>NW_024070211.1:23760249-24140607 GCF_014754425.2 Oryx dammah
GAGGTGGCCAAAGTACTGGAGTTTCAGCTTTAGCATCATTCCTTCCACAGAAATCCCAGGGCTGATCTCCTTCAGAATGGACTGGTTGAATCTCCTTGCAGTGTATAAATGCTATTAAACTCTTCTGGCCAGAGAACTATTAAATCGGTCAGGATAAGCGGCCAGAAGATTGGGCAAAAAACTGAATCTGGAGAAATATGATCCCAGTTTCAAGCTCATGATGCTCAACAAAACCCCAAACCACAGTGTTCTCCAACCCTCATAGAAAACTCAGTTCCCTACTCAGAATATTAAGACAGAGCTAGTTGCCATTTCGCAAAATTCAACAGTTCCACCTGTATTTACTGAGTCCTTGTTATGAGCAAAATGTGGAGTTAAACATCATTCAGGAAGCAAAATGCAAAATGGTAAGAGAACTGAGAAACCAGTAGTATGAAAAGAAGCTTCAGAGGAGAACGTCTTTGCTCCACAGAGAAAAGCTTGGGGTGGGGTGTGCGTGTGTATAGGGAATTGTTAGTACATGAAGAATAGCATAGAATCTCCAAAAAATTTCATCTGTCCTCTCTTTTTAAAAATTATGTTAGAAGGACTTCCTTGGTGGTTCAGTGGTTAAGAATCCACCTTCAAATTCAGGGGATGTGGGTCCTGAAAGACTGTGCATGCTGTGGAGCAACTAAGCCCATGTACCACAGCTAGAGAGCCTGTGAGCCCCTGCAGCTAAGACCAAGGCAAGCCCCAAATAAATAAATATAAAAAATATACTAACAAGTTGTATTAAGAAGAGTAGAATTCTGGTCAAATGTTATGTGCTTGAAGTAAAATCAGGACATAAAATATATTATTCCACCTGGAAGCTAGTAAACTAATGGCACTCTTACTCATGAGGTTGAAAAATAAAACTGCATCAGATAAAATCAAATGAGAGCTCATAAATGATAGTTTAGAACAGTTAATGTATTTATGGATTTTTCCCTTCAAGCTTAGAGTTTAATATTGGGAGAGGGGAAGATATCTCAGAATATGTTTTTAATGTCACTGTTAAATATAGGTAATCTATCATCCCTTATTTATTGGTTTTTAATTCCATTAAAAATTTTAAATATAAATAATGTATGTTCATATTTTAAAACATCTACTTGGGTACATCTACTTTATAATGAAACACAACAACTCTTCTTTACTATGTTCTTCTCCTAGAGGCAATTAGTTTCAATAATTGCAGCCTTTCCTTTGGTGACAGTCCACTCCAATATTCTTGCCTGGAAAACTCCATGGACAGAGGAGCCTGGTATAGTCCATGGGGTCGCAAAGAGACACGACTGAGCAACCAAGCACTTTGGGTATTTCCATCTATATTTCTAAATAACATGCTTATGCTGGCAGTTTCCTACTCATAATTCTTTACATTATCTCCTGACTAATGGTAACTGAGCATGTACTTCTCTTCTACTCACACACATACTTCCTCCTTTCTCTTTTTCCCAAAGTAGTTTTAAGAACTAAGATTATGATTTCTTACTTGTGTCATTTCTTTTTCTGAAGTTGGTAAGTATTTTTTCCACTATCTGGTTTTCTATATAGCTATCATTATTTTTCCCCCCAGTCGTCTGACAAATCTTTCAGATGACTATCGATATTTTTTTCCAACTATAAAAAGGAATGAAATGATCTATAAATTCTATCACACCCTTCCCCACCTCCTCCTCCAGCCTCCACCACTTCTGTCCGAAATGGTTGCTTTTTGATCTGGTACATGGCTGTCGTTTTGGTCTTTCCTTTCACCACCATTTTGGTCTGGGTTCCCTGTACTCTAGGTTCTTGTTCAGTTGCCCAGTCATGTCGGACTCTTTCTGACCCCATGGACTGCAGCACTCCAGGCTTCCCTGTCCCTCACCATCTCCCAGAGTTTGCCCAAGTTCATGTCCATTGCATCAGTGATGCCATTCAGCTGTCTCATCCTCTGATGCCTGCAAGAATACTGGAGTGGGTTGCCATGCCCTATTCCAGGGGATCTTCCTGACTCAGGGATCAAACCTGTGTCTCTTCTGGGTCCTGCATTGGCAGGCAGGCTCTTTACCACTGTGCCACCTTGGAAGCCCGTACTCTAGGTAACCATATCTGACTCTCTCCTACACTTTGCTGAGAGACATCTTCCAGTGGCTTCCTAAGGAAGATATTTGTTGTTGAGTTGCTCGGTTGTGTTTGACTCTTTTGCAACTCCATGGACTGTAGCCTGCCAGGTTCCTCTGTCCATGGGGTTTCCCAGGAAAAGATACTGTTAGTGAGTCACCATTTCCTTCTCCAGGGGATCTTCCCTACCCAAGGATGGAAACTGTGTCTCCTGCATTGGTAGGCAGATTTCTTTACCACTGAGCCACCAGGGAAGCTGGATGCAAATTTCTTCTTTATTTTTCTCTTCATTTTTAGTCTATGCAAGGGTGAAAATTCAAAGGTCTATTCTTCTCTTTCACTGAGTTGATAATTTGCTTGGGTGTAGACATCTAGTCTTCC
Organism: Oryx dammah; assembly: GCF_014754425.2. Classification (NCBI taxonomy): domain Eukaryota; kingdom Metazoa; phylum Chordata; class Mammalia; order Artiodactyla; family Bovidae; genus Oryx; species Oryx dammah. The sequence continues at coordinate 23,762,761 of NW_024070211.1, forward strand.
AAAAGCTGCAGGTGAGGAGTCCTATGCTCTTTTGATTGCTGATCTGTTGAGTGTGAACTTTTTGTCTTCCTGGAATCTCTTAAGCTATTCTCCTTATCATGAGTTCTTTCATGCAATGTCCTTTTAAAATTCTTTGTGCTGGGCACATGATGAGCCTATCTAATATGACATCTCATCTTGTTAGACCTAGGACATTTTTTGAATTCTTTCTTTGAGATTTTCTCCCATTATCTCTGTCTTAGCTCTATGAATTTTGCACCTTCTGGGTTGACTCCTCAATAGTTTTATCTTTTCCTCTAATTTTCCTTTTGTTTTTCTGTTTGTTCTCATTTCTTGGTTATTATACTTTTTCATTCATGAGAGTTTTTTCCTTGTCTCTTTTTTCCTCCATAGAACCTTGCTTTTGTTTTATTGATGTAGGAACTCCATCTTCTTTGAACTCTGAGCATACTCATGTTTGTGTGTGTGTGTAACAGTTTGTCCTGCTCCATGCTTTCTTACTGTAGCCACTACTTACTTTTTTTTTTTTCCTATTTGTTCTTTTCAGTCTCCTTTGACATTAGAGACTATTCTCAGATGTCAGGTAATCCTTGGCCTCTACTCATATTTAAAAGTGGGTGCTAAGATGCTAATAGACAGTTCTGGCGGCATAGTCGGGTGGCCCGGGAGGCTCTGTTGTTAGTACCTAGAGATCTTTTCTCTGTCATTTAGTGTCTTCAGGGAGGAATCATTCATTTTCCTAATTAATAGATGAGCTTTTTAATATCACAGAGTTTGGTGGTAGAGGCGAGGAACATGTTTCTCACTTGGTGAAGATGCATATGTAGCTTTGCAGCTCTGAATTATGTTTAAGATCCAGGAGGGCTGCAGATGTCTGTAAATATTTCTTTTTGAGGATGTAGATTACTTGTGTAAGTCCCTTGAGAGGTAACATAAGCCTTAAGTAAAGAAGAAGTATGTGTGTATGTGTGTGTGAGTGTGAGTATATGTGTGACTGTGTGTGTGAGTGTGAGTGTGAGTGTGTGTGCCTGTACGTGCTCAGTTGTATCCAACTCTTCGTGACCCCATGGAGCCTGCCAGACTCTTCTGTCTGTGGAGTTTTCCAGGCAAGAGTTTTGGAGCGGAGGATCTTCCTGACCCAGGAATTGAACCTGCATTTTCTCCATTGGCAGGCAGATTCTTGACCACTTGGCCACCTGGGAAGAAATATGGCTTTGCACAAATTTGAGCTTCTCAGGTTGGGTAAGCCAAGCTGTGTTGGCATTGCCAGCTACTTGCTTCCTGTTACTGACTGGGGGCCAGAGGAAGCTGAGCCAAGAGATGCCCCAGCTGCCTGGACTCCACTTAATTTCTGTACCCTTGAGTAAAGCAGCTGGCAACTTACTGTGGAGTGTGTGTGTGCGCGCTGTGTGTGTACACATGCATGAGTGTTCTCACTTAACTGTAATCCCCCAGGAGTGCCATAGGTGGTCCATGCCAACCACTCTGTAGGTAGACCTTTAGCCAGTGTCCCTGCTTTTAGAACTCTGGGGGGCCATCGTACCCCTGAGCGCTGCTCTCAGGCTTTCTCTGGTTTCCTCTTTGGAATCTACCTCTTAAGCTACAATTTTCCTTAAGTTGCCAAGTTAGTTATCAGTCTTGTGTCCCCTTCCATCTTCCAAAGAATTGTTGAAATCTCTTGGCTGCTATCACATCTCCTGCCATTCTCCTGGCCTTTGAGGTTTACTGCATTAAAGAAATGTTACTGTTGTCATTTTAGTGGTGTTTTGGGAGAGAAGAGGTAAGGCTTCCCTGGTAGCTCAGTCTGTAAAAAATCCACCTGCAGTGCAAGAGACTCAGGTTTGATCCCTTTGTTGGGAAGATCCCCTGGAGAAGGAAATGGCTACCCACTCCAGTATTCTTGCCTGGAGAATCCCATGGACAGAGGAGGACATGACTTAGAGTTAGACATGACTTAGTGAGTAAACCACCAACCACCACCAGAGAACGTAAAGGCCTGTGGTTTAATTAAATATGTTTACCTTTTTTTTTTTTTTTTTGACTCTTTGTCATGATTAAAAGCTGTTCAAGGTGAAGAAGATAAAGAAGTTTTATGTTGTAGGTTCATGGTGCACATAGTAGGTACTCAGTAAATATGCATTGAGTGAATAAATAATCTGTACTTTAAGGTCTCTGAAATACAGTTAATTTTGCTGCCAATGTGATTATTTCCTCTCGTATCATTTCAGGTTAACCTTGAATGAGGGAGGGAGATCTTGATGAACCCAGATGCCTACCAGAGGCCAGAGCAGTTAAGAAGTCAGCCTTGCTCATCACACTGCATTGGATTTAGGGTTATTTCTAGAGTTGGCATTTAAGTCGACTCTGTGTATATTAGGAAGAAAACACCTTTCCAATTGCCTTTTTTTCTTTCATACTCTTTAAGCTAATGCTAATCAAAAATGGTATTTGATTAATCTCTTGAAATGTATTATACAAATATGCTTTGAATGACTAAGCAGATAAATTGGATAACATTAATTGCTAGAGGCAGTGAACTCCTGAGAGTCACTGCAGTTCATGCCACCAGTTTTCTTATGCTACATTGTTCTGTTTGAGATGTAACAGACACCAGACACCACAACACAAGCTACTTCTTCCTCAGAGCAGAACCTGAGAGAATGAAATCTTTCAACACTGTCTCAATCAATGCAATGATTGGCTAAACTTGAATCTATTTGTTGTTCTTTTGAATCTGAAACACATTTTTATATTTAAAAAGACTTCATGAATGTGGGTATTATGTTCTTGATCATCGTTTCTCTTTGAATTCATTGTTAGAATGAAAAAGAGTTCTTTGTTTATTTTCTACCTTGTTGATCCATTTAAGAAGAAAAGCACTTGATCTTGAGAGAAGGTTGTAAAAGAACTAGAAAGTAATCCACAATTAAACTCAGCAAAAATTCCAGCTTCTCACTGGAACTTTGGGCACTGATCTGAGCTCTTTAAATTAAAAGTGACATTTATCTGTGAAGTAGTCCTGGAGGAATTGTAACTGACAGTTTTGAAATCTGGTAATAGAACCAATAAGAAGACATGAAACCAGGTAATTTCTTCTGGAGGGAAAAGACTCCAGATACACTTTAAAGCCTGTCTTCAAATATGTGGAGAATTACTTATTATTTCAAGGATAGTGATATATTGTCTTTTAATATGCTCTGTGGATAAAATCAGGGAAAATAAATTTAAATTGTAACAGAAGAGATTTAGTTTACATGGGAAGAAGAAAATGTTCTGACAGAAAATGCAAAGTCAACACCCAGAAAATATGTGAATTTCATTTCTCTAGCAAAGATCTGACCATTCACTTGAAATAGGACTGAATAGTCTTATCTACTGGTGATAATCCAAAGCTGAACCTTGTTCTCAAGATCCTGAGGTTTTATTATTCTATTCCCATCCAATTTTGTACTTTTAGAATGTCACTTTTATGATGATCTCTTCTTAGAAGTTAAAAATATCTTTCTCTCAATATGATTCTTAGAAAGTGCTAGTAGTTTCATTATTGAATTATCTATACCTGCACTGAGAGTGAAATGGGTATTTAAGAAAATGCTATGTTCTAACTAGATGCTTAAAATTCCAGACTGAGAGTGATTTTTCTTAAAATGGCTAGATGAGCAGGACTTTATAACTTGCTTTCTATTCATTCTATGTCTTGGTTTTTCAAGACCTTGTTATAAGGTCTTGTTTGTTTTTCTAAGAAAGAATATAACTAATTAAGAAGACCTCAAATTCTATAAGATGAGGGTAGGGGATACCCTGAGGAAAAAGCCTGGTTTCTTTTGATCTTCAGAATGTCCACCTGCTGAGTTTGTATGATATATGACATATGCTGTGCTATTCAGAGCTAAATCTCTTTAATAAAAAGAATTGAATATTTTTAAAGTTTGAGAATTTTAATTATTTTTGTTCCTAGTATATATCATTCCCTCCATGAGACAATTAGTCTCAATAATGAATTTTATTTTGTAAAAAACAAAAACTACAAAATAAATTATGATTCTGGAATTGATCTTTTCATACTGTAGACTGAGAAAACTTAATCTCTTATAAAACAAAGATCAGATCATCTGAAAATTTCTGAAAAACTAATCTTTGATACCCCCCAGGTTCCACAGTAAGTTTCTACATATCACAGTGTCTTCTATTCATTTAAAACTTTTAAAATTCACTGAAATGGGAACATGCATTTCAAATACACATTTTGAAACTTAATTGAAAATAAAATCAGGCTTCTCCCTAGTGTGGTTAATACTATCTAAATCGTTAAATGTTTATTGTGATGCCAAAGGTAATTTGATTCTACATGTCTCAGCCAAGTAATCCTCAAAGAACTTACATTTGAGACTTAGTTTGATCTTTGAGAAAGGTGCCAAGACCACCCAATGGAGAAAGGACAGTTTCTTTAATAAATGGTTAGGAAAACTAACATCCACATACAGAAGAGTGAAATTGGACCCTTATCTCACTTCACATACAACAACCAACTTAGAATGGATTAAAGTCTTAAATGTAAGGCCTGAAACTGTTAAACTGTAAAACTATTAGAAGAAAACATACAGAAAATAGTTCTTGACATTGACATTGGTTTGGCCAATGATATTTTGGATATGACTCTAAAGGCATAGGCAACAGAAGCAAAAATAGACAAATGGGATTGCATCAAACTCTGGGCAAAGCCTCTGCATAACAAATGAGACAACAGAGTAAAAAGACAACTTATGGAATGGGAGAAAATCTTTACAAATCATACATCTGTTAAGAGGTTAATACCCCAAAGCTGTAAGGAATTCAAACAAGTCAATAGTAAGGAACAAATAACCTGATTAAAAAATGGGCAAAGAACCTGAAGAGACATACTTCCAAAGAAGACATATAGATGTCCAACAGGTATATGAAAAGATGTTCAGTATCACTAATCATTAGGGAAATGTCAGTCAAAAGAACAATGAGATATCACCTTATACCTGTTTGAATGGCTTTTATCAAAATGACCAGAGATGAGAAGTGTTGGTGAAGGTGTGAAGAAAAGGGAGCCCTTGCAGACAACTGGTGGGAATGTCTATTGGTACAGCCATCATGAAAAATAGTATGGGGGTCCCTCAAAAATTTAAAAGTAACACTACCATATGGCAATACTTCTAGGTATAGTTCCAAGGGAAATGCCACATCTGGGTATGTTTGCCATGGAAAGGCGATCAGTTTCTCAAAAAGGTAACTGCACCCCCGTGTTCATTGCAGCATTATTGACAGTGGCCCAAATATGGAATCAGCCTGTGTCCATTGTCAGATGAATGGGTAAAGAAAGTATGGTGTGTGTGCATACATACATAGACATACATACAATGGAGGAGCATTCTGCCTTGCAAAAGGAGAAACTCCTGTGATTTGTAACAACATGGATGAACCTAGAAGACATCATGTTTAGTGAAATAAGGCAGGCACAGAAAGACAGATACTGCATGGGATTACTTATATGTGGAATCTAGAAACATCAAACTCATAGAAGCAGAGAGTAGAACAGTAGTTGCAAGGACTGGGGAGGTGGGAGAAATGGAGAGATGATATATCCCTATAATGAGTTTGTGACTCATAAAATGAATTAAGAGAAACTGTCTCTCTCCTGTAGTATAAATAAGCTGTTTGCACTGTATACATTTCTTTGTTCTTTTGGGGTTAAATGTCATTTCCAGACGGGATAGTTTTCATGCTGGCAAGTATTTTTCCTCTTTTCTAACTTATAATCCTTTGAAAACCCTGCTGCCTAATTTTAATATCTATGGTAGAATGATTTATCTGACCAAATTCTGTTTATTTTCTGTCCTTTATTTGTTCTAGATACATTTCATATTGCTGTTCAGTCGACAAGGGAAATTACGGCTGCAGAAATGGTACACTACTCTCCCTGACAAGGAAAGGAAAAAGATCACGCGCGAAATTGTTCAGATTATTCTCTCCCGTGGTCAGAGAACAAGCAGTTTTGTTGACTGGAAGGAGCTAAAACTTGTTTATAAAAGGTGTGAGTAACTTTTTGAGAACTGAATTTTTCATTACTGTTTGGTTTGTTTAATCCTAAGCATTTTAGATTGCAGCACCAATTCCATCATTTACTGTAACCTTTGAAGGCTTAAGCCCAAATGTTTGTACCAGTAGACTAAACAGAAGAGAACTCTCATTTATTGAATGGTTTTCCATGTACCAGGATGGATTCTAGATACTTATTTAAGATAATTTACATGTTGATAATATATGCATGCATTCAAGAAATATCTTATGGGAATCTATTGTATTTCCAACACTGTTCCAATAACTGTAGATGCAGTAGTGAACAAGACAAAGCATTCCTGGTCTCTTGGAACTTATTCACCTATTAAGTAAACAAAACAGTTTCAGTTAGTAACATGCTATAGAAAAAAAGGTTAATTTGGTAGAAAGATGAGAAGCTCTTTGTTATTCACATTTGCAGATGAGGAAACTGAAGTTGCAGAGAATTTAAGTAATTAATCTAGTTAATCCCCAGTTGCAATAATTGAGTGGTAACTGGCGGAAAAATCCAGATTTTTTTTCTGATTTTAAAGCCTTTATATCTTCTCATTGCTTTACCTGGTTGCCATGGCATGACCATACTAGAAAGGGACCTCAATTTCCAGATGAAGAAACTGAGGTCCCGAGAGGTAAAGTTGTTTGCCCATAAAGACCCAGATAACTGATGCCTCAGCCAGGATCAGAACACAACTGATCTGACCCTGCATCTAACATCACACTGCAACTTTCAGAAGCAAGATGCACATTAGAAGCGCTCTCACAAGGGATGTTTACAAAATCAGAAGGGGAAAGACAAGGGTAACATTGAAGGCTATATTTAATGGAGTAAATTACCAGGAAGTGCCTGGGCAAAGCTTCTTCTGCTGGGCCTTGTGTCAAAGCTTTTCATACGAGCATCATGAGAGATGTAAGCGAAGAAGGCACCTTACAGTAATAAGCATCCCAGGGATGGAAAGGCAAAAGGGAATACTTACTTCTCTCTGCCTGCTGGTTTCTACAACTTTGGGTTCAGTTGTGATTTAAACTATTACATGAAGAATAGACTTCAGTAGTTCTCTCAACAGCTTCTGTTTACAGCTCCTGGATAAACAGCAGTGAACAAGGCAGACTCAGTCCTTGCCTTTGGGAAGCCACTGACCTAGTCGGGGAGAGACAGGCCATGAAATACAGAGTGAATGGTGCTAGACACTCTTTGGGGGGAAGGGGAGGCACAGCAATGCATGGCAGGGGCATCCAGGGCAGTCAAAGAGGACAGAGATTTCCTGAAGGCAAGGACATCCACGCTCAGAGCTACAGAAGTAGAAGAGAGCCCCATGAACGGGGAGGGGAGGAGTATTCTAGGCAGAAGAAACACACATGGGAGAGAGGACCTGACAAGCTGAGGACGGGATATACTGTGGTACAGTGTGAAGTGAGAGGGTGGGCAATGTGGGCCCCTGGGCCCCGTGGTCAGGGGTTTGGACTTTAGACAGGACAATTCACCATTCAAAGAAGCATGAACAGCCCCCGATTAAAGGACTCTGTCCCCTGATCACAGCACCTCAAGGTACAGTTTTGTTGAGGATCTTTCACATCATGAGCAGAAATGATCCAGTCACCACCATGTTTTTTTCTGTATGCTGCTTTACATTTTGGGAGGATATTGAATGTGATGAGTGACGTTTCCCTCTTGAATGTGAACAGGGAGACTGCCTGGGGAGGAGGAGGTAACTGCATATTCATAGAAAAAACATTGTCAGGTTGTGTAACGTGTCATCCTATTTTACGTTATCTTTTTTTTTCCTTTTTAAGGTATGCTAGTTTATATTTTTGCTGTGCAGTAGAAAATCAGGACAATGAGCTCTTGACCCTAGAGATTGTGCATCGGTATGTGGAGTTGCTGGACAAATACTTTGGAAATGTAAGTGGTGTCCTGGCATTTAGAATGAGCTGGTCTCCACCCCAACTTTGACTTCAGTTCTAAGTCTGTCATCGCATTTCTCCTCTCTCTCTGTCAAGTCTAAGGTATGAACTGTGCTTGTACTGAGTACCAGAACACAAGGCTTTCCCTGCTTCCCGTAACTCTTGGTAAATGGAAGATCCAAAGCTTGTCAGAAGCAGGTGGCTTGTATATCTCTAAGCCCGAGCCACAACTCGCCTCCTTGCTTCCATGAACTAGAACTTAATTGTGAAGCATCCCTTAATATTTTGTCCCTTCGTCTCCATGGACTGTCTTCTCTTTTCTATTATGACTTTTTAATCCCCTCTCTGGTTTCTTTTTTGAGGGTGCTTCCCTGGTGGCTCAGACGGTAAAGAATCTGCCTGCAATGTGGGAGACCTGCATTCAGTCCCTGAGTCAGAAAGATCCTCTGGAGAAGGGAATTGCAACCCACTCCAGTATTCTTGCTTAGAGAATGCCATGGACAGAGGAGCCTGGGGCCTGGTGTGCTACAGTTCATGGGGTCACAAAGAGTTGGACACGATACACTCTGGTTTCTTTTACTAACACCCAAGTGTTTTTTATTTGTATGTAAGACAAAAAAGAAAGAAGATCAAAATCCTTTCCCTTCACGCTGCTATCCAGCCTCCATGCATTTACCTCCTAGTAACATACTCTAAGCCACTTCCCTGGTGGGTCAGACGGTAAAGTGTCTGTCTACAATGCGGGAGACCAGGGTTCAATCCCTGGTTTGGGAAGATCCCCTGGAGAAGGAAATGGCAATCCACTCCAGTACTATTGCCTGGAAAATCCCATGGACAGAGGAGCTTGGTAGGCTACAGTCCATGGGGTCGCAAAGAGTCGGACACGACTGAGCGACTTCACTTTAACATACTCTCAGAGCTGCCCTTATGCCAGAACTTGTTTGCTTTGTGGCAGCTTATGGCTTGACTTCACTTTTACTCCTCCAGGGAAATCTTAATGGTCAACACCAGTGATGATCCCTTACTCTTCACCTGCCTTCCCGTCTCTGCAGCCCTGTACCCTTGCTCATCACAACCCTGTCTTTAAATCAGCTCCTCTCTATCTCACCCTGACCCTGAGTTCTGCTGACTCTCGACCCCAGCTTGATTTCTTCCCTAGCTCCCTCCCTCCTCCTGCCTTTGAAATGCCCTCTTGGCTGTTTTTTCTCTCCTTTGTGTTTGCTAGACTTTCTCTCCTGGAAACCTATCACCAGATGACTCTTCCTCACTTTGCTGCTGACGGTCTTCACTGGGCTTCTTTGTGGTCATCTCAGCTTTAATGTGACAAGGACTAAAATCGTCTTCTGAAAACCTCTTTAGTCTTGTGATTAGAATTATTATGTCCCAGGATCTTTCAGTGCAAAAGGACAGTGTTTCTTACATCTTTCTCCACCCTTTACTTAAGTCTTCCTCCGTCTATTCAAATTGGACTGAAACTCATCTCCTTGTTTCACTCTCACTGGTATTACAGTTTTGCTTTCTTTTTTTTTTTAAACCTCCTCTCTGCCCCTTTCTGTTTCTGGGCTCATCTCTGCTTCCCTTTTCTGGCCTGTTCATTATCACCATCCTTCCAAGGCACAGATCTCACTCAGATGACGTATCTGCTCAGTCACTCTCCTCCAGCTTTAATGGTTAAATTCAAATTTCTTAGCCCTGCATTTTCTTGTTCTACACATTGGTCCCAGACCCCACTTCTCCAACCTTCTCACTTTTCTGTCTTTTTATCCGTGCATATCCAGTGCTCCAGCAACATGGAACAGTCTTGTATTATCCTCAACTTGTACAGCATTTGCCTGACACCAGATTGCAAGTCTCTAGAGATCATGACCAGGGACTTACGTGTTTCTTTTTTCCGACACTTGGAACCAGCTCTGGGCCAAGTTATAGCAAATGTTCCGGAAATTTTTATTTAGTTCACAGTCTCAAGAAATGAATTAGTAGACTAGGAAAATGTGTCCTTCTCAGTAATACTCTCTTCCCTACTCCTTTGTTCACTGAAGATTTTTAAGTACTGTTAGAAGAATTTGCTTCCATAAGAGTTTTCTGTAGTGTATTCTATATAACGGAATGAACAACATTAGAGGTACTGGTTAAGGTTTTATAAGATTTGTTGCAACAGTTTTCACAAAGATGAGTACTTGGAAGGTTTCTGGATTAATTTGCCCTCCCTCCCTTCCTTTCTGTCTTTGATTCTTCCTTTTTTATTTTTTCCTTTGTGAATGATGTTATAAGACCTAAATATTGCTTCAGAAATTTCAGTTTGTTGGTCAGTGTTTAGAAGTGATAAGACAGACTATTTTTCTTTTGCTCTCTCCTGGTTCACCAAGTTTATTTTCATTTTTTAAAGAGATATTTCCAAGTATGTAATGGCATGTTTTCAAACTTGAGTTTATTTAATTTTATGCGTTCAGTTATTCAAATGAATTCTGACATTGCAGTACTTTCTTTTGAAATAAACTGCTGATTTGGCCTTTTGCAGAATTCTCCTGAGGTTCAGACTTTCCCATAACCTGCCTTCTCCCCCTCATTTCTGCACTGTGGTGTGACCTGTTGTGTTTTCTTAGATGTATCCAACAGTGATAATGTGAATTGGGATTGAATTTTGATCCCAATCTTATTTGACCAAATATCAGATGCTTCAGAACACATTGCTTTCTCAAGGGAATTTGAATAACCTTCACTTATTCTAAACCCAGTTAAAGGATAAGCAGAATCAGAATGCATTCCAATTTCTCCGACATTAATTTTTCATCCTATTTTGGCATACCTTTAGAAGCCCCATCTCTGTCATGGACCAAAATTTAATGCACTAAAAAAATTCAATGAATCTTTCATTAAGCTAAGAGCAGCTTAAGGCTCTGTGCCCAGTAGGTGTTTGGTTTTTATTAATTAACTGTGATGAGTAAACCCAGCAATACTGAGTCTCATGACATCATCTCAGGTATATTATATTTCTCTTTGGTCTTCTTTCCTCTGTGTTAATACTGAAGGTTTCCTTGAGTTTTACCCTTACACTCTCTCAGAAAAATACCTGTACTGAGCTTCTCATAACCCTAGAAAATATTACCTTCCTGTGACAGATGAATCAAACTCTCAGGCTACTTATTTAAGTTCTGTATTTTTTTTTTTCTTTTAGCACTTTTCAATTCCCAAGAGATTTATAAGGATTAAGTAGTTAATCTTTTGGTCTTCCTTAAGTAGCATGAAGCCCAATTTACAGAAGCTAAGAGGCAATGCCTCTTAGGGTCAGGAGATGAGGGTCAGATTGAGGATTTAGACACCTGCCAATTTCCCATTATGGGCTGCCACATGAGATTTTATTGATGGTGTGGATGTTGCTGTCCCAGAGAGGTTTGATCTTGATTTAGGGAGTTTTCCTGTTGTCAGCAGAGGGATGCTGTGTGTCCTCCTGGACCCTGGTGTCAGCCGGCTCTCTCACCAGACCCATGAAATTTGGCTCATCATTGATTCAAAGATAAGAAAAATGACACGCACAAAGTTTAATAGAAATATTTACTTTGCTAAAGCTCATGGGGGCTATTGTGAGGATCAGAGAGGTAGTGTAATTAACAATACTTTGTAAACTGTCAGTTGCGATATACTCTATACTTTGGATTATTGTTTTATATGTACTTGCTGTATGTAGCTTGAACTTTTTGTGTTTTCTTTAGAACAGAATTCAGTAAGAGAAGGTCCTAAAAGGATTTAATTATTGAAATGCCGGAGATACTCTCCCTACATCGTGTGTTCTGCTATAATAGAAGTCCCTCAAGCCAAATTACAGGAAAATCGTAGTCAAGCACAAGGCTAAGGGATCAAAGATAACATTAAATGACCACTGCTTCTTCTTTTTATAAGCTTTCTTCCAGAATACAGAGACATGAAAAAAAATGAGAAAAGATAAGGAAAGGGGCTCATGTGTTTCTTAACACGGAAGCCATGTGCTTTTGCATAAAATGGAGGGAACTCATTTGAGCATCAAGGGTGTATATCTGATATAGTGGGGCAGCACTCTGAAGGTAGAATTAGAAGTAATGTTTGAGTAATTAGATAGTAGCTGAAAAAATATGCATTAGATCGTAAGTTCTCGTCTTACTCTCAGGTACAATAACCCTTTGGGGTTAGATTAAAAGAATTTCAAATAGTATTTTGGAATTGCTGTATACGAGTCTTGCTCATTTGTAGCATTCTTTCTAAGGCCAATAGAACTTGTGCAGCACACCACAAGTTCCCTTATAATCTGGAACTAGTAACTGTATAATCAAAGTATGCACGTGTGTGTGTATGTGGGTGTTGTATCTGGCTTTGCCTGTCACCTGACCTTATTCCATCCCTTGCAACTTGGGGCACTAAATTAATTGTCTTGTGGCTGCTGGTGAGGCCAGCGGCCTTGGGGATAGTTGCTGCTCAGAGAGTGGAGAGCGGGATATGAGATGGTGCCAGAGGACTTGCATTAGTATCTGTCAGGTTCACTTCACAGGATTCTGGTTGCTGGTTCCTTCTAATGAGGCTCCTGTCTGTGCTCGACTCCTGGTCTACACCTGCCTTGAACTCTGGGGTTCCCCAGCTCTTGCTACTGTAACTCCTGACCTCCTGCCTCTTCTGACCTCTGGTAACTGCTTACTTCTTGTACCTTCTTTGATGTGCATGAATGTCTAATCTATGGTGCTTTCTTTCTGTTTATCTATATTGTTTAAAATTGCAATTTTTTATGTATCCATTTTTTATGTATCCTTCTAGATGTATACAGTTTTTTAAGTAAAAAAAAATGGTATTGCATTATGCATATTATTCTGCAACTTTCTGCTGTTCCTCTTACTAGCCTGTCTTAGAAACTATTTCCATGACTATCCATGGAAATCTACTTTACTCTTTCCAACTTAAACATAGAATTTCCTTGGTATATAATACAATACCAAGTAGGGGTAGACCATACTTTATTTAAGCAATTCCATTATGGCTGTACTTTTGAGTTGTTTCCAAGTGTTATTACAAATGATGCTACCGTTATCCTTGTTGTTAATACATATTATTGTGCATTAATTTAGGTATAGCCTAGGAATAAATTCTTTTATTGGGTCAAAGGATTTGTACATTTTAAATTAATGGATACTACAGTTTGAGCCTTCAAAATGGCTTGTAAAGTTTACAAATTCCACCAACAGTGAGTCTGAGTTTATTTATCCATACACTTAACAGCAATGGAGATTCTCTCTTCATAATAGTCAGATGGTCATTAATTCAGTTTGCATTTTTCTGAGAACTAGTGAGGCTGTGTATGTCGTTGGATGTGTATTGGCCTTTTCCATTTCTTGCCTTGTCTATTAATTTCTTCTTGACAGCCTTTATTTGATTTTTTTATGCTGTAGTATTTATTTTAGGGATCTGCAAGAATTCTTTCTATATCTTGGGCTTTCCTTGTGGCTCAGCTGGTAAAGAATCTGCCTACAAGGCGGGAAACCTGGGTTTGATCCCTGGGTTGGGAAGATCCCCTGGAGAAGGGAAAGGCTACCCACTCCAGTATTCTGGTCTGGAGAATTCCGTGGACTGTATAGTCCTTGGGTTCGCAAAGAGTCGGACATGACTGAGCAACTTTCACTTCACTTTCTGTATCTTGGATAGTATACTTCCCTTTCTATTACATATGTTGCAAATATTATCCCCAGTCCAGTGCTTTACTTTTAACCTATACTCTGATCTCTCCACATTTTTGCCTGAGAAACTTGGTTCCATTGTCATTCAAATTCCTGGAGTGAAAGTGTTCTAGAAATAAAAGAATGGGTTTATAAGCTGAAAACATGTACTTTTGTAATGCCATCTTTTTTCTGATGGTTGTTCTCTAGAGGAAACCCTAACTGTCTGGGGAAATCCTAGATTATAGTATTATGTCCCAGTGAACAGATTCTCCTTTTAAACTATACGTATATGCATATATGTATGTTTGTGTATATGTGTTGAAAGACGGAGAGAGGGAAAGAGACAAAGAGTCAGACCCTGTAGGGAGAGGGAACTTAGATGTGTATGTTACACACACACAGTTGTTGATTTCTTTTTCCTTTTTCTTTTGTTGGGCCACACCATGTGGCATGTGGGATTGTCCCCGACCAAAGATGGAACCTGGCTCCCTGCACTGGGAGTGTGGAGTCTTAACCGCTGGACCAGGGAAGTCCCACACTTTATGAATTGATGATATTTTTTAATGAATGAAGAGACCATAATGTTTGCAGAATAGTTAGGTTAGTTTATCTGAGTTGTCCATATATTATAGTGATTTTGTACTCATTTGTGCTTATGCTTCTAGGTTCAGTTGGAGAGTCTGCAAGTTTATTGACCTAAAGCATAAATATATAGAGCAATTTGTTAAAATATTGACATCTGTTTTATGTAAAGTCATAAAAATCAGAGGACTGTAGATCTGGTAAGCCATTAGTCCCCAGCAGCATAAAAGCAAGGCCTATATGGTGGCTGATTCATTCACTGATGCTGCAGACATTTATTGCATCCTACTATGTGCCAGGTTCCAGAGACACAAGGATGACTAAGGCAAGATCTATGCCTGAGCTCACAGGACAAGGGGAAGTGACTGATAAGTAAGCGTATACTCAGTCACACAAAATGTAAGAGAGAACATATGGGAAGTGATGCAAAATCTCAAAGGGAGAAATGAAGCTTTGGGGCAGTCATTTACTCATAACTTTTGAATTTGTCCTTGGAAAATGAGCTTGATTTTGTCAGCAGAATAAAGGAAAGGACATTTAGAGAACGTTCCAGGAATGCCTGGAATGTGCAAAGAGCAAAGGCAGGAAAGAATGGGGTGAGTTTGTAGAATAGCTGTAGCACAGGAAGCCAGCGAGCAAGCCCCAGGCCGGGCTGGAGAGATTCCTATACACCATGCTGAGCAATTCAGACTGTCCTGGACAGAAGACCTCACACAGGAAAGGAGCCAGATGAGCACGTTAGCAAGACATTAGTGGTCGTTGTCCTCTTGTGGGCACAGACACCACGGAGGTCACTCCTTCTGGGACGTGCTCTATTGTGTCCTAAGCATGAGATGTTGCAGGTCTGAGCAACAGCAGTGAAAATAGGCAAGAATGGAAGGGTTATGGGCTTATGTACAAGATGGAATCCATAGGAGCTGGTGATCAAATTGAGAGGGATGAGACCAAGGGAGGGAGAAAAGGGAGAGAGAGGGGGAATGGAATAAATGTAGAAAAAATGAGATTGAGCTTCTAGATAGAGGTTGCAGCTACTAAGCAAAGTAGGGACTAAAGGGAAAGGAATATGCTTGACTTCAGTTTAGGATTCAAAGACTTGGATGGAGGAATATGGAGGGAGAGATGTCTGG
The DNA here is from genome assembly GCF_014754425.2 of Oryx dammah. Taxonomy (NCBI): domain Eukaryota; kingdom Metazoa; phylum Chordata; class Mammalia; order Artiodactyla; family Bovidae; genus Oryx; species Oryx dammah. Next base: position 23,778,134 of record NW_024070211.1, read on the forward strand.
TTAGTGGGTGAAGGTACTGGATGAACACTGCTGAGAGAGATCAGGCCCAGGCATCTCAGTTTGCTAAGTCACCTGCATGCAAGACCCAGCTGCAGAGAGTCAATGAGATCGTCCAGGAGAATGTATGTGTTGCAAAGAGGCTCTCTTGAGAATCATCAGTCTTTAAGAGGAAAGCGCATCCCTAGGATGTGAGCATCCTGCTGCAGAGATTTTTTTGCTTTGTCTGTTGATGTGTCTCAAGCGTTTTGTAAATACTTTTAAAATGAATGCAAGGTTCAGGGAGAGAGAAACTATCCAAGGAGCCTGGAAAGAATCCTCAGAGATGGAGGAGGAAAGCAGGCATTGAGTCATTTTGCCAGCATCAGGCAGCCATCAAGAGGAGATTTTCAAGCAGGGGATTGGCGAAGTGTATCAAGTGCTGTTGAGCAGTGAACGTGAGAGAGGCCTGAAAGCTTTCAGTGAGCAGACATTCTGGAGAGTATGGAAAGGGAGAGTTGAGGACTATGTGGGAAGGCAAACGGTAGGGATGGGGCCTCGCTGGCTGGCTGGTGGAAGCATTAGAAGTGAGCCTTATTTGGATTATGGGTCTTGCTACTTGTTGCTGCTGCTGCTAAGTCTCTTCAGTCGTATCCGACTCTGTGCGACCCCATAGACGGCAGCCCACCAGGCTCTCCTGTCCCTGGGATTCTCCAGGCAAGAACACTGGAGTGGGTTGCCATTTCCTTCTCCAATGCATGAAAGTGAAAAGTGAAAGTGAGGTTGCACAGTCATGTCCAACTCTTTATGATCCCATGGACTGCAGCCCACCAGGCTCCTCTGTCCACGGGATTTTCCAGGCAAGAGGACTGGAGTGGGGTGCCATTGCCTTCTCCTGCTACTTGCTACATGTAACCAAATCTGTCGGCCTCTGCATTGGTCTGTGACAGTGGCAGTGGTTCTCCACGTGTGGTCCCCACACCAGCGTCATTAGCCTCACTTGGGAACCCATTAGACGTTCAGCCTCTCAGGCTTTAACCTCCTGAACAGGAAACTCCAGAGGTGGGGCCCAGTAGTGTGTGTTGCAGTGAGCGTTCTGGGTGATTGGGTCACACTCTGAAGTTTGAGAACCACTTTTTTGAGACATAGTTTTAAGAAAAATTAGCACAATTGAGCTAATTTGCCTCTGAAGAATGAGCTTCTGAGAGTTCTAAAGCTAGGAGCCAAATTTACAGACCGGTGATCAGGAGCAATGAAGGTGCCCTTGTGCCTGAAGTCAGCAAGGACTCAGCTTTTATCTGTGCTGATGGAAGGATGAACTGGGCAGTCCCCACCTCTACTGAGCCTCAAATTTCTTGGTGTGACATTAAACAGTATTATCCGTGGACATGCTCTGCTTTAATAGAATGTGGTTTTACTTTTTTTTCAGGGCTCAGATTCCCCTAGTTCTGCTTTTCTGGCCTTAAAAATACCATCTGATGTTTTTATCTTTGGTGTGCCACATGGGTGTCACTGTTGCAAAGCTTGAATCCCTGGCACGTGTTTCCCCTGATACTGTGGCAAGTTGATCAACACATTTGCTTTTGTCTTACCAGGTCTGTGAGCTAGATATTATCTTTAATTTTGAAAAGGCTTATTTTATCCTGGATGAGTTTATCATCGGTGGAGAAATTCAGGAAACATCCAAGAAATCTGCTGTCAAAGCCATTGAGGATTCTGATATGTTACAGGAGGTCAGTACACATTTTCTCATGCCCTGGGAAAAGATGGTGGTGGTGGTGATGTATTAGCTGACACTTACTGTTTACTTTGTGCTGGGTATAGTTTCAAACTAAGTTACATGTATTAACTTATTTAATTATCACTGCAACTCTAAGAGGTATATTGTTACCCACTTTTTTTTTTTTTTGCTCTACCACAGCTTGTGGGATCTTAGTTCCCTGACCAGGCATCAAAATGTATGCACTCAGCAGTGAGAGCACAGAGTTCTAACCATTGGACCACCAGGAAATTCTCTAGCCTCATTTTAAAGATGAATAAACTGAGACACAGAGAAGTTTAATGACTGCTCAGTTTCACAGAGCTAGTAATCGTGGAATAGAGATTTGAACCCAGGCACTTGGGCTCCAGAGTCTTTGCTTTTCATGTTTGACCTTATCAGTGACGATCCCTCCCTCTCAAAAAGGTATAAAATACTTGGTGCTGTTCTTTTCAAGAATAATTTTATGGGGGGTATAAAAAGATTTGTATTAAAATACCCGCCTTATGAATAGAATAACATCATTATTCTATTTGCCAAGGTTACTAGAGCTTTATTACTGAAAGTGGCATTTATCATTTTAATTAAAATTTCCTACCTTCCTGGAGAGGCTGTGTGTGTGTTCCTATTTGCATAAATAAATTGGGAATTCTGTAGCTTGCTGTCAAGGAATAAATGGGCCCTGAAGCATCCATTTGGTCATGCTTCTGACTCTGTGATGGTTATATAAAATACTATGGGGCTTTTCTTATAGATCCAGTCCGGATTTACATCATCCCTAATAAGGGAACTTACCTACATCAGCCCACAGTCACTATGAGAAGGAGTGCTTCACCCACTGAGCTTTGCCCTCCCAAATGAGATGATCTGCCTGCCTGACCCAGCACACCTTTGAGGGCCTGGGTTCCTTGCCTGCTCTGCCACCTCTAGGTTCTTCTTCTCACAGCATCGTTGACTCTTTCTGTCTTTCTATTTCCATGACAGCAGGTCACAACATCTCAGAGCATTATGAAGTATCTTTTAAAAATGGGCAGTAAAGCCATTCTTGCTGCTGTTTGGAAATAAGAGCTTGCTTGAATTAGTAAAACATTAGGAATGACTTCCAAGTAACGGTTTTGGCACATCTTTGAGCTGATGACTTACTCCTGCCCATCCAGGGAGCCAGTCCTCAGGTGAATGGATACTGAGAAGGATACAGGGTACCCCTGAGCCTCTGTGCTTGCCTATTAGGAAGCTGCTGCATTTATCTCTGGATGTGTTATCACCTCAAAAAATGCATTTAAACTTTCTCATGTTCATTTGGCTTTCCCCAAATGCCACAGGAAGGGAATTTTACAAGGTACTTGAGAAATCACTGGTTTGAAAATTCCACAGAACAACCTTTCTTAAAATATGCCAGGGAGTTATTTATAATTCTGTCCTCAAGGCCCTTACTGTGGAATCACCTTATAGGAGAAACAGGCATTTAACAGGGTCTTTGGAACTTCAGTAACTAAAGCCACTTGAATTAGGGCCAAGACACCCCTAGGTTATTTTGTTTTCCCTCCTTAGGAAATAAGAGTTTTAAAGGGCTTGCAGGTTGTATGGTGCTTCTTGTTCCAGTTAAATCTGGGAAGCAGGGAATGTCTGCTATTTCAAGAGAGAAACCCTTCACAATGAAACATTGATTGGTCTTTCATATCCCTGGTTATTGAGTGGAAGGTCTTGATAGGTAGGTCTCAGGGGGCCCCCCGTTTAGCCAGCTTGCCCCCATAGTGAGCAGGCAGAATCACGACTGTCCTCTAAAACTCTCAATGAATTAGCAACACCTGCCAAATAGAAACAGAGTCACCAGTGTTCTCTTGGGATCTGTTAGTTCTGCTAAGTCCGTGAACATTTGAGGAGCTGCTTGAAAAACTGACTTTGTATGTATGGTTTGCTTTGTGTATCTGGTCAGAGCCGCTGAGCATGAATAGACACACGTAATATAATTGGGTAAAGAGAAGAAATTATTGCTTTATTTTTTCCCTGTCTTTTGGACCTAAGCATGATTTGTACTTGCTGATGTTTAACGGAGGCCTTTGTAATATTCCTTTTACTTTTAGTACAACCGAACATCTCGAAGTAGGCCCTGGACTTTTCCCTCACCCCTACCCAATAAAAGTTTTTTTTAGAACAAAAAGACTGTCTCTATATTTTTAGTGAGAAAATGCGTAGTCTTAAAGCTCTAAATTCTCAGAGCTTATTCTGAGTGTACTGGGGCTAAGTGAAGTCGCTCAGTCCGACTCTCTGCGACCCCATGGACTGTAGCCTACCAGGCTCCTCTGTCCATGGGATTTTCCAGGCAATAGTACTGGAGTGGATTGCCATTTCCTTTTCCTAGACATTGAAAATATGGAATGAAAGAAGAGTTTAACTGGTTGGGATGACTTTAAGAGGTACCTTATTTTGAAGGTACCTGTGGACACTGGTAGAAAATGATTAGAAGAAAAAGGACACTCTGAAAGGAAGAAGATGATATTGTTGTTCAGTCACTAAGTTGTATCTGACTCTGCAACCTAATGACTGTAGCATGCCAGGCACCTCTGTCTTCCACTCTCTGCCAGAGTTTGTTCAAATTCATGTCGATTGAGTCAGTGATGCTATCAGACCATTTCATCCTCTGCCACTCGCTTCTTCTTTTGCCTTCAGTCTCTCCCAGCATCAGGGTCTTTTCCAATGAGTTGGCTCTTTGCATTGGGTAGCCAAACTGTTGGAGCTTCAGTTTCAGCATCAGTCCTTCAGTGAGTATTCAGGGTTCATTTCATTTAGGATTGACTGGTGTGATCTCCTTGCTATTCAAGGTACTCTCAAAAGTCTTCTCCAGCACCACAATTCAAAAGCATCGATTATTTGGTGCTCAGCCTTCTTTATGGTTCATCTCTCACCTCCGTACATGACTAATGGAAAAACTACAGATTTGACTATACAGACCTTTGTCAGCAAAGTGATGCCTCTGCTTTTTAATACACTGATCCTCAAATACAGAGGTTGGTGCTCTTGGGATTACCAGTGGGAGTGACAAACATGTTCTGAGCACAGAATTAGAAAACAAATAAAGAAGGGAGGGTCAAATGGTACCTCATTAGGTCAAGCAATGAGATACCATGTATGTGTAGGTTGGGATTCATGAGAACTGACTAGGTATAACCCAACACTGTCTCCCTGAAAAGCACAAACATATTAGGCAGCTAAACCAGACCATAATACAGTAAAATGTAGCTTTCCTGGTGCTGAATGCACAAGATGCAATGCTGTGCTGGGTAGATAGCTGGAGTCCCATGATACCCTAGTCCTTGTGAAAGGCCAGGGCAGAGCTCTTTAGGCTGGTGGGGCCTAAAAGTCTATTCCAACTTTTAAAGGGGCAAGCTCCAGAAAATACCAACCACATATGTCATTGGCTCATGTAACTTGAGTAGCAGCAAAGCTAGAGTTCTGAAAGGGCAGCCAGTCTTTAGCAGATTGATTCCCTCAGTGGTGTGAATCAGTGCCAGTAACTAGAGACCAATGAGTTAGAGGCCAGTGAAGTGACAACTCCAGGGCCTTTCCTGGGCCAGGCCCCTTCCAGGCTGCAAGCTTCTGTGGTCAAATTTGCAAAGGTGAGGTATCTCAGCTGCAGTGACTTTGTGGCCATCTAATGAATATGTAAGCTATTATAGAAGTGTGTCAGGCATTTAATTGATGAAACCCACATGCTATTGTTCTGGATTTTGTGACTTTTAAAAATTTTTTAGAAAATTTATAATCTATTTTCACTTTTTCTCATTTTAATTAAACTTTATAGCCAACTCTGTAATTTTGTATACTTTTTTAAAATTTATTTTTAATATTTATTTAACTAATTAATTTAATTGGAGGACAATTACTTTGCATATTGTGGTGGTTTTTGCAATACATCGACGTAAATCAGCCACAGATGCACATGTGTGCCCCATCCTGAACCCCCTTGCCACATCCCTCCCCACCCCATCCCTCTGGGTTGTCCCAGGGCACTGGCTTTGAGTGCCCTGCTTCATGTATCAAACTTGTACTGGTTATCTGTTTTACATATGGTAATATACATGTTTTAATGCTAATCTCTCAAATCATCTGACCCTCACCTTCTCCCACAGAGCCCAAAAGTCTGTTCTTTACATCTGTGTCTCTCCTAATATTTATTTTTATTCGTTTGTTTATCTTCCTGTGTGGGAGTGTTAGTTGCGGCATGTGGGATTTAGTTACTTGACCAGGGATTGAGTCCGGGCCCCCTACATTGGGAGCACAGACTCTTAGCCACTGGACCACCAGGGAAGTGCCTGTATACCTAGTTAAATGGTATAAACTCTAGGTACCGAGAGACAGTCATGGGCTCCTGGCCAATGTGATAGCCCGTTTAAAGACATGGACAGTATCTTGGACTTCCCTTTTGGTCTAGTGGTTAAGACTACATGCTCCCAATGCATGGGGCATGAGTTTGATCCCTGGTTGGGGATCTAAGACCCCCCAAGTCACACAAGGCGTAGGGCCCCCTCTCCCCCCCCAAAAAGATATGGGCAATAGCTATAAGAGGAGATAAAGGGCAGAGGTCTTAAGGTGTGGGTTTGCTCGTTCAGGAGGTGTAAGAGCTTTGTAAGAAAGTGTGGATGATGACGCATGAGTATTTTCAGCAGAGGAGGACAGGAATTCTAAATAGAGCTGGTGGAAACAAGAAACCTGATTTCTAACCCTAGTATCCTCTGAACAATCTTGCTTAGCCATGGTCTGGTCTGTTCGGCCCTTGCTGGTGGATGTCTTCACTGGCAGGTGCATGTGAATCACGTCCCCTGGAGTTTAAGCTTAAGAACAGGTTGAACATTACTGATTGTACATTATTTACACAGAAGCAGAAGGGGTATTACCTAAAGCTGGCCCCTTGAGTTCTCTGACTGATTCAACTCAAAGGCCACTGTGTTGCATAAGTATATGTTTATAACAGGAACAGAGTGGAAGAGGAAGCCCATCCCTCATGCATAATAAAGGGTTTGTAACATCAATGTAATTTTTAACTCTGCGTGTAACTGTGAGTCCATTTAAACTTTTTTTTTTTTAAGTACTGGGAAAGAATTATGGTCTTGTGTCATGTTAGCAAACTTGGTAAGTGATGAGGAGGATGAAGAAACATAATTTGTATACTTTGGAGGAAAGCCTTTTCAAAATACATGGAAGAAATTTAAAGTATTATGGTCTGTTTATCCTTTATGTCTTGGCAATAAAATATTCTGTATCTGTAATGATACATATGGCTTCCCCAGTGGCTCAGCAGTAAAGAATCTTCCTGCAATGCAGGAGATGCAGCAAGAGCCATGGGTTCAATCCCTTGGTCAGAAAGATCCCCTGGAGAAAGAAATGGCAACCCACTCCAGTATTCTTGCCTGGGAAATCTCATGGACAGAGGAGCCTGCCTGGCTACAGTCCATGGGTTTGTAAAGACTCAGATATGACTTAGCGACTAAACAACAATGATATGTATGTCATACAAATACCATTCAGATTTCTCTAATACCTGTTCCTGGAAGTGGTCCTCATGGTCATTTTAGCAGGTACGTCTTTCTGAAGTCAACAGTGATAGCTTGGCAGCTGTTGCTTAAGCATTTCTCTTATCAGGCATTGATTTTACAGTCAAACTTAGCTTTTCCTCTGTTGAAAGTTATTTAATTCCAGCCATAAAGATCTGTATATAAATTACACTCAAACTTTGAACCACCTTTCTTGATTGGATTGCAAATATTTATGACCATATACACTTCCCAAAACTTTTTGGAAATTACTTGGCCATCCAGTGGTAAGACTCTGCGCTTTCACTGCTGTGGACTTGGGTTCAGTTCCTGGTAATGGAAGTAAGATCCTCCAAAATGTGAGGCATGGCAAAAAAAAAAAAAAAAAAAAAAAAAAAAATCACACCAAAAAAACCCCACAAACAAACACACAAAAGCTTCTTTTCACTAGTAGCATAATAAATGAGTAGAAGAATGAAGAAATTTTCAAAATTTTCAGTCTCCTGAAGGATGTGGTTTAAGGGGAAATCATTTTAATCTATTGTTCTCTTTCAGACAATGGAAGAATACATGAACAAGCCTACCTTTTAACCATACATCTACTTGAAAACTACAAGTGCTACGTGTTATGAACCTGTAAATAAGCAGTGCCTTGAATTTAGTTAGATGACAGGGCCTCTGGCACCATGCCAAAAATAGCTTAAAAGGGATTTTTTTTCACTAGCAAAAATTAAAGTTGGTTGATATATTTATCATTATTCATATCTGTATTATACTGTATATGACTGCTTGGATGTTAAAAAAACTGCTTCATAGTTCAATAGACTGAATGTTTGCAGTGTTTTAACTCCAGGTCATATTTTTGAGCGAATTTAAATAAATTTGTTGCAGTGTGTTTTGTTACATTTGATCCTCTTCTGACAGGATGAAAACTGTATTATAATCCATGATTTTGAGTGTAAAGTATATCTTGTAATACTTTTGCTAAATGTTTAGCTTTTTAAATTGTGTAGTGATTCACATGTTAATAGTTCAGAGTTCATACATGATGTCAGACATTTTTAATACACGTAATGCTGTCATTTCAATCCAGATACAGAGTATCTGATTTTGATGTCCTGAAGTCATTAATTTTTCAGGGCTGGAATTAAGGAAAACAACCAAAGATAGTATAGGACTTAAGTGCTTTTGTTATTATTATTTTAAATTTTATTTTATTTTTAATTGGAAGATAATGACTGGACTTGAATATTTTGATGCCTTAGAAGCTGCTATCTAGGCAAGGTTTTAATTTTACCTTTTAATTGAATATGAGGGGCATTCCAATAAGGTTGTGTTTTCTACAAGCTCTATGTATTTATTAAGATTTTGATACATCTGAAAATTGTCTATAACGTCCCTTATCATAAATAGTGTAATAAAGATTAATAACAGCAGCAATAATAGTTATTAATACTGCTATTTTAATTATCTTTTATGTTACAAGTACCCTTAGTTGCTTGAGATATTTTTGTTTCCAATATGTTTTCATGTATATCTAATATATTTGAAGACTTACTGTTTATTAGGGTTGCTTGGGGCATTGAATATTATTGTTGCCTGAATAGTATGTGCCTTTCTCCTTTTTCTTTCCTCATCTCCCCAAGGAAATATTTGCTGCTGCCTATTATTATTGTGACTATGTCACACTCATGCTTCCTGAAATGAAAGTTCTATATAGCCAGGTAATAAAAGTGATCAGACCCTCCAGGGAGAACTAACTTCTACTGTTCTGTCCTGGTGCCCTGTTTTGATGTCTTACCTGTGCATTTTCAGCGTCTGTTTGAGGTCAAATATCATGTTGCAGTGGTTAGGGACCCTCTAGTGTTCTTCCTAAGAGAACAGTGTGCTTGCTGTTAGAGAATCCAACATGAGAAAAAAATGTCCTCTTTAATTGATCTTGCCAGACATATTAGGGAAAAATGGCTGAAGAAGCGTGGAAGAACATGAGTAAAAATTGAGCAACTCCAAAATAGAACCATCATAAAAAAGAAATAACTCAGATTAGTCTATGAAGTAATTATGAGACTTTTAATATCTAACGTTTCCTCAGCTTAATCACGTATTTACAAGTAGGGCATCAGATTGAAGGTTGTCATTTTTATCACTTTGTTTACTGTAGAGCTTTAATTTTTTGCTTTAGCTTTTTTTTTTTTTTTAAATACGGCAGAGCTCTTTAAGAATTATTTTATTAAGGTAAACTTTATGTAATTATCTAAGTGTTTCTGGTTCTTTTGAAGTTCACAACTTTTGGATGAAGGTATTGATTGAACCTCACCCAAATGTAACACATATACTGGAGAATTCTATATTAGACACTGACTGTAGATGGGACTCCTCAAACTTCATGTCTGCAGCACACACAGAACATGAACATAAGGATATGGCACTCTGGGATAAATCCGAGGGATCCTGGGTACGTCTTACATGGACCTTGGTGAAAATAATCATGTTTTCTTTATATCATTTAATGTAATAAAACTACTAAGGGAAAGGAAAGATAATAAATACTAAACTTGTATAAAACTTCCAAATAAAATTTTTTAAGTTTTTTAATGAGGAATTTGAGTGTGTTTTTATGAATATAAATTTTTTAAAATCAGATTTTATGTCTGAAATTGCTATTCATAATTTCTAGTGAAGTCCTTATAACCTCTTCATTTTCTATGTAATCACCACCAAGGAGAAACTTCATAAGCAGGTGACAGCAAATGAGAGAAGAGAATTCATTGTTTTGCACCCATTGGCTTTTTTCTCACGATTCACCTACATTTTGATAATTTGATCTTTTTATGTGTGGTAAATCATTCTTTAAACTACTAACTCCTTTTCTTTTATTAACAAATGTAAAGTTGACATTTCTTATGACCAGTCAAGTGAATTTTTAATTCAAACTTTTTCCCATTTCAAGTCTCCTAAAATAATAAAAAGCTTTTCTCTCAAACATACACACATGTTGTTCTTCTACATCTAATAATTCATCTTTAGGATTTGTATTACAATATCCATGAAACATCACTCATGAACTCTGTTTAGCTTTACTTTTCTGTTTTAATTAATCAATAAACTTTATTGGTAAAAGTTTTAATTTCTTTTCCACATGGTCCCTGCATTTTTACATTAAGTTCATTAGATCCTCTGGAATGTAAGTAAGCAAGCCAATTATTTGCAAAGGGAGGGTCAATAAATTTTTTTCAATCCTTATTTTAACTCTTGAGAAATCCTGACCTTCAACAATGTTCTGTGGTATTCAACGGTGATAATCTATTTTGTCACATAAAGCTAAAACTAGAAAGAACTGTAATAACCAGGGCCGAATTAGATTCACTTTTTGATAGTACTACTTGATAATGGAATTCAAGCCAGCTATTTAATATGGAATTCAGATGTACTTTTACTTTTGATCAGTTCTTTGTGAATAAACTCACATATTGACTGAATCCAACTGAGTAAATCTCCTTGCATCTGTGTTGTCAGTGTATAACTTACACTGTGTTTCCCGTCATAACTTACTTGTTTCAAAGTGTTAATTTACTATTACTTTTTCACTTCCACTTTGATTTGCTACTTTACAGAAAAAAAATAATGTAAGCATATCTCTTCAGAGCTTAATAGCACAGTTCCTAATAACAGTAGATTAATATGAGGTGATATGTTTATGATGTAACTGTCTTCTAGATTAGACCAAGTTGTTTTCATGTCTTTGGCATGTCCTCTGTAACCAATAGTATTATTTAAAAGTGGTAATTTTTCCTCATTCCTTTGGAGAATGTTGAGTGTTTCCATGGAGGTTGTCTGCAGTTCTGTGAGTTAATGTGGGCTTTTGCAGTTGTTAGCATGACCTTAAAACTAGCTTTATGAGCTACACCTGATATCATTAATTTTGAAAAGAACTGTGCTTCTCATTTTATTCTTGTGCATATTTAAAATGTGAGTCTTGTATATAGTGGATGTTTAGTAGAAAGATGCCAGCATGTTTACTTGATAATAATTTGAAGTAAAGAGACATTTAAGTTGAAGAAGAGAAAGAATTATGGGAACTCTCAGTTGAAAGTGTAAGATAATTCTCATATTGCTTTATTAGTGATTTAAACTCTTTTATGCAGTTTTCTGGAGGGAGAGAAATCTGTTGAATTTATGGAGCCTCCAGTTTTAAAAAGCATTTTTACTCTCTTATGGAAAAATATCTATGAAATTTGAGACTATATAAATGTGAAGGAAAATAATGGACTTGTAAGAGGTTTCAGTTCAGTTCAGTTCAGTTGCTCAGTCATGTCCGACTCTTTGTGATCCCATGAATTGCAGCACGGTAGGCCTCCCTGTCCATCACCAACTCCCGGAGTTCACCCAGACTCCCGTCCATCGAGTCAGGGATGCCATCCAGCCATCTCATCCTCTGTCATCCCCTTTTCCTCCTGCCCCCAATCCCTCCCAGCATCAAAGTCTTTTCCAATGAGTCAACTCTTTGCATGAGGTGGCCAAAGTACTGGAGTTTCAGCTTTAGCATCATTCCTTCCAAAGAAACCCCAGGGTTGATCTTTAGAATGGACTGGTTGGATCTCCTTGCAGTCCAAGGGACTCTCAAGAGTCTTCTCCAACACCACAGTTCAAAACCATCAATTCTTCGGTGCTCAGCCTTCTTCACAGTCCAACTCTCACATCCATACATGACTACTGGAAAAACCATAGCCTTGACTAGACAGACCTTAGTCGGCAAAGTAATGTCTCTGCTTTTGAATATGCTATCTAGGTTGGTCATAACTTTTCTTCCAAGGAATAAGCATTTTTTAATTTCATGGCTGCAATCACCATCTGCAGTGATTTTGGAGCCCAAAAAAATAAATTCTGACACTGTTTCCACTGTTTCTCCATCTATTTCTCATAAAGTGATGGGACCAGATGCCATGATCTTCATTTTCTGAATGTTGAGCTGTAAGCCAACTTTTTCATTCTCCTCTTTCACTTTCATCAAGAGGCTTTTTAGTTCCTCTTCACTTTCTGCCATAAGGGTGGTGTCATCTGCATATCTGAGGTTATTGATATTTCTCCGAGCAATCTTGATTCCAGCTTGTGTTTCTTCCAGTCCAGCGTTTCTCATGATGTACTCTGCATATAAGTTAAATAAGCAGGGTGACAATATACAGCCTTGGCGTACTCCTTTTTCTATTTGGAACCAGTCTGTTGTTCCATGTCCAGTTCTAACTGTTGCTTCCTGACCTGCATTCAGATTTCTCAAGGGGCAGGTTAGGTGGTCTGGTATTCCCATCTCTTTCAGAATTTTCCACAGTGTATTGTGATCCACACAGTCAAAGGCTTTGGCATAGTCAATAAAGCAGAAATAGATGTTTTTCTGGAACTCTCGTGCTTTTTCCATGATCCAGCAAGAGGTTTATGATCAAAAATTAAGTTTTAAAAATAATTTTGGCTATTATACTTTTAAGAATGACACAAAAATAAATTTTGGGGAGGGATGTGGGAGGGGGGTTCAGGATGAGGAACACGTGTACACCCGTGGCAGATTCGTGTTGATGTATGGCAAAACCAATACAATATTGTAAAGTAATTAGCCTCCAATTAAATAAATTTAAATTTAAAAAAATTATAAAAATGTAATTTTGAAAATGAATGCAGTCAATATTGGAAGCAGTAAAATATTAATTTCCATTTAATAAAATAAACTAAAAATGTCTTGACGTATAAATATTATTTTCACTTATGTGTGTATGTGTGTTAGTTGCTCAGTTGTGTCCAACTCTTTGCGACCCTATGGATTGTAGCTCTCCAGGCTTCTCTGTCCATGGAATTCTCCAGGCAAAAATACTGGAGTGGGTTGCCATTCCCTTCTCCAGGGGGTCTTCCTGACCCAGGGATTGAACCCAGGTCTCACACATTGTGGGCAAATTCTTTATCATCTGAACCATCAAGGAAGCCTTATGTAGGATAAAATAATTTTGGAGAATCTGTACATGATGATTATATTTTCATGTTTTTAAAAATAAGCAGTTTTATTTCTTGAATTGTATTTTTAATGATCTTTTACTGAGTCAGTTTAGCTAATTATAATATTAAAAGCTAAAAGTGAAACAATGGATGTGCGAGTGAATAAACAAAGGCACACAATAAGAAAAATAAAATCGGTTATGTTCTACTTAAAATATCTAATCTTATATGATGATAATGGTAAAGACAATGTGTACATACTTCCTCTATTAGTTGAATACTTCATTAAAAATATAAGAGCAGACAGCAAATTAAGTTGCAAGAAAATTTAAATTTTTACCTACACGCAAAGAAGCTCAAGAATGACAAATCATAAACTAAAGACCAGACTCGTATAGGGAGTGTTACCTGTGCTTATATTTTATTTATACCCTCTCTGCTCTCTGTGCTTTCTGTATTCAAAATCTTACAAGCATAATTACTGAATTTTTGAGGCAGCCATCCAAATGCTATTCAAATATAAGTTAAACTCTTGTGAACTTTTGAATTGATGGAAATAATTGCTTATTCTTTCTAAAATTTCTGTATATGATTTTCATCTATCAGTCTCTCCGGGCAAACAATTGGGCCATCGCTCACTGCTAAGGATGTTCTGAGCCATAAGACTAAGTGTCTTGATTATGTTTAGAGCATCAAAATGGACTAGGAATTGGGAGCTTTCATACCCTTTCTGAATGTACCACTGACAAGGTTCGTGAACTTGCTCTTTGAAATGGATGGAATGTCAGAATTAGATGGGATCGTTTAACTGAGCTAGTAGTCTAAACCATTCACTATACGGAAGAGGAAAGAATAATCATTACATTGACATTTATGCTTTGATCAGGTCCCAGTGCTAGTCATTTGCTTAATTAAACCTTGTCTGATCAAAGATCTTAAATTTCATGAAAGTATTTGATGAGTTTGTTTCCTGGTATGAAATAAAAGCCTAATGACATTCAAGTATGTTTTTCACCCTTTTAAATGATACAAGTGAAGTATATTGAGTGCACTTTAGATAAAGAGTGCCATTATGGGAGCAGAAAGAAGGGCAACTCTTGGAATACAGGTAGAGAGTGAATCACCAAGGTTGTGTTGTTGAATTTTGGAGGTGGAATATCTTATGTGTTTTAGAGGAAAGAAGAGAACAGAAGTGCAATACATTTTGTGGCTACTGTGAATAAAAGAGATTAATAATCTAGAAAAATCACTGAATTATGTGACATTTCCTGCTTTCAGTTAAAGTTTGTCATTTCAACCTTTTTTATAGCTAACTATGAAATTAAAGGAGAAGGCAATGGCACCTCACTCCAGTACTCTTGCCTGGAAAATCCCATGGGCAGAGGAGCCTGGTAGGCTGCAGTCCATGGGGTCGCTAAGAGTCAGACACGACTGAGCGACTTCACCTTCACTTTTCACTTCCATGCACTGGAGAAGGAAATGGCAACCCACTCCAGTGTTCTTGCCTGGAGAATCCCAGGGACGGCGGAGCCTGGTGGGCTGCCGTCTATGGGGTCGCACAGAGTCGGACACGACTGAAGCGTCTTAGCAGCAGCAGCATGAAATAAAACCTTCCATTTGGTTCTGAGCCAAGGACCAGTGCTGGATGAAATCAAAACACTGCTTGGAAAATATGGTAGAGATGAGATGTTCATTTACCAACTCATTTTGTGTTTCCTCCTGGGCTTACTGGTAGACTTCACTTCCCACCCTTCTTGAAGTTTGATTTATCCATAATGGAATCATAACCAGTGGCATGTGGGTCCAAGTAACATATGCCCAAATGCAGGTCTGGCTATTGAAACACTCCCACGTGTAACTCCATTCTCTCATCTTTCCCAGTTTATAGCTGAAGGAAAATACACCAGAATCCAGAAAAGGCAAAGCTATGAGGTGGAGGGAACCTAAGAAAGTTTTGTTGGGAAAGCCAGCCACACAGGAACAGTCACACTGGACTGTTACGTGTGATGGAAATAAACTTCTCTGATGTTAAGTCCCTGAACTCTTAGGCTTGTTTATTATAGCAGTGAGCCTACCCTGATACATGAAACAATTGTGGGTTACCATCAGCAGGATCAGGATTTGTATAATCAAGGTTATCTTCAGAGAGTGGAAAAGTATAGCATCTTTTAGAGTTACAGACACAATTAATTATATAGAAGAAGTAATGAGATAATAAATCTGATCGGGAGAGTAGTCTGCCAAGAAGTAGAAACATAGCATTACTATCCACTCAACATGTCAGCTTTGCAAGTTGGGGGCCACAGGCTACCCTGAGCCTGCATACAAATTTTGTTTGGCCCTCACTGTATAATGGAATCAATTGTGTGATTTCATACAAAAATTAGATTTCCCTTTTTTTTTGCTTTGCTTTGCTTGGAAAGTTGTAAGAACTGGCCACTCGGGGAGGGCCTGCATGTCTGCATTCAGGAATCAGCAGAAGGTGGGGGCAGTGCACTGCAGACTTCTGCAGCTCCCACTGTTATACCTGCCTAACCTCACTGAAGAGAAGGCAATGGCTCCCCACTCCAGTACTCTTGCCTGGAAAATCCCATGGACAGAGGAGCCTGGTAAGCTGCAGTCCATGAGGTTGCAAAGGTCGGACATGACTGAGTGACTTCCCTTTCACTTTTCACTTTCATGCATTGGAGAAAGAAATGGCAACCCACTCCAGTGTTCTTGCCTGGAGAATCCCAGGGACGGCGGAGCCTGGTGGGCTGCCATCTATGGGGTCGCACAGAGTCGGACACGACTGAAGCGACTTAGCAGCAGCCTCACTGATGGCACATGGGCTTGCCGCCCTGATTCAGTGGTTACTGATGCAACTTCTTACTCTGACTTTTAAGACCTTCCATGATCTGACTTCCAAGTCACACATCCCACCCTTCCACAGGTTGATGTGTTACTCTTCTTGGCTATTGCTTGTTCTGCTTTTTCCTTTTACTGGAAATGTTATTTAATCCATCTTCCTATGTTGGAGTACTATTCTTTAGTACCCAACTCAAGTGTCACTTTCATGACTTCTCTCTTATTGCAGCCTACCTTCCTCCTCTGAAAATTAAAAGATGAAATTAAAAGATGCTTGCTCCTTGGAAGAAAAGCCATGACAAACCTAGACAGCATATTAAAAAGCAGAGATATCAGTTTACTGACAAAGGTTCATGTAGTCAAAGCTATGGTCCTTCCAATAGTCATGTATGGATGTGAGAGTTGAACCATAAAGAAAGCTGAGTGCCGAAGAATTGATTCTTTTGAACTCTGGTGTTGGAGAAGACTCTTGAGAGTCCCTTGGACAGCAAGGAGATCCAACCATTCAATCTTAAAAGAAATCAGTCTTGAATATTCATTGGAAGGACTGATGCTGAAGCTGAAGCTCCAATACTTTGGCCACCTGAGATGAAGAACTAAGTCACTGGAAAAGACCCTGATGCTGGAAAGATTGAAGGTAGGAGGAGAAGGGGATGACAGAGGATGAGATAGTTGGATGGCATCACCAGCTCGATGGACATGAGTTTGAGTAAACTCCGGGAGTTGGTGATGGACAGGAAGGCCTGGTGTGCTGCAGTCCATGGGGTCTCAAATAGCCGGACACGACTGAGCAACTGAACTTCCTCCTCTAAAACCCCTTTGTTTTATAATTGTGCCTCCCAGGGTACTTATCATTTTTAGTATAATAGTATAAATATCTGTAGACTGGACCTATCACTTGCAGCTATGAACAGTCCTTGAGATCTGGGTGTGTGTGTGTGTGTGTTTATGTGTGTGTGAAAGAGAGACAGAGAAGATTGCTTTTCTAAATCTCCTAAAGGGCCTATTAAAGACTTATAGTCACTGACACAATTTCTCATACAGGTATCCCTCACTTTTCAAAAGTTTGCTTTACACCACTTAGCTTTTACAAAAGACCTTTATTAGTTCCTGTTGTTGATATCCAAAATGAATCTGAAGAGGATTTTCAATTTTACAAAAAAAAGGCAAAAAAACAAAAATAGGATACTGTGTGTGTTTCGTGGGGAGCTGCTTCCCAGGTGGCACTAGTGGTAAAAAAAAAATACCTGCCTGCAATGCAGGAGACTCAAAAAAGGCTCTGATTCGATCCCTGGTTTGGGAAGCTCCCCGGAGGAGGGCACAGCAGCCCACTCCAGTATGCTTGTCTGGAGAATCCCTTGGACGGAAGAGCCTGGCAAGCTAGAGAATTGCCAGGTCAACAGTGAGCAGGGTGCTCTCAAGGCAGGAAAGAGCTTCCTAGGTATTCAGGTTAAGGGTCAGGCACATGGATTAGAGACTGAAGAGCTTCAAGCATTGGGGGTTTCCAGACTGTCATATCAATAAGGTTACTTTTCTAAGTCCTCTCTGTAAGGTCAAGTTTGTAAGGCTAGTTTTTACTAGGGTAGTTTATGCTGTCCATAGGGTTGCAGAATCAGACCCGACTGAAGCGACTTAGCACACAGGCATGCATGCGTGTTTCCTGGGAAGCTGCTACAGAGGCAGCAGGCACGCTGAGCAGGAGAGTGGTGCCACAGAGCTCCTTCTGCGGAGCTACACCCAGCATCTCAGCATCAAGCTGCCAAGTTTTGAACTGTGTGTATAAGTACCTGTGCTTTATCTCTGTTTATTTGTGCATCTGCGAGCAACTTGTGTCCTGAGGTAACTGCTTCTCTGCATTTATGCCATTATGGCTTACAAAAACTTTCACAAGACACCCTGCTTCTACATAATGGAGGAAATCTATAGTTATCATTAGAACTTGAAACCTCCCCCTTTAAGAAAGTATATTTTTCAGCAGTTCCCTGGTGGTCCAGTGGTTAGGACTCAGCGTTTTCACTATCATGAGCCCGTTTGATCCTGGTTGGGGAAATAAGGTTCCACAAGCTACACAGTATGGCCAAAAAATAAAATAAAAAGAATTTTCTTAACACTTCCAGATGGGAATGTTTTTGAAGAATCTTAAGAGAATCATTAGGCCAGCAAGCAGTCTGCTCATTTCTAGAGTATGTCACCAGAATAGTTCATTTTTCATCAAGAGAGTTTATACTATCTCTTGTGTTGTCTTGGTACAGTTCATTACAATTCTTGATACTATTCAGAAATAGCATTAATTACTTTATTTCTGAAGCACAGTAGGGTCCCAAAACTTCAGGTGACACTTCTGTTTCCGCTTTGTCTGCAGATAGGTACCCAGAATGCTTATCAGTGCCTGTTGTTATTGTTGTTCAGCTGCTAACTCGTGTCTGACTCTTCGCGATCCCATGGACTACAGCATGCCAGACTTCCTTATCTTTCACTATCTCTAGGAGTTTGGTTAAATTCATGTCCATTGAGTTGGTGATGCTGTCTAACCATCTCATCCTCTGCTACCCTCTTCTTTTGCCTTCAGTCTTTCCCAGCATCAGGGTCTTTTCCAATGAGTCATCTCTTTTCATCAGGTGACCAAATTATTGAAACTTCAGCTTCAGCATCTGTCCTTCCAATGAATATCAGGGTTGATTTCCTTTAGGATTGACTGGTTTGACCTCCTTGCTGTCCAGGGGAATCTCAAGAGTCTTCTCAAGTGTTTGAGAGTATCAATTCTTTGGTGTTCAGCCTTCTTTATGGTCCTGACACACAGTAAAATATCAATAAATGTTTGCTAAATGAAATTGGATGACAATAAGCTAAATTCAATATGGCAACTAATTGGCTGCAGTTGTCCCTGTGATAATAGTAAAGTGACCAAGGTTAAAACTGAGTACGTGGTGGTGGTACCATAATGGTATGTTTAATTTCTTGGGAAAGAGGAAACAAGGAAAGAACACAAGTGATTTGGGACCAGAAGTTAACCTATTACACTTCCAAGTCAATCTTAATTCAATACCTTTTGTGTGAGTGACTGAACTTTTTTATATTGACGTCATTCATCTGAGTTGTAAACCCATTGTCAGCTCTTACCAGCAACATGAGAGAAGCTAATGGTTTATAGATGTGGTTGTACAAAGAACAGCCTCCTAAAATATATATATTTAACTTCTGTCCAAAGATATGCACTTTTTGTGTTTTTAATTGTGTCACATAGACTATGTATGACTGCTATGTGATTATTACAGAGGTTGGCTTTTTTGTTAGAATAGAACTTCCCTTTCTGATTTTTTTTTTCTAACTCCTGGAATAGAAAATAGTGATATGCTAGTGCCCCTCCATCTCTTTAGCTTTCCTTTGCCCTCTGCTGCAAAAAATGAGTTGACTAGATTTTTAGATACCATGTGAGATCTGTACTGATGTGAAAACAAAGCTATGAGGACACATAACGGAAATGGAAAAACACCTTCCAAAGAAGCTTGCTGTAGCAGAAGGTGGTATTTGCTTTGGGAATGATAGCTACCAATAAATTATATTTCACAGTAGACTTAGCTAAGACATAACTCATAAGGGACCAGAAAGGTAATTTCTTTTAAAAATTTAGGACAGATGGGTAGGGAAGGAAGTAAAGATAGCATAAAAGAGAATAGGATATTTCATGATGGTAACTATAAAGGTTGTCCATTTATTGATTTTTTCATCTCATGCTCCTGTTAATAAATTGAAAAGTAGTAAAATAAGAATTAGAATGAGCATAAATTGTAAAGGAAGTCTGAGAGCCAAACAGGATTATCTTTTATGAGTGCCATGATGTAAAAAGTTTGGGAAACTGCCATAAACTACCCAGTAAAAACTAGCCTTACACACTTGACCTTACAGAGAGGACTTAGAAAAGTAACCTTATTGATATGACAATCTGGAAACCCCCAATGCTTGAAGCTCTTCAGTCTCTAATCCATGTGCCTGACCCTTAACCTGAATACCCTAGGAAGCTCTTTCCTGCCTTGAGAGCAGCCTGCTCACTGTTGACCTGGCAATTCTCGGTCACCATCTGGGCCCCAGTTCAGGTGTCAGCTCCTGTGAGACTGCCTGCATTGTCCCTCCCCAGCATTAACGGATGACATCAGATGCTAAAAGGACAGAGAACACTGTGGCTCAGAGATACGTGACCACACATCGACAAAAGGGTACATCTACTTCAAGATTGTGAGTGTCTTCAGGGCAGATATAGCTACTTACTCTCTATTCCATAAGTAAATACATTTGAACTTCCTCCAATGCTGGAGACCGGGGTTCGATCCCTGGGTCGGGAAGATCCCCTGGAGAAGGAAATGGCAATCCACTCCAGTATTTTGCCTGGAGAATCCCATGGATGGAGAAGCCTAGTAGGTTACAGTCCACGGGGTTGCAAAGAGTCGGACACGACTGAGCGACTTCACCTCACCTCACCTTACCTTCAGGTGGAAGTTAAGGTTAAGGTAAAACTCTGCTCAGGGGGTTCCCACTGAATCCGTGAGGATTTAGGCTCCTACTGTCCCCCTTTTTAAAAATAATTTTTTTATTAAAAGATTTCCAAAAATGTATTTCTTTGACTGCAACAGTGTTAACTGTGGCATGCAGAATCTTCATTGTGGTGTGTGGAATCTAGCTCCCTGACCAGAGAACCTAGGCCCCCTGCACTGCAAGCACAGTCTTAACTGCTGGACCACCAGCAAAGTCCCCCTATTTTCCCATTTTATTCCTTAATGTTGGAGGTAAATTCTTTCGAGAAGATCTTTCTTTTTCTCACGACTTGTACAGAAAGAGTTAACTCAGCAGGTCTGCATTGCTCAAACCCTGCACCTTCTAAAAAAAAAAAAGCCCACCTCCAGAGCTGGCTGGCTCTAGGGAGAAAACCTCTGAGCCTTTGGAATGTTCTGCCTGATCAGAGTGTTTTTCATGCCTAAGGGCTGGGCCATGCAACTACAGCATGACAGTTTATCCTGACAATGGGAGTGATGGTAAACACCTGTCTTTTTTTGAACACGGGGGCTCACGTACCCTTTCTATTTATTTTTTAATTTTTATTTATTTAGTTTTGGTCGCACTGAGTCTTCATTGCTGTGTATGGGCTTTCTCTAGTTGCAGGGAGCGGGGGCTTCTCTTCGTTTCAGTGGCCTCGCTTGTTGCAGAGCACCGGCTCTAGGCGTACAGGTTTCAGTAGCTTCAGCACCCAGGCTCAGTAGCTGCGGTGCATGGGCCTAGTTGTTCCGTGGCACGCGGAATCTTCCTGGACCAGGCATCGAACCCGTGTCCCCTGCATTGGTAGGTGGATTCTTATCCAGTGTGCCACCAGGGAAGTCCTACAAGCCTGTCTTTTTACTTTAGGTTGGGGAACATCCCTGACTGACAGCACTTAGCATGTGTTGTGCCCATCTTTGCTGGGAGAATTAAGGGTGTTCCCATGTGACATCATCAAGTGGGACACATAGGCTGCACCTGGTTTCTCCTGAACTTTGCCCCACATGCCTCTTCCCTTTGCTGATTTTGTTTTCTGTCCTTTTAGAGCCATAAACTGTAACTGTCACTCTCACAGCTTCTGATCCTTGGGAGTCCTAGTGAAGCATCCACCCTGAGGGTGGTCTTGGGGACCTCAGAGAACAAGCCTATTCAGATTCTATGACTTAGGAGTATAGTCAAAGCTATAGTTTTTCCAGTAATCACGTATGGATGTGAGAGTTGAACCATAATGAAAGCTGAGTGCCAAAGAATTGATGCTTTTGAACTGTGGTGTTGGAGAAGACTCTTGAGAGTCCCTTGGACTGCAAGGAGATCCAACCATTTAATCCTGAAGGAAATCAGTCCTGAATATTCATTGGAAGGACTGATGCTGAAACTGCTGTTGCTGCTGCTAAGTTGCTTCAGTCGTGTCCGACTCTGTGCGACCCTGTAGACGGCAGCCCACCAGGCTCCTCCGGCCCTGGGATTCTCCAGGCAAGCACACTGGAGTGGGTTGCCATGTCCTTCTCCAGTGCATGAAAGTGAAAAGTGAAAGTGAAGTTGCTCAGTCGTGTCCGACTCCCAGCGACACCATGGTCTGCAGCCCACCAGGCTCACCCATGGATTTTCCAGGCAAGAACACCGGAGTGGGTCGCCATTGCTAACGCTCCAATACTTTGGCCACCTGATGCGAAGAACTGACTCACTGGAAAAGACCCTGAGGAGAAGGGGCAACAGAGGATGAGGTGGTTGGATGGCATCACTGACTCAATGGATATGAGACTGAGCAAACTCTGGGAGGTAGTGAAGGACAGGGAAGCCTGGCCTGCGGCACTCCATGGGGTCACAAAGAGTTGTACATGATTGAGTGACTGAACTGAACTGATTGAAAACAAATCATTATGGAAATCAGGAAGGGGAGAGTCTAGGAAGGTGTTTTGGGGATGGAGAGGAGGTGGGGTCGTTCCTCTTTGCTGGGATTACATGATCAGAGCCAGAGTTGACATGGCTGGGGAAAAACTCTCAGCTCTGTTTTTCCTTCTTTTTAAAATTGTTATTTATTTGTTTGTTATATTTGGCTGCACTGGGTCTTTGTTGTGCGAGGACTTTCTCCGTTTGTAGCAAGCGGGGGCTACTCTCTAGTTGTGGTGCATGGACTTCTTGTTGTGGTGGCTTCTCTTGTAGTGGAGCACGGGCTCTAGACAGCGTGGGCTTCAATAGCTGGGGCTCGCAGGCTTAGCTGCCCTGAGGCATGTGGAATCTTCCTGGAGCAGGGATCGAACCTGTGACCCCTGCATTGGCAGGCAGATTCTTAACCACTGTACCACCAGGGAAGTCCAGTTCTGTTTCTTCTGACATTAAAAGTATCTCCATGTTCCCAAGGGATGAGATAAGCAAAAGGTAAGTATATACAAAACAGACAATTTGGCTGACTTGGAGTTCTAACTCTGTCTGTGGAAGCTTGTCTATCAGCCTTGCTGGGACTGGTGCCTCAGGGGAATCAGGAAAGGCAGACCTGCATGGGAGCAAGGGGAGGGTCCCTTTCTCAGCTTTAAGGCCAGATTAATCTCTTTGCATAGTCCACTTTCTAAACTCTTGACATTAGCACCTAGAATCTCTGAGTTGATCAATAAGGTACCCAAGGTCTTATTTGGATGTGGAACTGTGGGATTCAGATCCTTGATGCTGTTACCTGCCAGTTGTGTGACTTTGATAGGTATGTTACACCAGCCTCAGCATCCTATCTATGCTCAGGACAGGGAGTGGAACCTCAAAAGTGCTCCATCAATGCTGGTCTTGCTTTTTCTTCTGAATTATCTTTAGGGAGGAAATAGATGGGCCCCAGGCTGAGCAGCTGAAATATGTCCCCTGTGGACAGAGACTCAAAGATGAAGATAATGGCAAGAACAAAGAGGAACTGAGTCCTGCCCAGGTAAGAGATAAAGAGATCACATATTTCTCATTTCCAAGGTCAAGGAGACCTTCCTATGTACATGTGCACAGAAAATGTCCCTGCAGGCCAAGAAGGGAAGGAGTGCCACCCCATAATATGTGGTGTCAACCTATCCATAGTCCTCTATGCTGGAATCCAATCCATCTTGCACACATACACAGGGAAGGACCCTGAATTATACCAAGTATGGATTCAGAACCAGGCAAAGCAAGATGGTTGGCCAGAGGGAAACCAGAAGACATGTCCCATATAAGTGATTTAAACTACCACAAGGGCAGGACTCTGTCTGAACCCATCCATATGAATCTATCCACCTGTACTGTTTTTCCTCCTGATAAACACCTTACTTGTTTCACTACCTTCTGTCTCTGTTGAAATTCATTTATACATAGCAGACAAGCTACCAGCCATTGGCTTGAGCTTGTGGTCTAGTGATTAAGTCCAGTGCCACAGCCTGGCTTCAATCTCTGGTCAGGGAACTGAGATCCTGCTTCAAGCTTCTGACAGTTGAGGGCCCCAAGATCAGTGGAAACAATGGAAACAGTGAGAGACTTTATTTTTGGGGGCTCCAAAATCACTGCAGATGGTGACTGCAGCCATGAAATTAAAAGACACTTGCTCCTTGGAAGAAAAGCTATGACCAATCTAGACAGAGTATTAAAAAGCAGAGACATTACTTTGCCAACAAAGGTCCATCAAACTATGGTTTTTCCATTAGTCATGTATGTGAGAGTTGGACTGTAAAGAAAGCTGAATGCCAAAGAATGGATGCCTTTGAATTGTGGTGTTGGAGAAGGCTCTTGAGAGTTCCTTAGACTGCAAGGAGATCCAACCAGTCAATTTTAAAGGAAATTAGTCCTGAATATTCACTGGAAGGACTGATGCTGAAGCTGAAGCTCCAGTGCTGATGCAAACTGACTCATTGGAATAGAACCTGATGCTGGGAAAGACTGAAGGCAGGAAGAGAAGGGGATGACAGAGGATGAGATGGTTGGATGGCATTACTGACTCGATGGACATGAGTTTGAATAAGCTCCAGGAGTTGGAGATGGACAGGGAAGCCTGGTGTGCTGCAGTCCATGGGGTCGCATAGAGTCGGACATGACTGAGAGATGGAACTGAACTGAGATTAATCTGATAAACAGCAGGCAGGCTGTCCCAACTGTGATGTTGGGGGAGAAGGTTTATTTTGCCTAAACAGCTTCAAGAAGAAAACTAGAGCATCCTGTAAGTTGACTGCAGAAATTACACTTGAATACAGGGCTTCCCGGCTCAGTGGCAGTGAACCCGCCTGCCAATGCAGGAGATGCAACATACACAGGTGGGTCAGGAAGATCCCTTGGAGGAGGGCATGCAACCCACTCCAGTAATCTTGCCTGGAGAATCCCGTGGACAGAGGAGCCTGGTGGGCTGCAGTCCTTGGGGTTGCAAAGAGTCAGGTACAATTGAGTGACTGAGCACACACAAACACACACACCAGTTCTTACACACTGAATTCAAGGAAGAGGGTTCCTTTAAGGCAGACTTGGTGGTCTTTCTCCTCCCCTTTTCCCCACGGGGTCCTTTCTGAACTCCTGACTGCTGTTGTGATGGAGGCTGCAGGCCTGCCGCTGGCCAGGATGAATTTCTTGCTTCACTGGATAAAGCAAGCGTGAGATTAATATCACCCCTGAGGCCAAGAGGATAAATTTGACTCAAGATGAACTTTAATCCTAGGCAAACTCTAGGTTTAAAACAGTCTCTTCCTTTGACATATTCTGGATAATTCTCAAATGAAAAGTTAATTTTCACACAGCTTCAAAAGGCCACAGGCTAGTCATGGAATGTAACATCCTCAGTGCACTGAGGGTCTGATATGACATGGCACCTTCTGTGATTTGGCTAGGTTGCCTCTCCATAATACAGTTAAAAGGATGGCAGAAGGAGGCATTTTATTTCTCTGGGGCTATGGGCTCCACTTTCAAACTCTTAAAAGTTGTAGTAAAATGGAAATGACAAGAATTTCTTGCAAAATTTCTTTAATGAAAATATAAGTGATATTTAGCAAAAAAAAAAAAAACCCAAACTGAGAATAATGCCCAATGTTGGATAGCATGGGCAAACAGTACATGCTGCTGGAGAAGCATTTGTTAGTGCATGTAAATGGCATTATAATGACCCTATCTTTTGGCCGAGGAATTCTGAAAATGTAATGCAGGGTTGACCAGGGACTAAGTTCAGTCTGAGGACCATTTTTGTATAACCAGTTAAGGATGGATGTACACGTTTAAAAAATTATTAAAAGAGGAAAGAGGAGAAAAAGGAGGAAGACTGCATGCCCCACCAAGCCTAAACTTTTTGCTATCTGAACCTTCCACAGCAAATTTGGCTACTCCTAAAAATATGAAATATCAAAATGAGCAAAGATAATCTTGGTAGTAGTTTTGCAGTAGTTCAAAAGATTAGGACCAATCTAAATGCTCAGGATAGGGGAATGGTTATGTTTTAATAGCGATTAAGTATTTGTTGTTGTTGTTCAGTTGATGAGTCACGTTGACTTTTTTCGACCCCATGGACTGCAGCAGGCCAGGTGTCCCTGTCCATCACCATCTCCTGGAGCTTGCTCAAACTCATGTCCATTCAGTTGGTGATGCCATCCAACCATCTCACCCTCTGTCACCCCCTTCTCCTCATGCCCTCAAATCTTTCCCAGCATGAGGGTCTTTTCCAATGAGTTGGCTGTTTGCATCAGGTGGGCAAAGGATTGATTTATTAAATATTAATATTAAAGATTAAACATTGGGCTGTCAAGTATTGGGGTTGGCAAAAAATTCATTTGGGGTTTCCATCCCATCTTATGGAAAAATCCAAACGAACTTTTTGACTAACACAATAATTCATGTGGGTATACTTTATGACCACTAAAGTGACAGCTAGTGAGGCTTACGGGCCCGTGATTGTGGATTTTGTCCATATTTTTGACAAAATTGCATGGCTCACAGACCTCTTTCCACTCTTCAGTGCTCAAAGCAGATGTTGGATAAACTGAATATTTAAAAAACTGATGATGAAATTAAGGAAGGGACCCTGGCAGTTCAGGACACTCTGTGCTTCTCTGTCTTTTAAGGAAGCTTCTCCTTTTCCTGGCTGCCTGCAGGACCCCTTTCTCCACACTCTGCAGAGTGTGCTGTGGGTGGGTGGGATTCTTATGCTCCTTAATTGATTTATGTCATTTTGAAAACTGATGCTGTAAAGCATGTCACACATATCTCATTTCTTGTGACTTTTGTGGTTATTTCTGTAAAAGTCTAGCTTAAGAGCCTCACCCGGGAATATAATCATGGTTATATTTCTGTTTTGTTGAAAAACATCAGATATAGTTTACATTGTTTGCCCTTTTTCAGGGAAGGAGACAATGTTGACTGTTTCAGTCTCTCCAAGGAGGAATTGGAGAGTGAATTTTTAACCCAGCTTCTGTGCCAGTGATATATTTGGGACTGAGCAAAGCACAGATAAGTTACCACCCCTGTGTTACCCTAAACCCTGCCATGTTCCCTGGTGCCTGTAAAATAATGTCCAAATTCTCTGTCATGCCTGAGGTCTTGTCCCAGTCTCTCCACCTCAGTGATTGCAGTAACCACCTCCATGTAACCTAACACGCGATGCTGTTGCTAAGTCATGTCTGACTCTTTGCCACCCCCTGGACTGTAGCCTGCCAGGCTCCTCTGTCCATGGCATTTCCTAGGCAAGAATCCTGGAGTGGGTTGCCATTTCCTTCTCCAGGGGATCTTCCCAACCCAGGGGCTGAACCTGCATCTCCTTCACTGGCAGGTACAGGCAGGAGGATTTTTTTTTTACTGCTGAGCCTCCAGAGAAACCCAACATGTGTGACAGCCTCTGGTTTTCTTCTGCAATTTTGCAAGTATGGTATATGTAAATACCTATATGTCATCTCCTTTGTTGACCACTCCAGTTAAGCCCCAATCTCTCTCTCTCCCCCTTAACACTTTCTTTCCTATATCCCTCTTTATTATAATTGAAAAGCTTTTAAATAAGTTTAAGATAGACTTATTTTCAGCAAGTGACTTTCCCAGTAGATAGTGAATTTCAGAGTTGAAGATGGAACCCACATCTTGGAAAAGATTCCTAGTTCAGTGCTGAAGTTAGACCAGAGTTCCTTATTCAATGTCATGTTTAGACTAGAGTTCCTTATTCAAGGTCATAATTAAATATTTAATATGAATTTGAATCTCAGCTCTGCCACTTATTCTCAGTGGGACCTTGGTTCTCAATTTTTTTCATCAGTAGAACTGAGGAGGAGAAAAATCCCTCCTTTCATTTAAGATTGTTGTGGGAATTGAATGAAGTAAAGCTTCTAGGAGATTTAGAAAGACCTCAATAACTGTCAGCTAACCCTGATAGCTCAGTTCATAAAGAATCCGCCTGCAATGCAGGAGACCCTGGTTCGATTCCTGGATCAGGAAGATCCACTGGAGAAGGGATAGGCTACCCACTCCAGTATTCTCGGTCTTGGGCTTCCCTTGTGGCTCAGCTGGTAATGAATCTGTCTGCAGTGCAGGAGACCTGGGTTCGATCCCTGGGTGGGGAAGATCCCTTGGAGAAGGGAAAGGCTACCCACTCCAGTATTCTGGCCTGGAGAATTCCATGGACTGTATAGTCCATGGGGTTGCAAACAGTCAGACACGACTGAGTGACTTTCACTTCACTTAAGCCCAGTTACTTCCCCGGTGGCACTAGTGGTAAAGAACCCACCTGCTAATGCAGGAGATGCAAGAGATGCAGGTTTGATTCCTGGGTCCAGAAGATCCCCTGGAGAGGGCATGACAGCCCACTTCAGTGTTCTTGCCTGGAGAATTCCATGGAGAGAGGAGTCTGGCAGGGTACAGTCCATAGTGTCACAAAGAGTGGGACACGACGGAAGTGACTTAGTGTAAACTCAGTTACAGGTACTTGAATGAGTGGAATTGAGCTATTGTGACAGACCCTCTTCTGAGACACCCACACCACAGTCAGAAAGTAAATTGATCCAGGATGCTAGTGAGTGGGTAGATGCTAAACGCTTCGAAGAACTCTGCCGAAGAAACAGCTGAGTGAAAGGCCAAATTCCTGGCTCACGGTGTATTTAAAAATGGATTCCTGTCTATTCCTGGTTTGGACAAGAATGCACTCAGAACAGAAAAATGGAAGTTTGGCCACAAGGAGGAACCAAGGGAAGGTTGTGCTTTTGTCTCTTACGTGCTTCCAAGCCTGCACAGGGCCCTCTGTGGACTTGTGACTGAGGGCGAGAGAAATCATGGTGGGTTCAAGCGAAACCTGGCAACCCTGAGAAACATGCCATTCACCGAGGGGCTCATCTCCAGCTCCTCTCTACACAGTCCTGCTTGGAGCTCCTTGCCCCCTGCTTTCTCCAAGGGGCCTCTCCACGTTTCCTGCTCTAGCAGAGGTACCCCGCCATGGTGTTGAGTGACCCATTTCTGTTCCGTTGGCAAATCCATGCAAACATCCCAGTCATCTAAGCAGTTCTTGGCCCTAAGAGGCCCTGCCTCAGCCCAGATAGGATGTGCCCAGCTGAAGATCTGGCGAGGGACACAGAGCCACAACCCCACAGTCAAGAAGTTTGCCTTGAGCCAAGCCTGAGCTTTTCTCCCTCTCTGTTGACCTGTGCTCAACCTTTACTCCAAATTCTCTCTTCTCTGTTGTGCCCTAGCTTTAAATATAAATATATATATATATATATATATAGACTGCTCTGGGTCTTTGTTGCTGTGCACAGGTTTTCTCTAGTTGCAATGATCAGGGGCTTCTGTTTAGTTGCAGTGTGCAGGCTTCTCATTGTGGTGGCTTGTCTTGTTGCAGAGTACAGGCTCTAGATGTATGGGCTTCAGTAGCTGCAGCATGCAGGCTCAGGAGTTGTGCTACATGGGTTTAGTTGCCCCACGATATGTGGAATCTTCCCAGAGCAGGGATTAAATCTGTCCCTTGCACTGGCAGGCAGATTCTTAACCCGTGAATCGTCAGGGAAGTCCTTGCTGTCCCCTAGCTTTGGGGCTCTTGGAGGTGGGATGTCCACCTCTGATCTCGGGCTCTGTGTTTGCATTCCCCTCTCAGTCATGTGTGGCTCCAGAGCCATCCTGGTAGTTGACCTCCTGGACTTGACCTCAGAGTCCTCTGAATAATTCCTTCTGACAGCCTGAAGGCTGAGATTGGACCTTGCCACAGCCACTTCCCGGGCTTAGTTGCTCTGCCACATGTGGGATTTTCCTGGACCAGGGATGCACTGGCCTGCAAGGCAGGGGGATTCGTTGGTTTTTTTTTTTTTTCATTTTCACTGAGAACTTCATTGAAGTTTTGTTCCACTACCTTCTGCCATTTTTCCAGGCAACTTCATAATTCTGTCTTCCCAAAACTTTCTATCTTTTTGAACAAAGAACTCTTCTAGGTTGATTTTTACAGTTTTCCAGGGAAGGCAGGCAGATTCTTAACCACTGGACCACCAGGAAAGTTCAAGAGTATGCTCTACTGGAGTGGATAGCCGTTCCCTTCTCCGGGGGGAATCTTCCCAACCCAGGGATCGAACCCAGATCTCCCGCATTGCAGGTGGATTCTTTACCATCGGAGCCACCAAGGAAGCCCCAGAGGGAAGGCAGGCGGATTCTTAACCACTGGACCACAAGGGAAGTCCAAGAGCATGCTTAGCTTTTAAAGAAACCTCAAGATTGTCTTCCAGACTGTACCACTTTGCATTCCCACCAGCAGTGAATGAGAGTTTCTGTTGCTCCACACCTTTGCCAGCATGTTGGACTGTCAGTGATTGGCTCCATTGTAAAGAGGAAGTTGAGACTCAGGAGAAGTAGTTCCACAGAGACTATAGAGACAGGGTTTAATCCCTGACCCAGAGTCTGCTGGGTGTGGACTCAGTGTTCCCACTGGCAATCTGGGGTGAGGAATACACCTCTTGTGAGGAGCAATGTCACCTCTCTGGACAACAGTCCAGAAGGGCTAAGAAAGAAACCCACTCTCTGTTGCTGTGGGGCTGACCAGGGAGTCTAGCCTTCATAATCTACCCCTGTAACTGTCCATCCCTCTCCCTCACCTCCAGCCCATCTCTAAGACCTGTCAGGTGTCTCTTCCAAAGATATAAAAAAATTCAGACTATTTTTGTCACCTCTGCCTTTACTGCCATAGTTCAAGCCACCAGAGATTCAAAAAACAAATTATATAAATTTTAAAGGTTACTTTCCATGTACAGTTAATACAAAATGTTGACTGTAGTCCCCATGTTGTACAACACATCCTTGAGCCTATCTTACACCCAACAGTCTGTACGTCCCCGTCCCCAACCCCTTCCTTCCCTGCCCCCCTGATAACCACTAGTTTATTCTCTGTATCTGTGAGTCTGTCCAGCCACCAAAATTTATTGCCAGGTTATCATAAAGGTCCTTTAGCTGGTCACTTCCATTCTTCCTTTACTGCAGTTCATCCTGTAACCATAAGAGTGATCTTTTAGAAATAATAAACACAGCATGGCATTTCTGTTCTCAAAAGCCTCCAGAAGCTTCCCATCACATGTTAAATCAAGTTCAGTTACTTTTCTTCATCTGCAGGAACCAGGCTCCTGCCCGCACCTCTACTTTCAGGTCACTCTCTCCTTCGGTTTCCTGGGGCCATGCAGGTTCCACTCCCGGCTTGTGATGGAGCCCAGCCAAGATCAGCAGAGTCATCCAGCTAAGCCCCTGGACATGTGGGAAGCACAAGTTCAGTGCTGCACTCCACAGAGGTTTCATACTTGCTTTTTATAGGCACCATTTGGCTATAAAGAGCCAATTATCTGTTATTGTATTACTACAACACAGGGAATAGAGCCAATGTTTTATAATAACTATAAATAGAGTATAACCTTTAAATAGTGTGAATCACTATACTATGTACCTGTAACTTACATAATATTGTAATCAACTATACTTCAATTTAAAAAAGAGAATGTAAAAAAAATGAGTCCATTGTCTGGCTTCCTCACTTTACTGATTTGTACTTGAATGTCTCCTACTCAAAGTGGCTGATCCTGACTTTCCATTTCTTTCTTTTTTATTGCAGTTTTTAAACAAAATATATTTTGTTTTATTTGTCTTATTATTTTCTATTTCTTCAGAAATTCTGTTTCCTTACTTTGCTTTGGTTTCTTCTAGTAGTTATCAGTATCTAAAGTGATAGTATATATTCATTATCTACTTATTTACTGTCAGTCTCTCTCAATAAACTACCTGAGAGCAGGGCTTTTGTCTTATTCATTACTGTATCCCCAAGGTCTATAACAGTGCTTGTGTAGAGAAGAGACTCAATAAACTTAGCTTTTAATTTTTAAAGGTTTATTTATTTCACTTTTGACAATCTTTGTTGTGGTGTGCAGGCTCTCTCTTGTGGCAAGCAGGGGCTACTTTTCTAGTTGAGGTGCATTGGCTGCTCATTGCAGCAGCTTCTTCTGTTGCACAGCATCAGCTCTAGAGCGTGGGCTCAATAGTTATGGTTCATGGGCTTAGCTGCTCTATGGAATATGGGATCTTTGTGGACTAGGGATCAAACAGGTGTCCCCTGCATTGCAAGGTGGATTCTTAACCACTGGATCACCAGGGAAGCGCTTGATAAATATTTGTTGAATAAAGGACTGATATTAAATTCTTTCCCTCTCAACCTATGTGTTACCTTCAGGGGGCCTTCTCTGATTCCGCCTACTCAGTGGTGATATGTACTCAGACCTGGTACTTCTTCTGTCTCCAGAATTTCCCTGGCTTAGCACTTCCATGCTGCTTGTCTCTTTATCCGTATTCATCTCTAGACAATAAGTTTCTGGAGACCAGGGGCTCAGTGCTGCTTGTCTTTTCATCCCTAGGCTTTAGCACAAAGTCTTTGAATATTGCACTGGGTGCTAAATATTTTCTGAAGTTATGAGTCTCAGCACACAGCCTGTGCTGGGATGAATAAATTTATCTATTGTGCTAAGGGAAGAAGCAAATAGAAAGAAAAATACCCCAAAGAGGAGAATAACATTTCCTTATGCTCACTGTTTCCTTTGTATAGGATTTATTTTATGAAAATTGAAAAATTTACTTTTAGTTGACTGAACTGTCTACCCACAGATGATTTAAAATTGTCCCTGAAGAGGGAATGACGCAGAAAAACAAGAATAACTGGTGTTGATGTGTGAATTATACCCTTCAAAGACACTTAGCAGCCTGCGTTATCAGTTACACCAGGCTCCTCTTCCTTATTGTATTTATGACATGAACTTGGATTCAGAAGACTAAATATAGCTTCAGGAGCCCCAGGCACTTCATAGGAGACATTGCCAAGAGTTTATCTCATGGTTTCTTTCCATCTAGCTCCCATTTGAGCCTGTCCCTTTTAATCTGGTTTAACTGGATAAACCGGGAACAAGAAACATTTTATTACAGATAAACTTATTTAAGGTTAAAAAGTACCTCCACCTGTGACTCACAGTGCAGAACATATTCGAAGCTGGTTTTGTTTGTTTTTGTCACTCTTCTCCTGCCCTTTCTTCCTTTTCCTGTTCCTTCTCTCTCTTCTTTCCTTCTTCCTCTTCCCCTCTCCTTTCTTCCTCCCTCCCTCTGTCCTTTCCCTCCATCCTTCCCTCCCTCCCTCTCTTCTTCCCACCTCCTTATTCTTCCCTCCCTTCCTCTCTCTTTTTCTCTTTCTTCCTTTTCCTCCTTCTCTTTTTCTTACCTCCCTTCCTCCTCCTCCTTCATGGAATACTGAAGCCTCACTAAAAGAGTAGAAATATATCCACAATGGTAATTAGATCACTTGACAGGGAGATTGCTAACTCATTGAGGTCCATGCTGAAGTCAGTCCCTATTCCAAAGGACAACTTGTAAAAGCAAGTCCGTGCTGCCTTGGAAGAGTCCAAAGCTTTTATTTAGTTTGGTGTAAAGGTCCAGGGTCATGGTGTGAAAATGTGATCTATCCTATTGTTTTCTAAGGAGAAAGACCACAATGAATTATAGACATGAGTAGCTAATAGAGTCATGAATTATTCATACTTGTGCACAATTACCACTTTTTAAACGCAAGACTGAGAATGTGTGTGCTTAGTTGCTCAGTTGTATCCGACTATTTGGAACACTTCATACTGTGGCCCCCACCAGGATCCTCTGTCCACAGGATTTTTTAGGCCAGACTGAGAATATGGTAGCTAAAGGAGTTAAAATGAAACTCTCATCCTTCTTAGTTATATCTGGCTGGGAGAGCAGATGACAGAATCCATTGAGATGGTTAGCATAGTGCCTACTACCCAGGGAGTGCCCAGTGGATGCTAGCTGCAATTATTTTGTTGTTGTTGTTATTGCTACTATTTACTGAGTTTTACTGAGTTCTTGATATTTGCTAGATACTATTCTAGAAGCTTTGTATTCATGCACTTAATTCTTACAACAATCTTACTAAGTATATATTCTTATCATTTCCATTTTCCATTTAAGGAAATGGAGAGAGATCACACTGGTAGGTAAGTGGTGAAGCCAGATTATCATCGTCACAAATAACATCACAATCTTTGTTACTTACACCTGGCTTTGGGTACTATGTATGAAGGAGGATTCTTGCATAGCTATTACACAGGATAGGGCTTTTATTTGAGAAGATTTTAACACAAGATTTATTCAAACTATAAAGCAAGTATAAATTTATTACAGAGACATTGGAAAACAAAAAATTAATTTAAAAAAAGAAAATGAATCCTGCTTGTTATCCTATTCTAACAAGAAGACCTGGATTATACTCCTATTTCTGGCTTCAAGCCAATTCCAAAATAACTTATTTACACCATTCTCAAGGATCTTTTCTATAAATGGTAGCTTTCTTCTTATATAAAGTACTCCCACATCACTTATTATTTTACAACATCATACCACTTAATGATTGCATTACAATTTATCTGTGTACATTTATTTCTACTAGACTGCCTCTTCCAGAAAAAAAAACAAAACAACATTCCTTGAGGGCAGCTCTCTTGTCTCATCATCTTTTCATCCTTTGTTCAGTGTCTGATACATAGTAGGTACTCAGCAAATATTATTACTGAGTGATTTAAACACACACACACAGAGAATCACAAGGATATACTCTAATTTGTCCTTTAAGCCTTTCACAAAAAGACCTCAAAGACTTATAAAATGCAGAGATGTTGATCATCCTGCTATTCCAAAGAAGAACACACTAGTCTACAACATTGATGACATTGCGCCCACTGGACTTAGATAAGCTGGAATTACCAACCAGCTTAGTCACCTTCAGTTCAGTTCAGTTGGTCAGTTGTGTCTAACTCTTTGTGATCTCATGAACTCCAGCACACCAGGCTTCCCTGTCCATTACCAACTCCTGGAGCTTTCTTAAACTCATGTCCACCCAGTTGGTGATGTCTTCCAACCATCTCATCCTCTGTCATCCCCTTCTCCTCCTGCCTTCAATCTTTCCCAGCAACAGGGTCTTTTCCAGTGAGTCAGTTCTTCGCATCAAGTGGCCAAAGTATTGGAGCTTTAGCTTCAGCATCAGTCCTTCCAAAGAACACCCAGGACTGATCTCCTTTAGGATGGACTGGTTGGATCTCCTTGCAGTCCAAGGGACTCTCAAGAGTCTTCTCCAACACCACAGTTCAAAAGCATCAATTCTTCGGCACTCAGCTTTCTTTATAGTCCAACTCTCACATCCACATATGACTACTGGAAAAACCATAGCTTTGACTAGATGGAACTTTGTTGGCAAAGTAATGTCTCTGCTTTTTATATGCTGTCTAGGTTGGTCATAGCTTTTCTTCCAAGGAACAAGCATCTTTTAATTTCATGGCTGCAGTCACCACTTGCAGTGGCTTTGGAACCCCAAAAAATAAAGTCAGTCATTGTTTCCACTGTTTCCCTATCTATTTCCCATGAAATGATGGGACCGGATGCCATAATCTTAGTTTTCTGAATGTTGAGTTTTAAGCCAGGTTTTTCGTGCTCCTCTTTCACTTTCATCAAGAGACTCTTTAGCTCTTCTTCACTTTCTGCCATAAGGGTAGTGTCATCTGCATATCTGAGGTCACTGATATTTCTCCCAGAAATCTTGATTCCAGCTTGTGCTTCCTCCAGCCCAGCATTTCTCATGATATTCTCTACATATAAGTTAAATAAGCAGGGTGACGATATACAGCCTTGACGTCCTCCTTTTCCAATTTAGAAACAGTCCCTTGTTCCATGTCTGGATCTAACTGTTGCTTCTTGACCTGCATACAGATTTCTCAGGAGGCAGGTCAGGTGGTCTGGTATCAGCCACCTTACTAAGACACATGTGAGCCAGTGAGTGGGAAAGAACTCTAATTTCTGGTATCAATAATAATAATATCAGTTGGGATTCAGCCATTAAAACAGATATCAGTCATTTTAGCAGAGAAAATGTAATATGAAGAATTGTTCAAACAGGACAGAAGGTTGAAAAGGCTAAAATTGAATCCTGAAGTGTCCCAGAGGAAGTTGGCACTCTTAGCAAACAGAGGAAAGATGCTGGAGTTATTGAAACCTAAAATCTTGAAGGAGAAATGAATAATCCAGAGCCTGGCCTGGGTCTCTGACAAGTTTTAGGACTTGGACGGGGGCCCTGCAGAGTTATTGACATTCAGACCTTCCTCTGAAAGAAAGAATGAGAGAAATAACAATAGGAAGCATTGTTGTACAGAAAATGAGGTTTCATACAAGGGTGTTGGAACATCAGTTTATACTTACCATGTTGAGAAATTTATTCAGCTAAATATATTTTAGGAATGGGATGAAGTAACTGTATGAGATGAGATAACATTTAAGAAGATGTAGGACATATTTCAAGCAGATATAGCTCACTTTTATTCCACGTTAGAATCAATGTTGGCAGAGATGCAATGCCTACAGAAAACAAGCAGAAAGTCAATAGAAATACAGTCACTGGTTCCTGGAGCTGAGAGGCAGCAGTTCTCAAGAAGTAAAGAGAAATGTGACATTCAGTTCAGTTCAGTCACTCAGTTGTGTCCAACTCTTTGCTACTCCATGAATCACAGCACGCCAGACCTCCCTGTCCATCACCAACTCCTGGAGTTCACTCAGACTCACGTCCAACGAGTCAGTGATGCCATCCAGCCATCTCATCCTCTGTTGTCCCCTTCTCCTCCTGCCCCCAATCCCTCCCAGCATCAGAGTCTTTTCCAATGAGTCAACTCTTCGCACGAGGTGGCCAAAGTACTGGAGTTTCAGCTTTAGCATCATTCTTTCCAAAGAACACCCAGGACTGATCTCCTTTAGGATGGACTGGTTGGATCTCCTTGCAGTCCAAGGGACTCTCAAGAGTCTTCTCCAACACCACAGTTCAAGAGCATCAATTCTTTTCTGCTGCTGCTGCTGCTGCTGCTAACTCACTTCAGTCGTGTCCGACTCTGTGCGACCCCATAGATGGCAGCCCAACAGGCTCCCCCGTCCCTAGGATTCTCCAGGCAAGAATACTGGAGTGGGTCAATTCTTCTCTAGTAGATGCCAAATGTTTGGATCTCTTTAGGGTGAGCTTCTGGAGCTGCTTCAGTGTCTTGACACAAACCCAAACTTGGGGCATTCCAGACTGAATATGGAATACAAAGGGTTAGGGGCTAACATGTGGATGTTCCCCAGGAGTCCAGAAGGCAGAATCTCAATGAGAGTGATAATAACAATACCCAGCACAGAAATGACCCCTCTCAATGCAAAGAAATAGAAGAAAAGAACAGAATGGGAAAGACTAGAGATCTCTTCAAGAAAATTAGAGATACCAAGGGAACATTTCATGCAAAGATGGGCTCGATAAAGGACAGAAATGGTATGGACCTAACAGAAGCAGAAAATATTAAGAAGAGGTGGCAACAATACACAGAAGAATTGTACAAAAAAGATCTTCACGACCCAGATACTCATGATGATGTGATCACTAATCTAGAGCCAGACATCTTGGAATGTGAAGTCAAATGGGCCTTAGAAAGCATCACTATGAACAAAGCTAGTGGAAGTGATGGAATTCCAGTTCAGCTGTTTCAGATCCTGAAAGATGATGCTGTGAAAGTGCTGCACTTAATATGCCAGCAAATTTGGAAAACTCAGCAGTGGTCACAGGACTGGAAAAGGTCAGTTTTCATTCCAATTCCAAAGAAAGGTAATGCCAAAGAATGCTCGGACTACCGCACAATTGCACTCATCTCACATGCTAGTAAAGTAATGCTCAAAATTCTCCAAGCTAGGCTTCAGCAATATGTGAACCGTGAACTCCCTGATGTTCAAGCTGGTTTTAGAAAAGGCAGAGGAACCAGAGATCAAATTGCCACCATCCGCTGGATCATGGAAAAAGCAAGAGAGTTCCAGAAAAACATCTATGTCTGCTTTATTGACTATGCCAAAGCCTTTGACTGTGTGGATCACAATAAACTGTGGAAAATTCTGAAAGAGATGGGAATACCAGACCACCTAACCTGCCTCTTGAGAAATCTGTATGCAGGCCAGGAAGCAACAGTTAGAACTGGACATGGAATAACAGATTTGTTCCAAATAGGAAAAGGAGTAAGTCAAGTCTGTATATTGTCACCCTGCTTATTTAACTTATATGCAGAGTACATCATGAGAAATGCTGGACTGGAAGAAACACAAGCTGGAATCAAGATTGCCAGGAGAAATATCAATAATCTCAGATATGCAGATGACACCACCCTTATGGCAGAAAGTGAAGAGGAACTAAAAAGCCTCTTGATGAAAGTGAAAGAGGAGAGCGAAAAAGTTGGCTTAAAACTCAACATTCAGAAAACGAAGATCATGGCATCCGGTCCCATCACTTCGTGGGAAATAGATGGGGAAACAGTGGAAACAGTGTCAGACTTTTTTGG
The DNA here is from genome assembly GCF_014754425.2 of Oryx dammah. Lineage (NCBI taxonomy): Eukaryota > Metazoa > Chordata > Mammalia > Artiodactyla > Bovidae > Oryx > Oryx dammah. Next base: position 23,816,599 of record NW_024070211.1, read on the forward strand.
GCTCCAAAATCACTGCAGATGGTGACTGCAGCCATGAAATTAAAAGACACTTACTCCTTGGAAGAAAAGTTATGACCAACCTAGATAGCATATTCAAAAGCAGAGACATTACTTTGCCGACTAAGGTCCGTCTAGTCAAGGCTGTGGTTTTTCCTGTGGTCACGTATGGATGTGAGAGTTGGACTGTGAAGAAGGCTGAGTGCCAAAGAATTGATGCTTTTGAACTGTGGTGTTGGAGAAGACTCTTGAGAGTCCCTTGGACTGCAAAGAGATCCAACCAGTCCATTCTGAAGGAGATCAACCCTGGGGTTTCTTTGGAAGGAATGATGCTAAAGCTGAAGCTCCAGTACTTTGGGCACCTCATGCAAAGAGTTGACTCATTGGAAAAGACTTTGATGCTGGGAGGGGTTGAGGAAAAGGGGACGACCGAGGATGAGATGGCTGGATGGCATCACTGACTCGATGGACCTGAGTCTGAGTGAACTCCGGGAGATGGTGATGGACAGGGAGGCCTGGTGTGCTGCGATTCATGGGGTCACAAAAGTCAGACATGACTGAGCGACTGAACTGAACTGAACTGAAAGCGAGTTGGGGGGAAAGACAGAGAGTTTTGAGATAACATGAAGTTGTAGAATTCAGAAGATACAGACTTATGTAAAGTTTAGACAAAGCAGTCAGAGGATAAGACTTGGTCATGGAATATATTAATTGGAAAGACTGATGCTGAAGCTACAGCTCCAATAGTTTGGCCACCTGATGCAAAGAGCTGACTCATTGGAAAAGATTCTGATGCTGAGAAAGATTAAAGGCAAAAGGAGAAGGGGACGGCAGAGGAAGAGATTTTTGGATAGCATTACCAACTCAATGGACATGAATCTGACCAAACTCTGGGAGACAGTGAAGGACAGAGGAGCCTGGCATGATGCAGTCCATGGGATTGCCAAGAGCTGGGCATGACTTAGTGACTGAAGAACAACAATGGTGGCTCTAGGCATTTCCCAAAGATCAGGGTTCCGATTTCAAGAGACAAAATGTTATCCTTCTAGAAGGAAAGGGCAATTTATCAGCTTTCTGAAGCCTGTTAAGAATATCTCTGTTTAACTCTTATCCAACATTCATCAGGCCTCTACTTTTTGTTCTAATTGGCTTTCTTAGCAGACTTATACTCCAGGAAGTGCCTGCTGCTAGTGTCATGGTTCATAGGCTAGGTCCTTCTCTCGTGATGTCGACAATTGGTTTTCTGTTACTAACCGGTCCTGTGGACATTTGGATGATGATGTCACACTGAGGCCTAAGATGGGGCAGGTTTTAGCATCAAATTAATTAGGACTAGTCTCTCATATCAATAGCATATATGTGGATATGTTAAGGGGTCCCCAGAGTCCTTCTTACCCTGAATTATCTTTATTACCCACCTACTATAATACCTGAAATGCTGTTAGGTTTATGCCATTTCACTTTAGTTTCAGAGGTTACCATCATGTAAATATCACACAATCTCAGAAGTTCTTATTGGGTGAATCTTTAGTGCAAAGCATTGTGGTGATGGATGCTCTGAGTAAAAGAACAAAAGAAAAACTAAGATGATGATAAAGTAAACTTATCTCTCTCAAGATCCACAAAGAAAACTGTAAGGTACAATGAAAAGTTAATATTATATAAAAAATGCTTAAAGGTGTGATAAGGACCTTTATGAAATAAAAATTCAGAGAATTAAGTGATCAGGGGGCTCTGGGACAAACAGACATATGACTTGAATTGAGACTTCAGAGGAAGACCAAGTAACCCACTAGATGTCATCAACAATTTAAGTTTAACTGATACCCAGTTTAATTAGACATCCAGTTTCCCTGGAAAGAAGAAAAAGATTTAGAATAGATTAGATGAAATAGATCAGATGACCCAGGAGATTAAACAGTAAAGCAAGCCTTTGGCCTGTGACATGGCCCAAAATTTCCAAGGTCACATTTGTTTAACTTTTCTGACTCTTGTCAGAGCTTTGTTGAACTGTGACCCAGGGGTTACTCAGTGCACTTGAACCTCTGAATGAATAAGTAGTGGAATGGCCCTATGCATAACCTGGTAAAGTCCTTGGCAATCATAAAGAAAACGGTACCCTGGAACTGATCACTTTTAACATGTAAGTGAAAGTTGCTCAGTCGTGTCCGACTCTTTCGCTAGCTGCCAGGCCAGAATACTGGAGTGGGTAGCCTTTCCCTTCTCCAGGGGATCTTCCCAACCCAGGGAATGAACCCAGGTCTCTCACATTGCAGGCAGATTCTTTACTAACTGAGCCACAAGGGAAGCCCAAGAATACTGGAGTGAGAAGCCTACCCTTTCCCCAGCGGATCTTCCCGACACAGAAATCGAACCAGCGTCTCCTGCATTGCAGGCAGATTCTTTACCAACTGAGCTCTCAGGGAAGCCCTTTAACATGTAAGTAAATGATTATTTACTGCATGTGTGTGTGTCCCTCCCACATTTATATGTTGATGCCCTAACCCTTCATGTAATGGTGTTTGGAGAGGGGACTTTAAAAGGTCCATTAGGCTTAGATGAGGTCATGATGGTGAACCCCCTGTGATGGGATTGGTGTCCTTATAAAAAGAGGAAGAGACCAGAGCTCCCTCTTTCTCTCTCTCTTTCTATCATGGGAGGATATAGCAAGAGGCAGCCATCTGCAAACCAGGAAGAGGGTCATGGTCAGATCCCAAATCTGCCAGCACTTTGATCTTGGATTTTCCAGCTTCCAGAACTGTGAGAAATAAATGCCTGTTGTTTAAGCCACCAGGTTGGTAGTATTTGATATAGCAGCCTGAGCTAAGACGCAAATCAATACAAAACACGGTACAAAAGGGATTGCATTCTTTTAGCATTTCCCAAAGAGGAAAACAAAACAAAACAAAATTCACAACAAAGCTTGGCTATCACTTGACAGGAGGAAAAACTCCTGCTTTTGGTTTTCCAGTCACCTTGACAATGAAATTGGAGTTTTCACAGCTTCCACTTTCTTTGGGTTGAAATTATCACCGTCAGGCAGGGAAGGAGGAAGCCGTCATGACCCGCACAGACTCAGGGGGGCATCTGGGTCATTCAACCCAGGCCATTACCACTTTCTTCCGACTCCTCTGAAAGGAACAGAGGCTTTGACGTCAGGGGCGTGTGAGTCATCCTTCCTCTTGGGGACTCTGGCTGAGATTCACAGGCCGCCTTTGCAGGAGCTGTTCTCTTAGTCATTCACAAAAAAGCATGCTGGAAAAGCTGAAGGGAAATGCTTGGACGAACAAGTGATTAAATTTCTATTTTCAAAGCAAAGAGCACACTTGCTTGCTCACAAAAGCAGTCTCATCCACTACCACGTGCCCTAAGGGCACAGTAAATACTTGTTGATTGACTGACAAAAGCATCTGCTGGGTTCTTGTAAATCCTGGTGTTGAAACTGAATTTTCAGATATGATTATGTGGTTGGAATACAGAGGTTTATGCTTATTTACTCCTTAGAGCCATGGAATGTCACTCAGATTCAGAGGGTTTACATCAAGAAGTTAGTAACATCCCTGGCTCTTCTATCATGAGCATTCTGAAAGGAAAAGGGATAAGGACTTTTCAGGAGCTTTATCTTCAGGCCACATTCAATGAGAGGAAAAATGAACTGTGTTCTAAGAATTATTCTTTGTTTTGCTCCAAAGCCCTCATCAGTCTTTCAACCTATTTGAGAACATGTTAGGGCATAGAATAAAAATATCTTCTTGCTTGCCAGCACTGTAGAGGGCGATGTTCGATACAGGATACAGGAGGCTTGGGGCTGGTGCACCGGGGATGATCCAGAGAGATGATATAGGGTGGGAGGTGGGAGTGGGGTTCAGGATTGGGAACTCATGTACACCCGTGGCTGATTCATGTCAATGTATGGCAAAACCAATACAGTATTGTAAAGCAAAATAAAGTAAAAATTAAAAAAAAAAGAATGAACAAAAGGAAAGAGTGTTATTCCTAGATTCCTCCAACCTGAGATAGGATGTATCATTATTACTTTGCTCCCATTTAAGTGGTAGGTAATCTGAGACCCAGAAAGGGATGATGAATTAGCCAATGATGCCTAGGAACTGTGGTCTAAGACTTCTCTTCTTTACTCTCTTGGGAGATCTCCATGCTTTTACTTTTTTTTTTTTTTATATGTATTTATTTATTTGGATGCATGGGTTTTAGTCACAGCATGGGGGATCTTTGGTTGTGGCTTGGGCTCAGTAGTTGTGCTGCAAGGGGATCTTAGAACCCTGACCAGGGATTGAGCACACATTCTCTGCATTGCAAGGTGAATTCTTAACCATCGGACCACAAGGGAAGTCCCTCCATGGCTTTAAATACCTTACATATCAATGATGATCACATTTCTTTCTCTAGCCCTAGGGTCAAACTGCATATAGAACTTTGTGCTTTACATCTTTCCACAAAGACCTCATAGGTATTTCAGACTTCATATTCAAAATTAAACTCATGGCTTTCCCCTGAGACTTGATCTTTTCTTGTCTCCCTTTGAGGAACCACCATTTGTAGTTATTTAAGCCAAAAAGTCTAGGAGTCACCTTTGATTCCCCAGTCCTCATTCTCTACATCCAATTCATAGGTTCAGTTCAGTTCAGTCTCTCAGTCGTGTCCGACTCTTTGCTACTCCATGGACTGCAGCATGCCAGGCCTCCCTGTCCATCACCAACGCCAGGAGTTTACTCAGACTCACGTCCATCGAGTCAGTGATGCCATCCAACCATCTCATCATAAGTAAGACTTTAAATTTCTACCTCTGTCCCTATATCTCCATGTCCAGTGTCAGCATTCTAGTTTAAACTCTGACCTCTCCTTACTGGGTTGACAGCATTAGCTCTGAACTGGTTTCTCTTCTTTGTCTCTTGACTCCTATAATCTATTCTCCAATATGAAAGCTATTGTGAAACTCTGAAAGTATTAATGAGATCTCATTCTGATTCTCGTTTTAAAATGTCTACTCATTCTGCATTAATCTTCAGGTGACGTATTTCAGGTGACACCCTCCCATCATGGCAGGAGGGTCTTACATAATCTTGTTTATCTCACTTCTCTTTCTCCTCTTGCTCTGGCCTCCTTTGTTGTGGCACTGAGTTGCTAAGTCATGTCCAACTCTGTGAATTAATGGACTGCAGCATGCCAGGCTTCTTTGTCCCCCACTACCTTCTGAAGTTTGCTCAAATTTATGTCCATTAAGTCAGTGATGCAATCTAACCATCTCATGTTCTTCCTTTTTCCTTTTGCTTTCAATCTTTCCTAGCATCAGGGTCTTTTCCAATGAGTCAGTTCTCTGCATCAGGTGGCCAAAGTATTGGAGTTTCAGCTTTAGCATCAGTCCTTCCAATGAATATTTAGGGTTGATTTCCTTCAGGACTGACTGGGTTAATCTCCTTGCTGTCCACGGGATTCTTGAGTCTTATCCAGAACCACAATTTGAAAGCATCAAAAGCATTGAAATCACTCAGACTTCTTTATGATCCGACTCTCACATCTGTACATGACTACTGGAAAAACTATTTGTTGTTCAGTCACTCAGTTGTGTCCTACTCTTTTCAACCCCATAGACTGCAGCATGCCAGACTTCCTTGTCCTTCACTATCTCCTGGTTAGTTCAGTTGGTTCAGTCGCTCAGTCATGTCCGACTCTTTACCCCATGAATTGCAGGCCTCCCTGTCCATCACCAACTCCCGGAGTTCACTCAGACTCATGTCCATCGAGTCAGTGATGCCATCCAGCCATCTCATCCTCTGTCGTCCCCTTCTCCTCCTGCCCCCAATCCCTCCCAGCATCAGAGTCTTTTCCAATGAGTCAACTCTTTGCATGAGGTGGCCAAAGTATTGGAATTTCAGCATCAGTCCTTTCAATGAACACCCAGGACTGATCTCCTTTAGGATGGACTGGTTGGATCTCCTTGCAGTCCAAGGGACTCTCAAGAGTCTTCTCCAACACCACAGTTCAAAAGCATTAATTCTTCGGTGCTCAGCTTTCTTCACAGTCCAACTCTCACATCCATACATGACCACTGGAAAAACCATAGCCTTGACTAGACGGACCTTTGTTGGCAAAGTAATGTCTCTGCTTTTCAATATGCTATCTAGGTTGGTCATAACTTTTCTTCCAAGGAGTAAGCGTCTTTTAATTTCATGGCTGCAGTCACCATCTGCAGTGATTTTGGAGCCCCCCCCAAAATAAAGTCTGACACTGTTTCTACAGTGTCAGACTTTCTCCTGGAGTTTGCTCAAATTCATGTCCTTTGAGTCCATGATACCTGATACCATCCAACCATCTCATCCTTTATCACCCCTTTCTCCTCCTGCTTCCAATCTTTCCTAGCATCAGGGTTTTTTTCCAATGAGTCACTTTTTACATCAGGTGGCCAAGAACTGGAGCTTTGGCTTCAGTATCAGTCCTTTCAAAGAATATTTAGGGTGGATTTCCTTTAGGATTGATTGGCTTGATCTCCTTGCTGTCCAGGGGATTCTGTAGCACCACAGTTTGAAAGCATCAATTCTTAGGTGTTCAGCCTTCTTTATTGTCCAACTCTCACATATGTATATGACTACTGGAAAAATCATAGCTTTGACTAGACAGACCTTTCTCAGCAAAGTAATGTCTCTCCTTTTTAATATGCTGTCTAGGATTGTCATAGCTTTTCTTCCAAGGAGCAAGTGACTTTTAATTTCATGGCTGCAGTCACCATCTGCAGTGATTTGGGAGCCCAAGAAAATAAAATCTGTCACTGTTTCCACTTTTCCCCCATGTTTGATATGAAGTGATGGGACCAGATGCATAATCTGAGTTTTTTGAATGTTGAGCTTTAAACCAGCTTTTTAACTCTCTTCTTTCACCTTCATTAAGAGTCTCTTTAGTTCCTCTTCACTTTCTGCCATTAGGGTGATGTCATCTGCATATCTGAGGTTATTGGTAATTCTCCTGGCAATCTTGATTCCACCTTGTGAGTCATCCAGGCTGGCATTTCATATGAGGTTCTCTGCATGTAAGTTAAATAAGCAGGGTGACAATATACAGCCGTGGCATACTCCTTTCCCAATTTGGAATCAGTCCACTGTTCCATGTCCAGTTCTAACTGTTGCTTCTTGACCTGCCTACAGATTTCTCAGGAGGCAGGTAGGGTGTTCTGGTATTCCCATCTCTTTAAGAATTTTCCACAGTTTGCTGTGGACTGCACAGTTAAAGGGTTTATTTAGCGTAGTCAGTGAAGCAGAAGTAGATTCTGGCTTCCTTTAGCTCCTCCCATATACCAGTCTTGCCCTACCTCAAGACAGTTGTGTTTGCTATTTTCTCCACTGGAATTCTTTTCTCTACTTTTTCGCAGAGCTATCTCTTTTCCATCTTTTAAGTATCAGTTCTAAGACCTCTCCTCGGGAAGTCATCTCTGAATACTCTTTCTAAAGCAGGGTTCCCCTGTCCACCCTTAATCCTTATTCACCACATTATTTGGTTTAATCCCTTTGCAAGACTACCACAAATGGTAATTATCAAGCTTATTTATTTATTTGTTTATTGAATTTCCATGGTCTCCCTGCCTCTTTCTAAGTAAGTTGTAAACTCTAGGTAAGCAAGTGCCTTGTCTGTCTTCAAGGAGACAAATGGAGCCCTCACATCCTAGAGATAGATTTCTTGCATTCCTAAGTCTAGCTTTGCCACTTGCTAGGAGAAAATGTTTAAACTCTTTGTCCTCTGTTACTAAAATTATGGCTGCAAAAGTACTAATACTTGCCTCAAAAATTTTTCTGAAGGACTTGCTATTCTTAAGACAGCCTTTCCCAAGGGTATGTCCTCAGCAAATTTTAGCTGTCATTATTATCAATTGCATACTTACTTAACATGTATTTGCTAAATGACCAATACATTAATTTTATGCATTTAAGGAAGACTTCTGCTATGTTACAGAACATAATTTATTAAAAAAAATTTACTTATTTATTTGGCTGTGCCATGTCTTGGTTGCAGCATGTGGGATCTAGCTGCCTAACCAGGGATAGAACCCAGGCCCCTTGCATTGGGAGTGTGGAGTCTTAGCCACTGGACCACCAGGGAAGTTCCTAGAACAGAATTTAGAATACATATCAAAAGGGGTTCCTGTCTGGGGACTGAGAGTACAGTATGTCATCCTCGGAAGGTGTTTGTTGAGAAGCTGGCTGGGAGAGCTGTAGCTGTGGAGAGAGGTGGGAGGTGGTGTGTTGAAATGGAATGGGATAATAGAAGCGCAAGTTTATTTAGCACTTACTCTGTGCTAAGTACTGTCACTCATATTTCTATTTTTTTCCCTAAAAATGACTGATGAATTACTGTGAAGTTACATTATGAAGCACTTCTTTTTAATTTCTATTTTTTTGGCTATGCCACAGACAATGTGAGACATTAGTTACCCCATAAGGAATTGAACTCACACGCCCTGCGTTGGAAGCATGGCTTCTTAATCATTGGACCACCAGGGAAGTCATGTGAGGCACTTTTTGTGGCTCAAACCAAACTTCCTCAGATGACAGCAGCTGTGGACCACCCATTTTTCTGCCTGAATACTCCTCTTATCCTCTACTCCCTGCCTTGGTTTTATCCATCTTGAACTCTCAACCCCAGGGCCTCATCAGACCCAGATGGAATGCTCCAGATCTCCCTGTAATATGTACTCATCATGCCACCTACCTTTCCTTTCTTATATTCTTCCTTGCTGTTGTTCAGGTATTCATTAGTGTCCTACTGTTTGTGACCACACGGACTGCAGCACGCCAGGCTTCCCTGTCCTTCACTGTCTCCCAGAGCTTGCTCAAACTCATGTCCATTGAATGATGCCATCCAACCATCTCGTATAGCTAACGTCAATTTACATGATTGTTTAATTAATCTTCCTGACTCTATTCTCTACTTTGTGGGGTGAGGTCTCTGTCTTGTTTTTCTCACCATTTTATCTCCAGAGCCCGATACCCAGAGGTGTATCCTCACCTCCTCCCCATGCTTGGCATGCAGGAAATACTGAATAAGTAAGAGGGTATCCATACCACAGCAGAATGAACCTCATCCTTAAAACTGACTGTGATTCTTCTTTGAAGACTGAAAAATGCAAAAGCCAGTTTTATTTAAATTGCATTTTTGTGCTTATCAGCTCCCACGCTTCTCATTTCCTTCCCAAATGAATTTAAGCTGAGATAATGATGAAAAACAAAATTTGTCTTCAGCTCTAAGGGAAAAGAGAAGTCACAGAAAGAAAGAAATTTAAGAGAGATAGCAATGGGAAGTGAAAGATCAAACTAGGTCATTTTGTAGCATCTTTAAACTTTTATTCTATTGAGAATATTTAAGAAAAAAAAAAAGAAAGAATTATATCTTCCTCTTTGCAACTAAAAAGTCACAATCTGACTCATACAGTTATCTGTACATTCATTATATTTTCTCTAAAAGAAATACTTGATTTTCTTAAAAATTTTAAATGGCAGTAAGGGAGGTCAAAGAGTCAGACATGGCTGAATGACAGAGCACACACATACAATGAGAGGTCGTGCTGACAGCATGACATGTATGAATGAAAAAAAAGATCACCAGTCCCATTAACAGTATTTCTGAAGAGTTTGGCTCAACAGCAACAACCACAACAAAAGGAAATTCAAAAGAAAAGAATCATCAAATAGCAATGTTTTTTTTTATTATCACTTGATAACAAAGGTCACTTAGTATTCTCTTATTTCCGTTAAAATAAGGATAACTCTAATTCATTAAGAATCATAAAAATGATTTTGATCATTCATGCCAGTGATTTTCACTAGGGCTGATGAAATTCAGAGAAAAAACCCGGTATCACTAGATGATAGTATTGTCAAATATGGCAAAAATAGGGAAATGAGCAAAAGAAGCTTGTTTACTCACCTAAGTGATGGTTTAAAAGGAGAAATGCTTCTGATTGAAGAGATCAGGTGGTACCTCTAGCAGAAGTTCAAAAGAAAACATGACATGTTTGAATTCAAATACAGTTCGTAGTAAGACATGGATCAAGTCTGATCATGAACAGATATATTTCAAATATAAAGCCAAATCTCTTGTTTGGAATTTGAATTTTTACTAACCTTTAACAAATTAATATTTTAAGCAGCAGTAAGATTTTCAGAAGGGCATATGAAAGTTATATTTGTCATTGGGATTATATGTAAGAACAATAAACTGAAATTACACTATTGATGTGAGGCTTGGGCCATGAAGAAGGTTGAGTGCCAAAGAATTGATGTTTTTGAATTATGCTGCTGGAGAAGAAACTTGCAAACCCCTTGTACTGCAAGGAGATCAAACTAAAGGAAATCAACCCTGAATATTCATTGGAAGGACTGATAATGAAGCTGAAGCTCCAATACTTTGGCTACCTGATACAAAGAGCTAAATCATCGGAAAAGACCCCAATGCTGGGAAAGATTGAAGGCAAAAGGAGAAGAGGGTGGCAGAGAATGAGATGGTTAGAGATAGCATCACCAACTCAATGAACATCATGAATTTGAGCAAACTCCAGGAGCTAGTGGAGGACAGAGGAGCCTGGAGTGCTGCAGTCTATGGGGTTGCCAACAGTCAGACACAACTTAGCAACTGAATAGCAATAACAATTAGAATTTACCTTTTAGTTATTCAAAAGTTTTTTTGTTCTTTTTATTTATTTTAATTTATGCAAGCAATTTAGAAATGTATCCTTCTGAACTCTATATTAATGAGTCAGTTTTGGAAAGCTATTTTCCTGCATTAATTATCCATTTCACCTAGTTTTCCAAATGTATTTGTATAGAGGTCTGCAAATTAATCTTATTTTAAAAATTCTTATATTTCAATGATTATTTCCCCCAATGCATTAATTTTGTATATTTGTATTTTCCTCTCAATTAAGTTAGTTAGTGCTTTACTTAATTTGTTAATGTTTAAAGAAACTGATATCTTGTTTTACTAACTATATATGCTGTTTTTCTGTTACCTCCTTCATTAATTTCTGTTTTTATATTTATTATTTCTTTCTTTGTGCTATATTTTGGTTTATTTTGTTGCTGTGATGGTGGTTGATTTTTTTTTTATTTTTATGAGTTGGGAATTTAGCTTAAATTTTTTTTGTATTGATAAAATATTTATGGTTTCAAATTTTCCTCAATTAACAGCTTTAAATATATACCACAGATTCTGAATTGTATTATTTCAACCAATTATGAAGACTGATTTAGACAATGAGTCTTCTTTTGGCTTTGCTTGCCTGTATTTTTGGCTCTATATCAAAATCTCTTAAGCACTCAATTTTACTATTGTAATTCTTTAATTATATGGGTTATAGTATTGATTTCATTACACAGATATAAAGAGCTAAATAGATTTTTAGAGATTTTATGAATGATAAGTAAGCCTATTTGATTATCTCTTAGAGAGTAATAAATACCTGAGTTAAAAATAATGCAATAACTTTTAGAAGTTCTGTTATTTTGATTGTGTGGCTCCTTGTATTTAATAGCTATTTGATAGAAGAGTGTTTTTCAGTTGAAAGCTTTTAAAACTACTTTTTTATTTTGAAATGATTTTACATTTATAGAACCATTGCAAATATAATACAGAGTTCCCATATAGTCTTCAACCAGTTTGCCTGTTGTTAATGTCTTATATTATTGTGGTACATCTGTCAAAACTAAGAACCAACATTGGTACGCTATGCTGTGCACTCTGAGGGGCTTCCTTATGACTCAGACAGTAAAGAATCTGCCTGCAATTCAGGAGACCTGGGATCAATCCCTGGGTTGGGAAGATCCTTGGAGAAGTGAATGGCTACCCACTCCAGTATTCTTTCCTACAGAATTGCATGGACAGAGGAGCCTGTTGGGCTACAGTCTTTGGGGTCACAAAAATTTGGACTTGACTGAAAACTGAGAAACAATATTGCTGTATTATGCTGTGAACTATACTCCAGACTTTATCTGGATTTTTCAGTTTTCCCATTAATGTTCTCTTTCTGTTCCAAGATCCCATCCAGGGTATCACACTGCATTTAAAAGTCATATCTCCTTAGTCTCCTCAGATCTGCAACAGTTAAATTATAGCTTTCAAATTTCTAGGAGGAAGGGCCTTTTGGCTTTTTAAGAAATACATTATTAATATTTTTTATTTTATTGCATTGTCATCTGAGTTATTTTTTTGTCTTAAGCAATTTATTATTATTTTCCTTGTGACCTAATATTTGATCACTTTTGTAAATACACTATGTGTCCCTGGGAAGAAAATGTGTTTTCTATTGTCAGGGTTAATGTTCAGTATGGGTTCATAAAAGCTATCTTATTAAATATGTTATTTAGGTCTTCTATATAATTATTGTCATCATGATTTTTCTTCTACCGAGAGTGGAAGTCTCCTGTTATTAGTATGTTTCTATTTCTCTTTGCATCCCCTATGGTTCTGCTTAATAAAGATTAATAAATGTAGTTTGTACCTTACTTAATGTATTGATACTCAGCAGTCTGATATTTTTTTTGTGGATTTTAAAACTTGGTATTCATATGGACCTTTTGTCTTTAATGAATTTTGGCTTGAATTCTGTTTGAGACATCAAAATCTGAAGACTTGCTTTCTTACTATTTCCATATTCCTAGGATGTTTTTGCCCATTTCATTTTAAACCTCTGAGTCACTTTATTTTAGGTGTGTCTCTTGAATGCATCATGAAGTTAGGTCTTGCTCTGTGAGTATAATAGAGATTTATTTCTTTTAATAGGTAAGTTAAGATCATTCACATTAATTGATAGAGTTTTTGTGTTTTGTTTTAACTTTTCCAATTATTTTATATTGTTTTCTGTGTTTATTTATGTGATGTGTTTTTTAAAATTTATCATTTGAAAGTGATCTAGTTTCATTCTTTTACAAGTGGTTGACCAGTTTTCCCAGCACCACTTGTTAAAGAGATTGTCTTTACTCCATTGTATATTCTTGCCTCCTTTGTCAAAGATAAGGTGTCCATATGTGTGTGGATTTATCTCTGGGCTTTCTATTTTGTTCCATTGATCTATACTCAAAATGGATTAAAGATCTAAATGTAAGACAAGAAACTATAAAACTCCTAGAGGAGAACATAGGCAAAACACTCTCCGACATAAACCACAGCAGGATCCTCTATGATCCACCTCCCAGAATTCTGGAAATAAAAGCAAAAATAAACAAATGGGACCTAATTAAAATTAAAAGCTTCTGCACAACAAAGGAAAGTATAAGCAAAGTGAAAAGACAGCCTTCCGAATGGGAGAAAATAATAGCAAATGAAGCAACTGACAAACAACTAATCTCAAAAATATACAAGCAACTCCTGCAGCTCAATTCCAGAAAAATAAACGACCCAATCAAAAAATGGGCCAAAGAACTAAATAGACATTTCTCCAAAGAAGACATACGGATGGCTAACAAACACATGAAAAGATGCTCAACATCACTCATTATTAGAGAAATGCAAATCAAGACCACAATGAGGTACCACTTCACACCAGTCAGAATGTCTGAGATCCAAAAATCTGCAAGCAATAAATGCTGGAGAGGGTGTGGAGAGAAGGGAACCCTCCTACACTGTTGGTGGGAATGCAAACTAGTACAGCCACTATGGAGAACAGTGTGGAGGTTCCTTAAAAAGTTGCAAATAGAACTGCCTTATGACCCAGCAATCCCACTGCTGGGCATATACACTGAGGAAACCAGAATTGAAAGAGACACATGTACCCTAATGTTCATTGCAGCACTGTTTATAATAGCCAGGACATGGAAACAACCTAGATGTCCATCAGCAGATGGATGGATAAGAAAGCTGTGGTACATATACACAATGGAGTATTACTCAGCTGTTAAAAAGAATACATTTGAATCAGTTCTGATGAGATGGATGAAACTGGAGCCGATTATACAGAGTGAAGTAAGCCAGAGAGAGAAACACCAATACAGTATACTAACACATATATATGGAATTTAGAAAGATGGCGATGATGACCCTGTATGCAGGACAGCAAAAAAGACACAGATGTGTATAGCGGACTTTTGGACTCAGAGGGAGAGGGAGAGGGTGAGATGATTTGGGAGAATGGCATTGAAACATGTATAATATCATGTAAGAATTGAATTGCCAGTCTATGTCCGATGCAGGATATGGCACGCTTGGGGCTGGTACACGGGGATGACCCAGAGAGATGTTGTGGGGAGGGGGGTGGGAGGGGGGTTCATGTTTGGGAACACATGTACACCCGTGGTGGATTCATGTCAATGTATGGCAAAACCCATACAGAATTGTAAAGTAAAAAAAAAAAAAAAAGCAAACAAACAAACAAAAAAATTAACTTGAAAAGATAAAAAAATAAAAATAAAAAAAATAATAAAATAAAAAATAAAATAAAATTTATCATTTGATATTTCTAATACTTTTGTAGTTATCTTTTGGAAAGACAGATTTCTATGTTTTATTATTTAATCTTCACTCTCTGGTTTGGAAAGTTTTATTTTTTTAAGATTTTATTTTGATATGTGCCATTTTAAAAAAAGCCTTTATTGAATTTGTTACAATATTGTTTCTGTTTTATGTTATTCTGGGGGGAGGGGCATTTGAGGCCTGTAGGATCTTAGTTCTCCAACCAGGGACTGAACCCACAACCTCTGCATTGGAAGGAGAGGTCTCAACTACTCAACCACTATGGAAGTCCCCTGGTTTGGGAGTTTTTAATGGTATCCTTTGACATCCAGGCTTCCCTTGTGGCTCAGCTGGTAAAGAATCTCCCTGCAATGCTGGAGACCTGGGTTTGACCTCTGGGTTGACAAGATCCCCTGGAGACGGGAAAGGCTACCCACTCCAGTATTCCAGCCTGGAGATTTCTCTGTACTGTATAGTTAGTTCACGGGGTCGCAAAAAGTTGGGCATGACTGAATGACTTTCACTTTGACATCCAGGAGTTTCCCTGGTGGTTTAGATGATAAAGAATCTGCCTGCAGTGCAGGAGACTCAGGTTTGATCCCTGGGTCAGGAAGATTCCCCTGGAAAAGGGAATGGCAACCCACTCCAGTATCCTTGCATGGAGATTTCCATGGATGGAGGAGGCTTGCAGGCTACAGTCCATGGGTTGCAAAGAGTTGGACATGACTGAGTGAGTAACACTTTTGTTTTCACTTTGACATGCATTGATTTGACGCCCATTTTCACCAGGGAACTCACTCTGTCTTCCTCACCGATTAGTGGTCATGTGAGTTATTTCAGTTTTTTGGCAGTTATGAATAAACCTACTATAAACAACAAAAAAGTGCTGTCCAGGTAGAGATGGCAGAGCACAGTTATCACTTTTCACTGACCGCATCCAGCCTTTCTGCTAAACTTGTCCAGACTGAATATGCTTTGGCTCCTGTAGCTGGAGGAATCCCTTCAGTGAAAACTATAGTTGCAAATGGTGTAGTATCAGCAACTGAGAAGAAACAGAAATCCATTCTGTAGGATGAGTGACGAGAGCACAGTGTGGAAACAATGACCAAACACTGAGGTTTGACATGTGGTGGCATATGCTCACATCTCAGAGTGCTGGTGCAGAGGACGTGCGGTGGCATGAGCTCACATCTCAGAGTGCTGGTGCAGAGCTGGGAAACCAGCTCGGCAGCACCATCTTGTTTCCTGAGAACCCACTGTCACAACTCTGCTGGTACAGAGCATAACTTCTGTGACTCAAGGATACACTTAGTCAGGTGGCGTTCCTTCACTTGGAGGGTTTTCTTTTTTTTTTTTGGTGGGAATGATGAGGGACAATCATATTTATTTCAGTCACATCCATCTAGGCCTTACTTTGTCTGGAAAGTCACATCAATGGGAAAAACTATGTGACTGGGAAAACTTCTCCTTAAGAAAAGAAAATATGTAACCAGGATCTGGAACTTGAAGATGCCACCCATACAGCCAAATTAACCTTAAAGGAAAGCTTGGAAGGGCAGAGGAGAGAAGATTATGTAGCAGCAGGAATCTGCAGTGAAGCCAGGCTTCCGAGTCTTACACCCCCTAAAGTTAAGAATTAGTTGGCTGCCATAGCATCAGAATAAAGTGACTGAAAAATCCAGAATTTCAGATGAGCTATCTACTGAAACATATTTAAAGTATACTTTGTTTTTCCAACTTGTTGCATATTTATTTATATATAATTCAGTGGACTGATTTTTTTAAGATGACACTTACAAATCATAATTGTTAAGTTAGAAAAGTGCCCTACGCCCTTTTATACCACTGTTCTTCCCTCTGTGATCTTCCCACTCGTTGGAGAATATGTCGGCCATAGTACAAGAATCAAAATTCAGCTCTGAAGGCAATTCATTTATGAATTTTTCCTGGAGCTCCCCAGACTGGGTTGCATGCCCCTCTTATACTCAGTCCTGTAGCACATTTGAAGCCTTCCAGGTGGCTCAATGGGTAAAGAATATGCCTGCCAATGCAGGAGACACAGGAAACTCGAATTCAATCCCTGGGTTGGGAAGATCCCCTGGAGGAGGGTATGACAACCCACTCCAGGACTGTTGCCTGGAGAATCCCATGGATAGAGGAGCCTGGCCGGCTACAGTCTATGGGGACACAAGAGCCGAACATGACTGAAGCAACAGAGCACATGCATAATTAATCTAAATCACAAATTACTTTCCAGCTTTGTCTCTCACTATGGTCCGTCATACATTTATAGGTAGGTTTGCACAGTGAATAAGAGAGAGGGCTCTGATATAAATTGTTAGCATTAAAATTCTGGTTCTACTATTTCCAATTATGCAAGCTTGGGCAATTTCCTAACTCTGAGTCTCTTCCTTTGTAAGCAACATGGAGATTTTAATATCACTCAACTCTAGATAAAATCAGGTATCATGATAATGAAGTAATTTGCTTAGTAAGTTGTCTCATACCAATTAGGCATGCTGTATGTATTAGGTGTAATGTTATTACCATGCTGGAGGCTTCCCTGGTGGCTCAGTGGGAAAGAATCTATCTGCCAGTCCAAGATAGGCAAGAGACTCTGGTTCGATCATGAGTCAGGAAGATCACCTGGAGGAAGAAATGGCAACTCTGGTCTTCTTGCCTGGAACATCCCATGGATAGAGGATCCCGGCAGGCTACAACACATGGATTGCAAGAGCTGGACAAGACTGAATGACTGTGCACTCACATATCTCATGCTGGACTTTGCTTGTTTTTCCTAAAGTTTGATTGAAGCCTGAAAGCTGCCATAGAAGAACTTTCTACCATGTTAAAAGTTCAACCTAGAATAAAGTCAACAGGAAGAAAGAAGTCAAGATATGTATAGTGGCATAGAGAAGAAGGTAGTAGACTCAAGCAGTAAAAAATATATCTAGAATGGGTTAGCGCTCAGAGAGATAAGGCTTATTCTAATGGCAGGGAAAAGATCAATCCGGTCAGAGAAGACATTTGCATCAACATAGGAGTGGTATCTGGAGAATCCCAGGGACAGAGGAGACTAGTGGGCTGCCATCTATGGGGTCGCACAGAGTCGGACACGACTGAAGCGACTTAGCAGCAGCAGCAGCAGGAGTGGTATAGATGAGCAAGCACATTGCCTAAAGATCTATTTCAAGTTTATCCTTAAAGAGGCTTTGAAGCGAAGTCGAAGTGAAGTCGCTCAGTCGTGTCCAACTCTTTTCGACCCCATGGACTGTAGCCCACCAGGTTCCCCCTCCCATGGGATTCTCCAGGGAAGAATACTGGAGTGGGTTGCCATTTCCTTCTCCAGGGGATCTTCCCAACCCAGGGATTGAACCCTGGTCTCTCGCCTTGCAGGCAGACGCTTTAACCTCTGAGCCACCAGGGAAGCCCTAAAGAGGTTTTAGATTAGACTATATTGAGATTTATTTTAAGGAACTAAAAATGCTCAGAATTTATTTTATTTCATAAACCCAATTATAGATATTATATGTTATATGCATTTTATGTTTCAATTAAGGGGGAAAAGGTGATTCACGTATTTTGATGAATTTTCCTTCTCCTTGTGCCAAGCATTTGTGAAATAAAATGGTAGGATGGGATAATTACGAAGGCAGTCTATAGTCTTTTAAGATGACTTCTACCTCTGGCATTCTATGACATTTTTGAAAATTCTGTTTTCCTAAGAAGATTTCTATGATAGAGAAAGGATTGTAATATAGCAACAATCTTCTTAATGTGTATCCCTCAGTGGAGGGTCATTTAGAGTTTAATAGGATTAAATTGGCTGACATGTTCAATTTTAGAAGGGATCTCTGTTCTTGTGCCAGCCAATATGGATCTTGACAGGCTAAAAGCTCAGATCCTGCCAGCGTCACTCAGGAGTGTGGCCCCTTAAGCTGTGACTCTGGCTGAAAGCTGCCTGCTGATGCTGGTGGCTGAGATGATGAGTGGAAGATTGGGTGAAATGTTCTATCCCTGGACTCTCATAGGGAGCAATCTTCCTTGTTCTCCAGGCTATTCCAGCCCAGTCTCTGGGCCCCTCTTCCCAATCTGTGAATAAGATAATCAGATTTAAAGGGGAACAGAGTTCCTCCACCACAGACCTTGTGCATACTTGAAAAGGAATTTCAGATAAAAGAAAGTTCATCTCAAAAAGCAATGTAAAGTTTTCTATTGTGGAGGCAGACTTGACAGCCCCATAAATTCCTTTCCCTCTCCAACTCTTTCTGTATCTTCAGGATCACACAGGAATAGTTTTCTGGGACTTCCCCAGTAGTCCAGTGGTTAGGAATCTGCCTGCCAATGCAAGGGACATGGGTTTGATCCCTGGTCTTGCAAAATCCCACATGCCGCAGAGTAACTAAGACTGTGCGCCACAACTGCTGAAGCCCACATGTTCTAGAGCCCGAGAGCCGAAACTAGAGAAAGCCCACACTCAGCAACGAAGACCTAGAGCAGCAAAAAAACAAAAAAGAACAAAAAGCAGTAGTTTCTACTGGTGGTACTGGTGTTTTCAATAGCAGCCAGGTCTTATTTATTTGTGCCAGGTCTTAGGCATGTGGGATCTTTGCATGGCATGTGAACTCTCAGTTGTAGTATGTGGGATCTTGTTTCCAAACCAGGGATGGAACCCATGCCCCCTGTATTGGGAGCACAGAGTCTTAGCTACTGGACCATCAGGGAAGTCCTCATAACTTTAATGCTGAAATACAGATGCTGAGGTGTTGGTAGAGCATCCAGAACAAATATCTAGCTGGCAAATGCAAAAATATGGAAAATATCTTTTGTTGTTGTTTGCTTGCCTCTAGAAACTATGAAAAGATTCTGAATATGATTTTGATGACTCTATTTTACATATTTTTGCTCAAGATTTTAAATAGCATTGACATATAATCTCATTCTTTTATCCAACAGTATTTGAATGCACTTTAAGCTTCAGTTCAGTCACACAGTCGTGTCCAACTTTTGCGACCCCATGGACTGCAGAATTCCAGGCTTCCCTGTCCATCACCAACTCCTGGAGCTTGCTCAAACTCATGTCCACTGAGTCTGTGATGCCATCCAACTATCTCATCCACTGTCATCCCCTTTTCCTCCTGCCTTCAATCTTTCCCAGCATCAGGGTCAGTTTTTCGCATCGGGTGGCCAAAGTATTGGAGTTTCAGCTTCAGCATCAATCCTTCCAATGAACACCTAGGACTGATCTCCTTTAGGATTGACTGGTTTGATACTGCAGTCCAAGGGACTTTCAAGAGTCTTCTCCAATACCACAGTTCAAAAGTATCAGTTCTTCATTGCTCAGCTTTCATTATAGTTCAATTCTCCCCTTTCATACATGACTACTGGAAAAGCCATAGCTTTGACTAGATGGACCTTTGCTGGTAAAGTAATGTCTCTGTTTTTTAATAAGCTGTCTAGGTTGGTCATAGCTTTTCTTCCAAGGAGCATGCCTCTTAATTTCATGGCTGCAGCCACCATCTGCAGTGATTTTGGAGCCCAAGAAAATAAAGTCTGTCACTCTTTCCATTGTTTCTCCATCTATTTGCCATGAAGTGATGGGATCAGAGGCCATGATCTTAATTTTTTGAACGTTGAGTTTCAAGCCAGCTTTTTCACTCTCCTCTTTCAGTTTCATCAAGAGGCTCTTTAGCTCCTCTTTGCTTTCTGCCATAAAGGTGATGTCATTTGCATATCTGATATTACTGATATTTCTCCCTGCAACCTTGATTCCAGCTTTTGCTTCATCCAGCCCAGGGTTTCTCATGATGTACTCTCCACATAAGATAAATAAGCAAGGTGACAATATACAGCCTTGATGTGCTCCTTTCCCAATTTGGAACCAGTCCATTGTTCCATGTCTGGTTCTGTTGCTTCTTGACCTGAATATGATTTCTCAGGATGCAAGTATTCCCGTCTCTTTAAGAATTTTCCAGTTTGTTGTGATACACACACTTTAAGCTTAACTTTTAGATTATGCTTTTTTTTTTTTGCAAGTGTTTAACATTATAATTTTTTTTCAGGAAACTTTATTGGGGTTTCCCAGGTGGCTCATTGGTAAAGAATCTATCTGCCAACAGAGGAGACATGGGTTCAGTCTGTGGGTGGGGAAGACCCCCTGGAGGAGGAAAGGGCAACCGATTCCAGTACTCTTGCCTGGGAAATCCCTTGGAAAGAGGAGCCTAGCGGGCTACAGTCCATGGGGTTGCAAAAGAGTCAGATAGGACTTAGCGACTAAACAACAACTACATAAACTTTGTTTTTCTCTAAGAATTTTACCCATATATGAACATGTTTTGATCTTACTTAATGAAGAAAAACATGCCCTGAGACCTAGGAGTTCTAACTACACAGGAGTGTGTTCATTATTTATTGCTTCATTGATTCACAACTCAAAAATCTCTCTAAATGATAGTCCATTAGGAAAATGTCTCCCTTTCAAAAGAGATGTTCTGAGAATAATCCTATTAGGCTAGAAGCTTGCTAAGCTTATTAACTCTAGATACATTTCTCTACAAAGGGGAGAAAAAAATGCAAATAAAATGAACGTGACAAGTAAATGTTGATAGAAAACATGTATTTAATTTCAGAAAATAATAACTATGTTATATCCAAATGTCAGTTTCATTCCAGGAAAAATTTGATGATCTTTCAAAATCTAAGCTTGATAACATTTAGATTTAGAATGAAAAATTCAGTCTGTCTTCAAATATTTGGATGAATGTGATTCTTTAAAGAGCCATTTGTGTGTGCTTGCTAAGTTGCTTCAGTTGTCTGACTCTTTGTGACCTCTGTCCATGGGATTCTCCAGGCATGAATACCTGGAGAGTGGGTTGCCATGCCCTCCTCCATTAAAGGGCCACATGTATCTTTAAATTTAAGACAAAAATAATCATTTATATATTTACACGTATTTCTCAATTTTAATGCACTTTATTACTTCCTGAAGATTTAGGTTTTTGTTCCGTTCAGCCTGAAGACCTTTCTTTAGCATTTTTGGCAGTGCATGTCGGCAGGCCAAGAAATCTTAGTTTTTTCCTGTCTGAAAATGTCTTTGATCTTTATTTTTGAGGAATGATTTTGCTGGAGATAAAATTTTGCATTCACTATTTAAAAAGATATTTCAGCACTGTAAAGAGCATTGTTTCTGATGAGAAGTCAGTGATTCTTGCTCCTTCGTGTGCCACGTGTTACTTTTCTTTGTCTAGTGTTAAGATTTTTTCTTTGGTTTTCACCAGCTTGACTATGATGGGTCTAGGAATAGTTTTTTTTTGAATTAATTCTGCTTAGTGTTTACTGTAAATTTATTACTTTTACCAAATTTGAAAAGAAAAAGCATTATTTTTTCAGAAATTTTTTTCTACATCATATTTACTCTCCACTCATTCTGAGACTCCCAATTATATGTATAATAGACCTTTTGATATTGTTCCACAAGTCCCTGATGCTCTGCTTCTTTTGTTATTTTCTTATTTTTCTTTTTAAATTAATTAATTAATTTTAATTGGAGGATAATTGCTTTACAGTATTGTGATTTTTTTTTTTTTTTGCCATACATCAACCTGAATCAGCCTGCCATAGGTATACATGTGTTCCACCATCCTGAACCCCCCTCCCACCTTCCTCCCCACCCCATCCCTCTGGGTTGTCCCAGAGCACCAGCTTTGAGTTCCCTGCTTCATCATCAAACTTGCACTGGTCATCTGTTTTGCATATGGCAGTATACTTGTTTCAATGCTATTCTCTCACATCCTCTTTTCTATTCATCCCTTCTTAAAATTTTTTTTAAAGATTTTTTTTTTTGATGTGGGACCATTTTTAAAGTGACCTTTTTTTTTTACATGCAGATGATATTATTTTATTTATTTATTTATTTATTTTTTATTTTACTTTACAATTCTGTATTGGTTTTGCCATACATTGACATGAATCCACCACGGGTGTACATGCGTTCCCAAACATGAACCCCTTGATTTTTTTACAATATTGCTTCTGTTTTACGATGTGTTATTTTGGCCATGAGATATGTGGGATCTTAGCTCCCCAAGCAGGGATCAAACCTGTACCCCCTGCATTAGAAGGCAGATTCTTAACCACTAGACCTCCATGGAAATCCCTCTGCTTTAGGGTATCACTTGCATTGATCTGGTTTTAAGCTGGCATCTCTACTCTGATGCTAAACCCATTTGATAACACTTTAATTTCAGATATAGCATGTTCCAGGTGGGGAGATTATATTTGATTCCTTGTTATAGTTTTTACCTTTCTGTTGAGATACCCTAATATTCACACACTGTGAGACTATTTTCCCTTACATACTTGGGCATAATCATAATATCTGCTTTAAAAATCTTAATCTGCTAATGTCAACATCTGGATCCTCTCAGGACTGGTCTGTATTATCTTTTCTCTTGAGAACAGGCCACATTTTTCTATTTCTTTGTATGTTGAGCAATTTTGTATTGTATCCTGAACCTTGTGAAGAATGTGTTATAGAAATTCTTGGTTCTATTATGTTCCTTTGAAGAATATTGATTTAAGAAAAAATCAGGCTGGTAACTTGGCTAAACTGAATTGGAAATTTTTGTCTCTCCTGCAGTAGGTGTCAGCTCAAATTTCAACTCAGTTCTTTGATCCTTGAGACTTCCATCCTTTAGAAAGTTACAAAAACTGGAATTTTACCCAGTGCCATTCTCTCTCTCTCTTATTTTGTAGTTATTATTTACTGGAGAGTTGGTCTGAGAGGAGCTCCTCAACCATGCTAAAAGTAGAATACACCACCTCTTTTCCCATTCTCCAGAAAATGGAATGACTGCGATAAATCCATTGATTTGAGCACTCTTGTTCTTCTCTCATCTATTATTTCCTTTTCCTTTTCACATTGCTTTTCTGAAAATAGAGAGTGATCTGTCTCACACACATGAAGGATAAGATGTTTCAATAGATGACAAACTAAAAGACGACCTTTAGTTTTTGTTTCCTTCACATTATTAAACTACAAGGAATTTACCTATATCTCTGGGCAGGTAACACCTCAAGCTGTAGTGCATTGAGAATGTTATATATAAAAATGCAGTGCAAGTTGCATTGCAGAGATTATTTGAAGTCAGTTGCTTTTTTTCGTGCTGGGAAGGCTAATATTTTATCTTTGACTAGAAATCTAGAGGTGATGAATAAAATAAAATGAATTTATTAAAAATGTTACATTAACTGTATTATACTAATCACAATTATCAGCACTTGTTTAGATGAACATGTACCCCAACATAGTTCTTGGAAAAGGGGTATGTGATTCAATAAATTTGAAAAAAATTATTTGTACAATAGAAATGTGTATTTATTGCCACTCACAAATTCTAAATTCACCAAGATTGGCAGAAATAAGACTCTCCTCTCCTAGCACTGAGTTAACATGATTAACTCTTTCTTAGATGGTTAAGAAAGTACATCAGGATATTTCCTCATCTTCCTTTCTCTTTCTACATCTTCTGCTTAGATAATTTCATTCATTTCTATGGCGTAAATGCTGTCTATGATGACTCCCAAATTTATGTTGAAACCTCTTCTCCGAGTACATTAAACAGCCTACCTGAAAGTTCTACTTTGATGTTTTATGTATATTTCAAAATCAGTATTTCAATCTAGAATTTTAATTCTACCACAGTCCAAAAGTATAATCCTATTTATTATTTCATTAAATGGCATCACCATTTACTTATGCTAAGAAGTTTGGAGTCATCTTTGACTCATCTGTTATATTAGTGAGTCCTATTTGCTGTTGGTTCTCTTGCCAAAATATACCTTGAATCCATCTACTAGGTCAAGATTTTGCTATCAGTTAAATATGATGGAAAAATGTTTATCATGTTATTCTCTGAGAACTAAAATCTTATGGATTATTCTAATGCCTAAAGTTTGCTGTTTAATATTTTTCATTTTCTCGTTGTTGTTCAGTAGCTCAGTTGTACCTGACTCTTTGTGACCCCCATGGACTGCAACATGCCAGGCTTCCTGGTCCTTCACCATCTACCAGAGTTTGCTCAAATTCATGTGCATTGAATTTGTGATGCTATCCAATCATCTCATCCTCTGTCATCCTCTTCTCCTCTTGCCTTCAGCCTTTCCCAGGATCAGGGTCTTTCCAATCAGTCAACTCTTCCCATCAGGTGGCCAAGGTATTGAAGCTTTAGCTTCAGCATCAGCCCTTCCAATGATTATTCAGGGATGATTTCATTTAGGATTGACTGGTTTGATTTCCTTGCTGTCCAAGGGACCCTTAAGATTCTTCTCCAGTACCAGAGTTTGAAGGCATCAGTTCTTTGGTGCTCAGCCTTTTTTATTGTCCAACTCTCATATCCATACATGACTACTGGAAAAACCATAGCTTTTACTCTATAGACCTTTTAGGCAAAGTAGTGTTTTCTTTTTTTAATATGCTGTCTAAGTTTGTCAGCACTTTTATTCCAAGGAGCAAGTGTCTTTTAATATCATGGCTTCAGTGATCAAAGTCACCTATGATAATTTAGAACAGGGATCAGAAATTATGTCTATGGACCATATTTGGCCTACCATATATTTTTTGTAAAGTTTTATTGGAATAGAAGATAAAGGCAAAGGAAAAAAAGAAAGATATACCCATTTGAATGCAGAGTTCCAAAGAATAGCAAGGAGAGATAAGAAAGCCTTTGTCAACAATCAATGCAAAGAAATAGAGGAAAACAATAGAATGGGAAAGACTAGAGATCTCTTCAAGAAAATTAGAGGTACCAAGGGAACATTTCATGCATAGATGGGCTCAATAAAGGACAGAAATGGTCTGGACCTAACAGTAGCAGAAGATATTAAGAAGAGGTGGCAAGAATACACAGAAGAACTGTACAAAAAAGATCTTCACGACCCAGATAATCATGATGATGTGATCACTCACCTAGAGCCAGAGATCCTGGAATGTGAGGTCAAGTGGGCCTTAGGAAGCATCACTACGAACAAAGCTAGTGGGGGTGATGGAATTCCAGTTGAGCTATTTCAAATCCTGAAAGATGATGCTGTGAAAGTGCTGCACTCAATATGCCAGCAAACTTGGAAAACTCAGCAGTTTTCCAAGGCCACAGGACAGGAAAAGGTCAGTTTTCATTCCAATCCCTAAGAAAGGCAGTGCCAAAGAATGCTCAAACTACTGCACAATTGCACTCATCTCACACGCTAGCAAAAAAAATGTGCGAACGGAGAACTTCCAGATGTTTAAGCTGGATTTAGAAAAGGCAGAGGAACCAGAGATCAAATTGCCAACATCTGCTGGATCATCAAAAAAGCAAGAGAGTTCCAGAAAAAGATCTATTTCTGCTTTATTGAATATGCCAAAGCCTTTAACTGTGTGGATCACAACAAACTGTGGGAAATTCTTCAAGAGATTGCAATACCAGACCACCTTACCTGCCTCCCGAGAAATCTGTATGCAGGTCAGAAAACAACACTTAGAAGTGGACATGGAACAAATTGGGAGATGAGTACATCATGGCTGTGTATTGTCACCCTGCTTTTTTAACTTATGTGCACAGTACATCATGCAAAGTGCTGGGTTGGAGGAAGCACAAGCTGGAATCAAGATTTCTGGGAGAAATATCAATAACCTCAGATATGCAGATGACACCACCCTAATGGCAGAAAGTGAAGAACTAAAGAGCCTCTTGATGAAAGTGAAAGAGGGGAGTGAAAAAGTTGGCTTAAAGCTCAACATTCAGAAAACTAAGATCATGGCATCCGGTCCCATCACTTCATGGTGAATAGATGGGGAAACAGTGGAAACAGTGGCAGACTTTATTTTGGGGGCTCCAAAATCACTGGAGATGGTGACTGCAGCCATAAAATTAAAAGATGCTTGCTCATTGGAAGAAAAGCTATGATAAACCTAGGCAGCATATTAAAATGCAGACATTAATTTGCTGAGAAAGGTCTGTCTAGTCAAAGCTATGGTTTTTCCAGTAGTCGTGTATGGATATGAGAATAGACCATAAAGAAAGCTGAGTGCTGAAGAATTGATGCTTTTGCCCTTGAGGGTCCCTTGGACTGCAAGGAGATCCAACCAGTCCATCCTAAAGGAAATCAGTCCTGAATATTCATTGGAGGGACTGATGCTGAGACTGAAGTTCCAATACTCTGGCCACTTGATATGAAGAATGGATTCACATGAAAAGACCCTGATGCTGGGAAAGATTGAAGGCAGGAGGAGAAGGGGATGAAAGAGGATGAGATGGTTGGATGGCATCACCAACTTGATGGAAATGAGTTTGAGTAAGCTCTGGCAATTGGTGATGGACAGGGAAGCCTGGGTGATTCAGTCCATGGGGTCAAAGAGTTGGACACGACTGAGTGACTGAACTGAACTGATTGGAACATAGCACACTCCATTCTTTTAAATACAGCCTATGGCTGCTTTTGTCCTATAACAGCAGAGTAGTTGTGACAGAGGCTTTAAGACCCATTAAAGTTACGGTCTTTACTGTCTGATCTCTTGTATAAAATGCCAATTTGCCAATTCCTGATTTAAATTATTGAGTCTTTGGGTCATTGCAATTTTTTTGACACTTTGGATAGCCATAGCAATCTTGATAAAGAAGAACAAAGCTGGAGGCATCACATTTCCTCATTTCAAAATCCACTCCAGTACTATTGCCTGGAAAATCTCATGGACAGAGGAGCCTGGTAGGCTACATACAGTCCATGGGGTTGCAAAGAGTCGGACACGACTGAGTGATTTCTCTCACATGGTAATTAAAACAGTATGGTACCAGGATTGAAAACAGACACCTAAGTCAATGGAACAGAATAGAGAGCCAAGAAATAAACCCACATGTGTAGTCAACTAATCTTTGGCAAGAGCTCTAAGAACACATGGTGGGAAAAGGATAGTCTCTACAATAAATGGTGTTGGTAAACTGGACAGCCATATGCTAAAGAACGAAACTAGACCCCTACCCTATACCACTCGCAAAAATTAACTCATAATAAATTAAAGACTTAAATGTAAGACTTAAACCATAAAAATTCCAGAAAACATAGAGATAAATCTTCTTGTCACAGGCAACAAAAACAAAGTTAAACAAGCAAGGCATCATCAAATGTAAGAGTCTGCACAGCAAAGGAAACAATCAAAAAAGTTTAAAGACAGCCTATAAAATAGGAGAAAATATTTGCAAATATACATCTCTTAAGGGGTTAATATACAAAATGTATAAGGCAGTCAAACAACTCAATAGCAAAACAAACAAACAAAACCCCCAATAATCCATATTGGCAAATAACCTGGGTAGACATTTCTCAAAAGAGACATACAAATGGCCAACAGGTACATTAAAAGGTGTTCAACCTTATAATCACTGCTGCTGCTGCTAAGTCGCTTCAGTCGTGTCTGACTATGTGCGACCCCAAAGATGGCAGCCTATCAGGCTCTTCTGTCCCTGGGATTCTCCAGGCAAGAACACTGGAGTGGGTTGCCATTTCCTTCTCCAATGCATGAAAGTGAAAAGTGAAAGTGAAGTCGCTCAGTCATGTCCGACTATTAGCGACCCCACGGACTGCAGCCTACCAGGCTCCTCCATCCATGGGATTTTCCAAGCAAGAGTACTGGAGTGGGGTGCCATTGCCTTCTCCATTATAATCACTAGGGAAATGCAAATCAGAACCACAGTGAGATATCGTATCACACCTTAGGTTAGGATATGTGTACTGTGCGCTCAGTTGCATAGTCATCTCCAACCCTTTGTGACTCCATGGACTGTAGCCTGCCAGGTTCTGTCCATGGGGTCTACCAGGCAAGGATACTGGAGCAGGTTGCCGTTTCCTATTCCGGTGGATCTTCCCAAACCAGGGATCAAACCTGTGTCTCTTGTGCCTCCTGCATTGGTAGGTGAATTCTTTACAACTGTACCATCTTGGAAGCCTACCTCTTAGGACGGCTGCTGTTGAAAAACAAGAAATAACAAGTGTGGATGAGGAGAAAAGGGAAAACTCTTGTGCACTGTTGGTGAGAATATTAATTGGTACAACGATAACAGAAAACTACAGTTTCCTCAAAAGATAAAAAAAATATAATAACTGTAAGATCCAGCAAACCCACTAATGAGTTTATGTCCGAAGAAAACAAGCACTTCAATGTTTGCTGCAGCATTATTCACATAGCCAAGATATGAAAAAGCCTCCATGTCTTGACAGATGAATGGATAATGAAATGTGGTTAAATATATACAGGGAAATACTATTTAGCCAGAAAAAAAGCAAATCTGCCATTTGTGACAACATGTATAAACCTAGAGAATATTATAACTGAAATAAACCAGAAAGAGAAAGAAAAATACTGTCATGATCATATTCATATGTGGAATCTTAAAGGAAAAGAGATCAAGCTTATGAAGTAGAATAGAAGGATGATTGTCAGAGGTAGAGGAAGGAAGTGGGCAGATGTTGGTCAAAGGGTACAGACTTATGTAAGCATGGTGACTATAGTTAATAATACCATATTGTATATTTGAAATTTGAAGAATTTTTGTAGATCTTTAACATTCTCACCACACACAGACACACATCCACAGACTGTAGCTTCGTGTGGTGATGGATATGTTAATTAACTTGATTATGGTTATCAACATATAATACAGTTTATCAATACCTCAAGTTGTACACTCTATGTGCAATTCTATTTGTCAGTTATACTTCAATAAAACTGAAAAAAAGGAAAATATGTTCTCATTATCTTCAGGATCTCACTTTGGTTTCAAAAGAGATGTTTATTCATTATGAATATAAACCCACGTGTTTGGATGGATATTAAACAATCAAACACAATGGAAATTTAAGATCATCTTTCCCTTTAATGAAAAATTTGGCATTTTGTATTTCACTGGATAAACTGTGAAACATCTTGTAGACTCTGAGGTTGTGCATTTTATGATGCAGCTCTGAGAAGTTGCCATGACTGGCTTTTTGAAATAGTTAATTTAACTTCTTTTAAATACATTTGAATTTTTGTGCCCCAGAGGATGAAACCATAGATTATTTAATTGTGTTTATGAGTTTGCTATAATTTGAATAAATTCCATGATCAATGCAGATGTTTACTTGGAAAGAAAGAAAATAAAACCAAGATCTCCCTTGGTTTTTGAGAGTCTATTACATTACAAAGTTAGGTCAAAAGTTACTGGGAGGGAAATGTCTGTTGTGTTGAAAAATCAATATATTAACAGTAGTAATAGTGTTCAGGAAGTTTACAAACTGAGTGTCATATTGGCTGATTTTGGTGAGGAAACTCAAACAGCTACATATTCCATCTTATGACTCATTTCCTCTAGTTAATCACTGAGTCATAGCTCTTCTTTGTTCCTCATATCCACACAAAAGGCTTTAAGACGAACTCCAAAGTACCTTATGTTCTTTTTAACTAGGTAGGAAGGTATCTAAGTACATCTCCATTTTCTTTCAAATATATAATAAGTGACTCATGGGCAGCACTATGAGTTATCATTAAACAATGACTGGATGGTTCAGGCTCTTTCTCATTTTCCTTTCCTGTACACTTGTCCTCCTTTAAACTTTCTCTTTCACATTCCTTTTTCTGCCTCTAACACAATCCAAGGTAACTAACTTTGTAGGTAGAATGATTTGAAATTTTCCCATAATTAAGATCAAGTTTGAAAACTGAGTCAAAATCTCTTTCAGTTGTTACTTTCTTCAAGTCACCAGACAATTATCCCACCCTTTCCTGGATTTAGTTTCTGCACTAAAAAATTTCCTCTTCTGTCATGTCTCAATGTTCTCTACCAGCAAGAATGGCTACTGCTCTTTTTTTTTTCCCCAGCTGTGCCATGCAGCATGTGGGATCTTCCCCAGCCAAGAGAGTGAACTTGTAGCCCCTGCGTCGAGAGCACAAAGGCTTAACCACTGGAACACCAAGGAAGTCCCAAGGGCCAGTTAATGAGATGGGACGACAAAGCCATTCCTAAGAAGACATGGTGGCTGGATTAAAACACAGAGTCAAGAAACTGAGAGGGAAATGTTTTCAATTCATTCTTGTATTGTAATCAGAATAATAAAGGCAATAGCTTGATGCCTGTGTGCAGAATGAGTCAACCTCCATTTCCTATATTCAGTTCAGCTCAGTTCAGTTGCTCAGTCATGTCCAACTCTTTGCGACCCCATGAATCGCAGCACGCCAGGCCTCCCTGTTCATCACCATCTCCCAGAGTTCGCTCAGACTCATGTCCATCGAGTCCGTGATGCCATCCAGCCATCTCATCCTCAGTCGTCCCCTTCTCCTCCTGCTCCCAATCCCTCCCAGCATCAGAGTCTTTTCCAATAAGTCAACTCTTCCCATCAGGTGGCCAAAGTACTGGAGTTTCAGCTTTAGCATCATTCCTTCCAAAGAAATCCCAGGGTTGATCTCCTTCAGAATGGACTGGTTGGATCTCCTTGCAGTCCAAGGGACTCTCAAGAGTCTTCTCCAACACCACAGTTCAAAAGCATCAATTCTTCGGCACTCAGCCTTCTTCATGGTCCAACACTCACATCCATACATGACCACAGGAAAAACCATAGCCTGGACTAGATGGACCTTAGTAGGCAAAGTAACGTCTCTGCTTTTGAACATGCTATCTAGATTGGTCATAACTTTTCTTCCAAGGAGTAAGCGTCTTTTAATTTCATGGCTGCAGTCACCATCTGCAGGGATTTTGGAGCCCCCCAAAATAAAGTCTGACACTGTTTCCACTGTTTTCCCATCTATTTCCCATGAAGTAATGGGACCAGATGCCATGATCTTCTTTTTCTGAATGTTGAGCTTTAAGCGAACTTTTTCACTCTCCTCTTTCACTTTCATCAAGAGGCTTTTTAGAGAAAAGGAAACCTTGGAGAAAATTTGGTTGAATGATCAGGAAAGAGTGGGAACAATGTGTGCAAGATTTTATGGAATTGAGAGACTTCAACATGTGCAAAGAATAGATTGTATAGATTCAGATCAGTTCAGTCGCTCAGTCGTGTCCAACTCTTTGTGACCCCATAAACTGTAGCATGCCAGCCTTCCCTGTCCATCACCAATTGCCAGAGCTTGCTCAAACTCATGTCCATCGAGTTGGTGATGCCATCCAACTATCTCATCCTCTGTTATCCCCTTCTCCTCCTGCCTTCAATCTTTCCTAGCATCAGGGTCTTTTCCAATGAGTCAGTTCTTCCCATCAGGTGGCCAAAGTATTGGAGTTTCAGCTTCAGCATCAGTCCTTCCAATGAATATTCAGGACTGATTTCCTTTAGGATGGACTGGTTGGATCTCCTTGCAGTCCAAGGCACTCTCAAGAGTCTTCTCCAACACCACAATTCAGAAGTATCAATTGTAGCACAGTATTCGTGCTCATTTGTAATGAACAAAACCCCTGCTGTCTTGATCTGAATGAATGCCATTTGGAGGTAATAAGTAATCTCTGGGAAAGGATAAGCCTTTGGGTCCATAGAGCTTGGATCTCAGTTTGTTCTAAGAGTCCATACAAAGTCACTTTTAAACAATATTCATTTATTTATTTGGCTGCATTGGGTCTTTGCTGCATTATGAGGGATCTTTCACTGTTGTGGTGCATGACTCTGATTGTGGTGCATGGACTTAGTTGCTCTGCAGCATGTGGAAACTTAGTTCCCCAACCAGGGAATGAACCCATGTCCCCTGCATCGCAAAGCAGATTCTTAACCTCTGGACCACCAGGGAAGTCCCACACAAATTTATTTTAAAGAATGTTTTCTATAGTTTCTCTTTTTTAGGACAGTGAAGACTTAGTGACAGTTTAAAATGTTAATGACAATCAGAAGCATGGCTAGGGGAAGGTCAGGCTAAACAGTCTTTCTCCTTGAGCACATTCTGCAAACCTAGCTCCTTTTCACAACATTTTAATAGTAATGTGTTGCCTAGTGGTAACAATACTATATTCCACACTTAAAAACTCTGTTAAGAGGGTAGACCTCATATTACGTGTACTCACCTCATGCTCACACACACACAAACAACAAAGGAGAAACCCATAAAGGAGCAGGAGGAAAATTTTAAAGGTAATGTTGTTGTGTTAGTCACTCAGACATGTCCGACTCTTTGTGACCCTGCCAGGCTCCTCTGTCCATGGATTTCTCCAGGCAAAAATACTGGAGTGGGTGGGCACCATTCCCTGACCAGGGGATCTTCCTGACCTAGGGATCAAACCTGGGGCTCCTGCATTGCAGCTGGATTCCATACTGTCTGAGCCATTAGAGAAGCCCTTTTAAGGTGATGGATATATTTATTACCTTGATGGTAGTGATGATCTCACAAGTATATGCATGTGTCCAAACTTATCAAATTGTATACATTAAATATGTGCAGTTTCTTTCTATACCAATTATACCTCAATCAAGCTATAAGAAAAGAGTAATATGTTAACAAGGAAGGCTATACTGAGAATACTTCAGATAAAGCGAGATTGTCAAGCAGAAAGAAGTATGTAGTTAGTTATGGAGATGGGAGGCTATATATATATGTTGTCCCACTCTGCCCCTCACTCCTGCCCAGTCCCAGGGATTGCTCCCCTTGTAGTTAGAATCTAATTATGCCTTAAATGGCAGGGTGGGTACATTACATATAGGTGATTTGCTGCCTGTATCAGGAGAACAGTGGGAATCAGTATTCCCAACACAGGTGGTCAAACAGTCCTTAGCCTCCCTCTCAGAGTTGACCCCAGAAGCTTCTGTGTCAGAGATAATTGCCCTTCTTGCTTATAAGCCCAGGGGGGTTATACACCTTGGCAGATGACTGCTATCAGTGTACTGTAGCTACATATATATTTTTGTCTTTGCAAAATGCTCTGTTTTTTTTCCTTTGCTGGATAAAACCTATCTCCCAGCTACTCTGAGGTTATCTCAATATTGATGAGAAAGTAGTTTGTTTATTTCAAAATCCCAGGGGCCAGATCAGAGCGTTTCCTGGACTGAGTCATAAAGAGAAAGCTAAATGCATTACCTGTTCCTTAATGAAAAGCACGGGTGTGAGTGGTCCCTGAAGTTCATATGATTCGCAAGAAAGAATTGAAAAGGATCACCTTATGGAACAGTATCAGTTCAATTGATCTTTCCTTTCCCTGGTACTTACAAGGCCCCAATTTCATTTGAGTTCAGTGTACTTAATGAAGGCCAAGCCAGTTTCCAAGGAAAAGACTTTCACTAAAATAGATGAACTAATAACTGGTACTAATGACAAACATCTTTTAGCTATGGAAATTATATTCTGCATTTAGTGATTTTTAAAAGCATGCTACACTCTCAAAAGTATTCAGTGTCTCAAATTGCTGTTGAGATGGGCAGCCATGATGGATGCTCATCTTTATTTTAGGGATTGGGAGCCGAAGAACAAGAAATATTGAAAAACTTTATCAAGGAATGACATCGCTGGGATGTAAATGATATAATGTTAGGACTGTGAATTTATCAATATCATTCAATTCCAGTGAATCTTATCAAAGCTTTTAAAAATACATTTCATTCAATAGATTGCTATTATGTCATGTTGATACTCATCATTTATGAAGATTGAGGGCAAGGGAAAGGGCTGACAGAGGATGAGGTGGTTGGATGGTATCACAGACTCACCGGACATGAGTTTGGGAAAACTCTGGGAGATAGTGAAAGACAGGGAAACCTGGCATGCTGCAGTTCATGGGGCCACAAAGAGTCAGACACAACTTAGCAACTGAACAATTCAGTTCAGTTCAGTTGCTCAGTCATGTCCAACTCTTTGCGACCCCATGAATCGCGGCACGCCAGGCCTCCCTGTTCATCACCATCTCCTGGAGTTCACTCAGACTCACGTCCATTGAATCCGTGATGCCATCCAGCCATCTCATCCTCTGTCGTCCCCTTCTCCTCCTGCCCCCAATCCCTCCCAGCACCAGAGTCTTTTCCAATGAGTAACTGTTCACATCAGGTGGCCAAAGTACTGGAGTTTCAGCTTTAGCATCATTCCTTCCAAAGAAATCCCAGGGTTGATCTCCTTCAGAATGGACTGGTTGGATCTCCTTGCAGTCCAAGGGACTCTCAAGAGTCTTCTCCAACACCT
This sequence comes from Oryx dammah, assembly GCF_014754425.2. NCBI lineage: Eukaryota > Metazoa > Chordata > Mammalia > Artiodactyla > Bovidae > Oryx > Oryx dammah. The sequence goes on from NW_024070211.1 coordinate 23,851,193, forward strand.
GAATAATTACCTATGTAAGACAGTAGCCTGGTATTCTGGATCTGGTTTTACTTGTGAGAAATGTCTGTGTTGATGATGACATTTCTAGAACATCATGCGGTTAGTTAGTTCATGTATGTCACCAGCTCAGCTTCACAGTAATGTACATTGCGAGGGAATGAACACCCTCTGGGGTGTGACTTCTTGGTAGAAAAGTTAGGAATGAAAAAGTGACTACATGAAAATAAAGAAGAGTTTAAAGTTCTATTCTGCAAGCATGGATTAGGCACTGACTATGTTAAGAGTCAGACACGACTGAATGACTTCACTTTCACTTTTCACTTTCATGCATTGGAGAAGGAAATGGCAACCCACTCCAATATTCTTGCCTAGAGAATCCCAGGGACGGGGGAGCCTCGTGGGCTGCCGTCTATGGGGTCGCACAGAGTCAGACATGACTGAAGCGACTTAGCAGCAGCAGCAGCAGCATGTCAAGATATTATTCATGCAGAGAATTTGAAGATGAGCAGGACATACATCCTACCTTCAGGAATAAAACCATACATATGGACATATAGTATGATGTACCATAAGACACTTGAAAATCATTCAATGTGATCAGGTCAGTTCAGTCACTCAGTCGTGTCCAACTCTTTGCAACCCCATGGACTGCAGCACTCCAGGGTTCCCTGTCTATCATTGACTCCTGTAGCTTGCTCAAACTCATGTCCATTGAGTTGGTGATGCCATCCAGCCATCTCATCCTCTGTCATCCCGTCCTCCACCTGCCCCCTTCGCCTGCCCCAATCCCTCCCAGCAGCAGAATCGTTTCCAGTGAGTCAACTATTCACATGAGGTGGCCAAAGTACTGGAGTTTCAGCTTTAGCATCATTCCTTCCAAAGAACACCCAGGGCTGATCTCCTTTAGAATGGACTGGTTGGATCTCCTTGCAGTCCAAGGGACTCTCAGGAGTCTTCTCCAACATCACAGTTCAAAAGCATCAATTCCTTGGTGCTCAGCTTTCTTCACAGTCCAACTCTTACATCCATACATGACCACTGGAAAAACCACAGCCTTGACTGGACAGACCTTTGTTGGCAAAGTAATGTCTCTTCTTTTCAATATGCTATCTAGGTTGGTCATAACTTTCCTTCCAGGGAGTAAGTGTCTTTTAATTCCATGGCTGCAGTCACCATCTGCAGTGATTTTGGAGCCCCCCAAAATAAAGTCTGACACTATTTCCACTGTTTCTCCATCTATTTCCCATGAAGTGATGGGACCAGGTGCCATGATCTTCGTTTTCTGAATGTTGAGCTTTAAGCCAACTTTTTCGCTCTCCTCTTTCACTTTCATCAAGAGGCTTTTTAGTTCCTCTTCCCTTTCTGCCATAAGGGTGGTGTCATCTGCATATCTGAGGTTATTGATATTTCTCCCAGCAATCTTGATTCCAGCTTGTGCTCCTTCCAGCCCAACATTTCTCATGATGTACTCTGCATAGAAGTTAAATAAGCAGGGTGACAATATACAGCCTTGACATACTCCTTTTCCTATTTGGAACCAGTTTGTTGTTTCATGTCCAGTTTTAACTGTTGCTTCCTGACCTGCATACAGGTTTCTCAGGAGGCAGGTCAGGTGGTCTGGTATTCCCATCTCTTTCAGAATTTTCCACAGTTTATTGTGATCCACAGAGTCAAAGGCTTTGGCATAGTCAATAAAGCAGAAATAGATGTTTTTCTGGAACTCTCTTGCTTTTTCCATGATCCAGCGGATGTGCATACTCAAAAGAAAAAAAAAGTAGATATTACTAAGGATGAGGAAAGCTATAAATTTGGTGGAGTTTTGCCAACTCAGAAGGAGAAATAAAGTTACATTGTCATAGCCACTAATATTTTTGGAATGTTTGTTGCCAACTGCATATAACTAGCTCCTCCTGACTGATACAGAAGTCACTTAATGGTAGAATGTTTTACTTCTAAATAAAGGAATTGTTTTATTTATGAACTTTGGTCATTATGGATATAAAACTCTAAACAATGAAAAATCTACAAGGAAGATACACACCAACTCTCTACTTATAAATAACATTTGCAGAGGCAAACAAGGAGAACCCTTGGCAGGAATACATCTCTTGCCAGCTGTTCAGTTTCACATTTAACCTGGTGCCCTGTTGTTTTTATTTTCAAATGGTTATGAAGATGATATCTTCTTGGGACACCATGAGAGCAGGCCTCTTTCAGTGGACAGTTTGCCGCTATCTTGGCATCCCAAACTCTCTAGACAGCATTCTATCTGCCCAGATCCACCCATGCTTCTGCTGAGTGAGACACCAGCAGCTCACTCCCCACTTGTCTACCAGCCCAGCAGCTCTCAACAGTTCCTCTCTGAACCTGGGAGGACCCCTTGAGTCTTGTCAACATCTGTCACTGATGAGGAGTTTGCATAGAAAGACTCTGCCTAACATGTGTCAGGATGGAAAAGAAATGATAGGAAACCACCAAGAGTAAATCATAAAGGCTATTACTGTTGCAGATCAACACCACTCAGGAAAACAGTAGAGGGTTGAAAGAACACAGAAGTTAGAGTCAAATAACAGGAATTTGAAAGCCCGTTCCTCCAGTCTCACCAGTAATATACCTAACATTTATTGAGCACTCTCTACACACATTACTTGCATTATCTCATTTAACCTTCACACAACACATGAGATGAATTCCACTGTGCTGTGCTCAGTCGCTTCAGTCATGTCTGACTCTTTGCAATCCCATGGACCATAGCCTACCAGGCTCCTCTGCCCATGAGATTTTCCAGGTAAGAATACTGGAGTGGGTTGCCATGCTCTCCTCCAGGGGATATTCCTGACCCAGGGATCAAACTCATATCTCCTGTGTCTCCTGCATTTCAGACAGATTCCTTACTGCTAAGGCACCAGGGAATTGAAAGAAAGAAAGTGAAACGTGAAGTTGCTCAGTCGTGTCCGACTCTTTACGACCCCGTGGACCATAGCCTACCAGGCTCCTCTGTCCATGGGATTTTTCCAGGCAAGAATACTAGAGTGGGTTGCCATTTCCTTCTCCAGGACATCTTCCCAACCCAGGGCTTAAACCCAGGTCTCCCGCATTGTGGGCAGACGCTTTACCATCTGAGCTACCAGGGAAGCCACCAGGGAATTGGGATACACCCAATTCTACTGTATCATTACACTTTTCTAGGTTGGGGAGCTGAGGGAAAATGAGGCATACGACAAACAAAAATGTTGCTTTCAGTCCACCAGTCAGTTCCTCTTTTTTAAACTCCTATGATGGTCAAGCCTTCTGTGCATCTGCAAATTATATTCAGGGAGCCAGGAGTCTGAAATGTCTGTGTAATTAATTTTTGGTACAATCAAGGGACAGTGGGTCAGTTAGGAAATGCCTACTGTCAAGCAGTGACATTTACTAAAGGTAAAACTTATGACATCAGCAGGTATTAGATAGAATTGGGCAGAACTAGACAGAAAGTAAGGCTGCATCATTTTCAGGCTAAAGTGGGTTCATCAGTATCTTCACACTGGATTAAATGAGCATTCCTTCAGAAATTTTCCTCTGAAAGTGTTTCATGAAGATAAAAACAATTTAAATAGCCCTAGATATATCACCTTACCCACCTGAAACCTTCAACAGTGCAATATCTAAATGAAAAGGTCTATAACCCTTAACTGGGAATTGAGGTTCTTCACAATGTGCCCCAAACACACCCTTCCGGCCACTTAACCTTCCCCCCAAGCGCGTATACTGACCCTGGGTCACACGACCTTTTTCCTTCCGTTCCCAGGCACGCCTTTGCCTCTTCGTTCGTGCTGTTCCCTCTACCAACTATACATCTTTCCTAACCATTGTCTGTCAACACAACATCCACGTGTGCTGGCGTGCTATGACTGCTGTAACAAAGTGTCACAAACTGAGTGGCTAAAATGCACCAGAAGTTTATTGTCTCATGATTCTGGAAGCTAGACATCTCAGATCAAAATGTTAGCAGGGTTGGTTCCTCCTGCAGGTTGTGAGGGAGAATCTAGTCCATGCCCCTCCCCAGGCCCTGGGGGTTTCTGGCACACCTTTCCTTATAGGGGAATCATCTGGATCCCTGCTTGCATATTCCCATGGCATTCTCTCTGTGTGTCTGTGTCCAATCCCCCCCCCCCCCACTTTTTTTTATCAGGACACCAATCAAAGTGGTGTCAGAACCCACCCTACTCTAGTTTGACTTCATCTTAACTAATTACATTTGCAACCTCCCTATTTCCCAATAAATTCACATTTTGGGGGTACCAAGCTCGATAATTTATAATAGGAATTTGGGGATATAAAATTCAATCCATAATACAACTGTTCAATTCTTACATCAAAAATGACCACTTCATTTAAAAATACCCTCTTCCCAAAAAGTCTCCAAATTCCAAGGCAAGATGTAAGTATCTCTCTTCTGGATTTAAAAGGGTGTATCACCATTGATACACCCCTGTAAATACACTAGCTATGAACAAAGCTAGTGGAGGTGACGGAATTCCAGTTGAGCTATTTCAAACCCTGAAAGATGATGCTGTGAAAGTGCTGCACTCAATATGCCAGCAAATTTGGAAAACTCAGCAGTGGCCACAGAACTGGAAAAGATCAGTTTTCATTCGAATCCCTAAGAAAGGCAATGCCAAAGAACGCTCAAACTACCGCACAATTGCACCATCTCACACGCTAGTAAAGTAATGCTCAAAATTCTGCAAGCCAGGCTTCAGCAATATGTGAATCATGAACTTCCAGATGTTCAAGCTCGTTTTAGAAAAGGCAGAGGAACAAGAGATCAAATTGCCAACATCCGCTGGATCATGGAAAAAGCAAGAGAGTTCCAGAAAAACATCTATTTCTGCTTTATTGACTATGCCAAAGCCTTTGACTGTGTGGATCACAATAAACTGTGGACAATTCTGAAAGAGATGGGAATACCAGACCACCTGACCTGCCTCTTGAGAAATCTGTATGCAGGTCAGGAAACAGCAGTTAGAACTGGACATGAAACAACAAACTGGTTCCAAATAGGAAAAGGAGTATGTCAAGGCTGTATATTGTCACCCTGCTTATTTAACTTCTCTGCAGAGCACATCATGAGAAATGCTGGGCTGGAAGGAGCACAAGCTGGAATCAAGATTGCTGGGAGAAATATCAATAACTTCAGCTATGCAGATGACAGCACCCTTATGACAGAAAGGGAAGAGGAACTAAAAAGCCTCTTGATGAAAGTGAAAGAGGAGAGCGAAAAAGTTGGCTTAAAGCTCAACATTCAGAAAACGAAGATCATGGCACCTGGTCCCATCACTTCATGGGAAATAGATGGAGAAACAGTGGAAAGAGTGTCAGACTTTATTTTGGGGGGCTCCAAAATCACTGCAGATGGTGACTGCAGCCATGAAATTAAAAGACGCTTACTCCCTGGAAGGAAAGTTATGACAACCTAGATAGCATATTGAAAAGCAGAGACATTACTTTGCCAACAAAGGTCCGTCTAGTCAAGGCTGTGGTTTTTCCTGTGCTCATGTATGGATGTAAGAGTTGGACTGTGAAGAGAGCTGAGCACCAAAGAATTGATGCTTTTGAACTGTGATGTTGGAGAAGACTCCTGAGAGTCCCTTGGACTGCAAGGAGATCCAACCAGTCCATTCTAAAGGAGATCAGCCCTGGGTGTTCTTTGGAAGGAATGATGCTAAAGCTGAAACTCCAGTACTTTGGCCACCTCATGTGAATAGTTGACTCATTGGAAATGACTCTGATGCTGGGAGGGATTGGGGGCAGGAGGAGAAGGGGACGACAGAGGATGAGAAGGCTGGGTGGCATCACCGACTCGATGGACGTGAGTCTGAGTGAACTCCGGGAGTTGGTCATGGACAGGGAGGCCTGGCATGCTGCAGTTCATGGGGTTGCAAAGAGTCGGACACGATTGAGCGACTAAACTGAACTGAAGTGATTGTGGCAATCACAAGACTAGCAATTTGCCTATAATATCTCCTTTAATTTCATATAATTTTATGAGGTTGGCATTATTGTCTCCTTTTTGCAGGAATGAAATTGAGATATAAATTCAGTGACTAACCCAGTAGGCTGGGTTTTTGATCCAGATTTTTCTAATGCTAAACTGGTTATGCTATTCTTTAAACATAATCCTCAGTTTTAATTTTTAAGTGTAATTCACTAATGTTACCTTTCCAGTATTTCCAGGAGAAAGGAAGATTCAAATGTCATTTCCATATATAGACTGGCAAACTGAGATGTGAGATATTATGCGCTTTTTCTATACTGGCCAATACATTTAGTGACAAAGTTTAAAATAGGATCTTGAGCAGTGTTCTCTCTCACGTCAGAATTACCTGTGTAGTTTGTGATAATGCAGACTTCAAAGTTGTCTCTGGTGGTCCTGTGGGTGGTTCCCATTCTGGTGGAAAAGAAGGACACTATGGAAATCACTGGTCTAGTCTTCAGTTCTTCTAGTACAATTGGCATGAGGCCATGTTGCCACTGAAAGTTGAAAAGCCCTCAGGGAGGACATGGTTAAAACCTATAACTTTGTTAATGCTTTGGCCCAGAAAGATTGCCCAAACTGGAAGTTTGAATCTGAGAGCATCATGGAACTGCTGATTAAACTCCAATCGTAGCATTAGTCATGTGGGAATAGACTGTCACCGTTTACAGTATATTCAGATCTAGATTTCTGAGAAGGCAATTAGCCTAATTAGTTCAGTAAAGAGTAGTGTTAACCTTTATATGTCATTATGGAGTCCACATACCAGTTGACTTTTGTTCCTCAATTTTATGTTATTTGCAACTGAGATGGAAGTGGTGTGTGTATAACTCAAAACAGCTGCTCAATTAGGTAGGATAGGTGACTGAAAAATATGTTGAACTGGTTGATTTAAAGACAAAAATATCTCATGGACTGTTTAAATCTTACCTGTTTCAAATATGGTTATTGCATCTCTGTGGCAAGATTGCTTAAAAGTAACAATTACATGCTATGGTTTTATGGCTGAAATGTCTTTTGATGGTTATAGATTAGTTTATAAAAAGTTTATTTAATTATGACATTTTTACTTGCAAAGACAATGTTTGCAAATTGACTTTCCATTAATTTTTAAAAGCTGGGCACCTTTAAAATATGGTGTGTGTGTGTGTGTGTGTGTGTGTGCGCGCGCACGCATGCTAGTCACACAGTCATGTCTGACCCTTTGTGACACAATGGACTGTAACTCAGCACACTCCTCAGTCCGTGGAATTCTCCAGGCAAGAATACTGGAGTTGGTTGCCATTCCCTTCTCCAGGGGATCTTCCTAACTCAGGGATCGAACCCAGGTCTCCAGTGCAGGCAAATTCTTTACCATATGAGCCAACAGGGAAGTCCTAAAACACGTAAATTCCCTGATAAACTCCAGGAATCTGTATTTAATCTATTATTCGGGTCATTTTTATGGAAGCAATTTAGTCGTCATATGTAGCTAACCACCTCCCTGTGAGCTCATATGTAGTTCACCATACTCCCAAAGAGGTCACAGCATCACCTTTTAAGGTCTTGGAATGTTTACCTGTAAGAGTTGGGTTAGCCAGTTTCTATCTACTGTTAGAGGAGATAGAGTTGGTGATGGCCAGGGAAACCTGGCATGCTGTAGTCCAGGGGGATGCAGAGTTGGACATGACTGAACTACTGAATTGACTGACCTGATCTACTTTTACACTAATTCTCCTGCATCAAAGTAAATATTGCAGATTTTTCTTTTTTATTTGATATCCCCAAAACTCTAATTTTGCTTTTCCAGCAGTGCTGACCCATTATGACCTAACTTGTGCAACCCCAGCAGTTCCTCTGAATTAAAGAAAAAGATAATATATTTCTGTATACAGCAGACTAAGCAGATTAATAAAGGAAATCTTTGGGAAATGATACTTTCATCCAAAAGTCACTCCTTTACTTGGTGACTATAATGAATGGAGAGACTTCAGACAAGTGGACATAACTTGCCCAGCAATTTAGCTTTGCCCTTTTATCTAAGACTTGTTAGCAAAATCACTGCTTTCTGCCTTTTTGATATTTTCTCATATTAGGGAGATGAGACAAACATAATCTGTCATTTGGGAAATCAAAAGCAGGTCACACCCACAACTTCCCTAATTCTCTCTCTAATTGAAGAGGAGACTCATCAACCACTGGTTTAATATTTCAGAAGCATAGTCAGTCACTTCCTCAGGCATGGTTTGATTTATGTGATTTACTTAAGTCTATAACACCAAAAATAATTAAATGATTGCCAGTATCCTTGTTTTTTATATTAATAATGTAGACATTCTACATATATGAGTAATATGATAATACCAAAATATGAAATATTGATATAAAATAAAATATTTAAAATATTTAACAAAGTAGGAAGAGAAAGAGGGACTTTGATTTATGATAGGAATTGGTTCACATATTATTGAGGATTTGAGGTCCCACAATAACTGCAAATGGGAAAACCAGGAAAGTTGGTGCAATTCCATCTGAGTTTGAAGGTATGGGAGCAAAAGCCTAAGTCACAAAGTCAGAAGGACTATAGAGCTAGGAGTTCCAAAATCTTTGGGCAGGAAAATATGAAAATCCCAGCTCTTGCAGAGAGAAACACACAGACAGACAGACAGTGAATTTATATGCAATAGCTGCCACTATTGTGGTGATGACTGTTAATATTATCCTTCCCTTTCTACATTAAGCTTAGTGAGTGAGTTCCTAGCCTGAGGTATGGGCCACATCTCGGCCAATTTTTAGCTCTGACGTTTTTTAACCCTTGGAAGCCTTTGATTCCTCACCTGGAGGATGAAAACTAAAGTGGCTACCCTGCAGAATTGCAGTAAACTTGTTTACGGTTTTGTTTTATTTTGGCCGTACATCTTGTGGGATCTTAGTTCTCCAGGCAGGGATTGAACCCATAGCCCCTGCAGTGAAAGCATAGCCTTAACCACTAGACCACCAGGGAAATGCCTATAGACCTATGGTGGCATGTGCTCAGTGTCTCAGTCCTGTCCCATTCTCAGTGACCCCATGGACTCTATCCCCCCAGGCTCCTCTGTCCATGGGATTTCCCAGGCAAGAATACTGGAGTGGGTCACCATTTCCTTCTCCAGGGGAATCTTCCCTACCCAGGGATCAAACTCACATCTCATTATGTCTCCTGCACTGGCAGGTGGATTCTTTACCACTCGCTCCATCTGGGAATCCCTTATAGTCCTGTAGTAAGCTTTAGATAAGGCAACAGATGTCAGATTCTTAGCACAGTGATGGCCATTAGAAAAAACACGCACTGCCTATTTGTGATTACTACTGATACAATTATTACTACTATTAAATATGACATTTTATGTATGTATATGTATGTACGTGCCCACACATACTACGAATAGTACCTAATGGCTCATGGGGCCAAGTGTATGAACCATGGTGTCTAAAACAGTCAGATCAGTCAACTAATTAGATATCTGGTCTACAGATGAATGCTGTAACTGGGTCACTTTGAGATCATCAGTGAACCTTGCCTTTTATTAGTATTCAGAGTCAAGAACCTATGGATGCTAATCAAATAGCAATCTGCTAACACTTGTAATTATTTAAATCCTAGCAGATCTCCATAAATGCTCCTCTATTTTGCTTTTTATTAGGAAGCTCTGAACTGTTGTCTATTGACAATCAAATCTGATAACTCCATGGCTGAATGGCTGATTGGTCTTTTGAAATGGTGGTTTTGGAATTAATTAGAAATTAAAGCAGCATGTCTCTTCACATATAAAGCTGGAAGTGCTCCATCTAAACATCCTCCTCTGATAATTAAAATGTGATGTGTAATCCTGGCTGATTAAGTTTTGTTTGTTTTTGTCATAGATGTTTTTAGGAAGTTTTTCTTCAGCACAAATTATTACTACTTATAAATTTCAACTTTTATATTTCAGCTTTTTAACAAGAAAAGGGAAATGAGCCAAAATACTCCTATTTTATGGATAAAATAAATTCTCTTTAAAAACATTAAGAATTATTTGGATAGCATTTTAAAGAAATGCTAGGCTAATTTAGAAATGTCTGAAAATATTTAGAGTTTTCGAATAAAATAAAAATAAGAAATATTTTCTTCTGTTTTTGTTAAACATGACTATGCTAGGCAAGGTGGTACAGAGTGGTAAAGAATCCACAGTTAGTTGTGACTGACACAGTCAAAGGCTTTAGTGTAGTCAATGAAAGCAGAACTAGATGTTTTTCTGGAATTCTCTTGCTTCTTCTATGATCCAGCGGCTGTTGGCAGTTTGATCTCTGGTTCCTCTGCCTATTTAAATCCAGCTTGTACATCTGAAAGTTCTCGGTTCATATACAGGTAAAGCCTATCTTGAAGGATTTTGAACATTACCTTGCTAGCGTGTGAAATTAGTTCAATTGTGCAGTAGTTTGAACATCCTTTGGCATTGTCTTTCTTTGGGATTGGAATGAAAACTTTTTCCAGTCCTGTGGGCACTGCTGAGTTTTCCAAATTTGCTGGCATATTGATTGCAGCACTTTCACAGCATCTTCTTCTAGATGTATCTTTTAAAATGACATAAATGAGCAATCAAGCCACTGAAATGAAAATAGAGAATGGTCTTAAAATATTTTCAACATTCAAGTAAGAAAAATACGATCCTGAAATTTCTGTAAAATTAAAGTGAGTAATGATGAGATTCATATACCAGGAGTAACAGATGGAAGAGACAAGTCCATCTTTACATTCATTATCAATTAAAGTCTCTGCCAACTGTCAAGTTTTTAATTTTGGGTCATGCTTTAAAAACTTTAATATATGTGCCCTTTGCTGGGCCCTGGGCATACGTAATGATTTTAACATTCATGATTTTTTTCTTTGCCTTGATCAAAGATAGAGCAGTGATTAAGAGCTAGTTCAAATCATTGGAAACAAATTGAGTATTTTAGCAATTAGCATTACAAGATCTCTTGCCTTTGCCACCCCCTGCAGCAAAGAGTTAATGTTTAAACTATTTAAAATTCCATGCTGTTAATAAGGCAATTTTAAGGCTCTTTTTCATTTCATGACCACATCAGGTTTTTTATTACAGTTTTGCAGTTATTCTAGCCTTAAAAAAAAAAAACCCTGAATTTCTAATTTCACTGCAATTTCAGGTGAATGTTTTAGCACCTTAATGCGGTTTTTGCAATTATGCCAGGGGCTACCTTTGGATTATGTCACATTTCTGTACTAAAGTGTTAGAAGCAGAGACCCTAGATTTCCCCTCCTCTCTTTTTTTAGCCATATTATGTGACACACAAGATCTTAGTTCCCCCATTTCTTAAAAAACACAAATTCTCTTGGTCTTTTTTGTAATCTTTTTGTCAGTCATGGGGGAAAATGTAAGCTGTCATTTCTTGTAAAACATATTTTATTCTTAATAGAGTTGCCACCATAACTCACAAGCAGTTGTCGATCTCATACTGTGTGAGAAAAATTAAGATATGTGTGCAATGAAAATGCAAACATTTCTCAGCTTTTAAGGAGCTCACAGCCAATTGGGGAAAATAACCACAGAAGAGCAAATATTGATAAGTCTACGAGGAGATTAGTGTAGGAACCAAAGACTTAGATGTTTGCCTTTGTCCTCAGAGGGGAGTGTCAAGGAAGTTTTGTGTTGCAGAGGATCTTAGAGAGGACATGACTGCCAGTTGACCCAGCAGCTGGGCCCAGGCCATCAAAGGCTCCTCCCCTTGTCACCTGTCCTTGGGCTGTATGTTCTGCCCACAGTTCCCACGTTAGGTGTTTTTTCAAGGATGCAGCCTTGAGAGAGTTAGGTGTTGTTGAGACCATCTGCACGGAACACCTGCTGAACCCTGTTAAGGCCTCTATATAAACTCTTAAGATTCTGGAGAACAGGTGCAGTGATCTACTTGCGTTACAACTGCTCAAGACAAGACTCCTATATAAATTCCCTTGCTTATCAAACCTGTGCTGTGCTGTGCTTTGTTGCTCAGTCATGTTCTACTTTTTGTGACCCCATGGACTGTAGCCCACCAGGCTTCTCTGTCCACGGGGATTCTCCGGGCAAGAATACTGGAGCGGGTTGCCGTGTCCTCCTCCGGGGGATCTTCCCAACCCAGAGATTGAAGCCAGGTCTCTCGCATTGCAGGTGAATTCTTTACCAATTCTTTGGGCTGAGGGAAGCCAAAAGAACACTGGAGTGGGTAGCCTATCCTTTTTCCGGGGGATCTTCCTGACCTAGAAATTGAACTGGGGTCTCCTGCATTGCAGGTGGATTATTTACCAGCTGAACTACCAGGGAAGCCCTTATCAAACCTGCCATCTACCAGTCAGGAGTGGTCTGCCTCTTTATTTGGTATCTTTGTGCTCTCCATGTGCAGGGGCCTGTTTTGAATTTCACCTGGGGAATTCTTTTTATTAATATCCATATTATTTAGGCAACAAATATCTCTGTACCAGACATAAATCTAGATGTGTACAGTTTTATGTATAGTTTTAGGAGTAGGAATGTATCATTGAGGAGTTCCTAGTCTAATGTTGGCAGTAATTAAAACATAGGGACATGGTGAGCATCCCTATCTCCTGGGGAGTTCTTGAGGGTGTAAACCAACAGTTTGCTGAGACATTAAGATCTGAGCAGAGTCTTGAAGAGAGTGAAGGAGTTTGCCAAGCAAAAGAAGGAATCAGGGACACACGGAGCAAAGGGAGCTCCATGTGCTACGGGATTCATTATTTCTTTGGGTGCCTTTCCTTCTACTGAAAGACATTCTTTGAGACAAATAATCCCAGGAGGTACTTCTCTCAATATTAGCTGTGTTTGTTTTCATCAGATTATTCCTCCTCTTCGTTAATTTCCCCTTCTCCCCTTTCTTATGCTAGCAAGTATTTTATATAAAAGCTCTTTAAAATGTTTTGCCCCATGCATTTCATGGATGGGAATGTGGGGTACAATGGGAATTTTTTCTTTTAAAAATTGAGAGATAAGCATGCTGATAGAGTTTTTGTTGTTGTCATTGTTCAATCCCTAAGTTGTATCTGACTTTGTGACCCCTGGACTGCAACATACCAGGCTTCTCTGTCCTTCTCTTTCCCTGAGTTTCCTCAAATTCGTGTCCATTGGGTCGGTGATGCCATCCAACATCCAACCATCTAATCCTCTGTCACCCTCTTCTCCTTCTGACCTCAATCTTTCCCAGATTCAGTCTTTTCCAGTGAGTCAGCTCTTTGCATCAGGTGGCCAAAGTACTGGAGTGTCAGCTTCAGCATCAGTCCCTCTAATGAATGTTTAAGGTTGATTTCCTTTAGGATTGACTGGTTTGATCTCCTTGCAGTCCAAGGGACTCAAGAATCTTCTCCAGCACTACAGTTTGAAAGCATTGAAGGTTTTATTTTAGCCCTCTTTATTTATAAGACTAGACAAACAAATGTTGAGTTACAAAGACTTCCTTCAGGATCACAAAGGAAACATAGATCAGAAGAGAAATATTTTGACACCAAACAAAACCACCCTAAATCACCCATCTAACAGCTCACTTGCCTCTCCCTACACATTGGTAGGATTAAATTTGCAGTGATGGAGAGACTGAAAATAGGGTAGAGAGGGGGCCTATTGGCAGAAGGATCCTGGAGAAGGGAGAAGGGACAGAATCAGTAATAGCTGTAGAAGGTTTTACTCTGTTTAGGATCAGGAACAACTTTTCTGTTGTCACAGGAAGGAAGAAGAAACAGCTTGGGGCAGATGTAAGTACATTTGCAGAACTTGTTTAGAAAATTCATAGAGCTCTTGTGATGGCACCAAATTTCCCTGTAACTTTCAGAGAGTGAGAGGGAGATGTGAGTGTTAGTGTGTGAAGCAGCATTAAGAATAGACTATCCCCTCTGGGAAGACAAGACTAGATGAACTGTCAGGAGGTATTAGTGTCCAACTTGTCAAAATGTCATGAATGTACATTCCTTATACATGCATGATTTTGCCAGCGGAGCCTAATGTCAGGCTGTAGTAATGGTGGATGGTGAGACTGCAGTAAAATTCAAACGATTAATTGCTTACATCATACTCACTGTTCTCCCTTCCTCCTTCCTAACAGAGCACTGCTGTATGTAGGTGACCACTCTTCTCAGTCTCAAGTGACTCAGTGGTAAAGAATCCACCTGCCAATCCAGGAGGTGCAAGAGACACAAGTTCAATTCCTGGGTCAGAAAGATCCCTTGGAGTAGAAAATCACAACCCATTCCATGGACAGAGGAGCCTGGTGGGCCCCAGTCCACGGGGTGGAAAAGAGTCAGATATGACTGAACATGCACGCATGCATCACCTCAGTTTAGACGTGTTCTTCAAGGGAAGTTGGTCCTGATTAGCCTAAACCAACCTTGGTGGTCCCTTATCAATGACTGATTTGGGCAAGGGTATGAACATGTGATGGAATTCTAGGTAAGAAGGTAGAATCCACAGACAGGAAAATGTTCTTCTGCTTCTAAGAAAGAGGAAAAGATGGTCAATTTTCTACAGTGGAGTGCTGTCCTGCAGATGAGGCTTGGTGAAATGGTCTGAAGGCAAGATGACATGTAAAGATGCAGGGTTAAAAGACAAAACTTGGTTTTTGTTAACATGATTGAACCAGAGGTCTTCTTGTTATGTGGGATAATTACCTTATCATTTATGCCATTGTGAATAGGTGATTTGCTAATCAAATCTGATATACTATTGATAGGTGAGTACATTGGAAAGATAGTGGCACAAAGGCTTTGGGGATACTGGCTAGATCCTGCTTGAGGTGATGGACCCTGCTGTTTGGGATGGAGAGGGAAGGACATGATGATAGGAGAGGGCTAATTCAGAGAAAATGTAAGGGCTCTTGGCCTGGATGTCGCAAAGAAGTCAAAGAACTCATGTTTTAGGAGTAGTGGAGTGAGAAAGATGGAGAAACTGGAGGGAGAAGAAGAACTAATCTTATTCAAATATTCTAGGATTTTCCTAACGTTGTCATATTTGAAGATTCATTTGGCTCTTCATTTCTGTAACCATGAGCATTCCTACAAAGGAATTAGTACGGAATCCTGTCAGCAGAAGTGGGAAATGCGAGAGTATCTTGTCATCTTTCATATTCTTTGGAAATAAAGAAGGGAATGGTATGTTTTAGAAAACAGTTGTGGGGAGATCAACTTTTTATAGGGAGATACAAGCTGTAATTTTTTTCCACCCAGGCTGCATGCCAATTGGATAAGATGGTAATTAGTAAGACACATTATTTTCCACTCTTATACACTTGATAGCCCAAGTTTGATTCACAGAAGCTACAAAACAGAGTAGTTACTGTGAAGCAGTGCATTTTTATGTGAAGCATTTACTTTTAATGGAAAAATATGTGTTATATACTCCTAGGGCAATTTCATGACTGCTCCTGCTGTCCCCATTTCTTTCACTGCTGCCATTTTTATAACAGGCTATTCTTCTGGAAATAGTGCTCAATATTTTATTCATACTGTATGTGTACCAAGGAATGCTGAATTCAGAGGGAATTGTGTTTCTGATGAGGGTCCTGTAACTATACCTTGTGATGATTAGAAGAATTTCCGTTTTCCCACTGCTGTCCAGCGCTCTTCCTCTAATTGGTACATTTCACACCCCATTTCTTCCTCCAGCTTTTCCTGATTTATAAGAAAGTAATTCACATAGGGATAGGGACTTTCCTGGTGGCTCAGACAGTAAAGAATCTGCCAGCAATTCAGGAGACCCGGGTTTAGTCCCTGGGTTGGGCAGATCCACTGAAAAATGGAATGACTACCCATTCCAGTATTCTTGCCTGAAAAATTCCATGGACAGAGGAGCTGGTGGGCTACATTTCATGGGGTCCCAAAAAGTCGGACATGACTGAGCAACTAACATTTTCACACTTTCAATTTCCCATAGAGAAAAGCACTTACTACATTCTTTTGGAGTGTCTTGGAATCTTTTCTGAGTAAAAACATTGTGAAGACATTATCTTCTTTTTATATTACTTTCACTTTTTATTTCCAGAAGATTCATGCCTTTCTGTCCAAAACCCTCCACTGTGCAGCTTACCCAATATCCTCATCTGTCTCCTATGCTTCAAGAATTCAGTTATCTAGAAATTAAGGATATTCATGTTAAGCTACTCCTGATAAAACATTCTTAATGAGTTGTCATTTTCATGGGCATGATCACTTAGCAATAAGATGTACAGAGATAGAAATAATTGGGTTCAAAAGAATAAAACTATTAATAACTGAAGACAGAGCCATATAACAAGTGTTTGGGTTGAGGGTATAGTTTAGTGTTCATTGACACCACAAAGTAGATGACAACTGACATGACAATTTGTTCTAAGTAAAGTCTAATTCCATGAAAAAAACAGATATTTAAATTTTGAAAGGTTTAAAGTTTCAGAGTACAGGTCTTTTGTTTCCTTGCGTGAGTATGCTAAGTTGCTTCAGTTGTGTCTGACTGTGGAAACCTGAGGACTATAGCCCACTAGGTTTCTCTATCCATGGGATTTCCCAGGCAAGAATATTGGAGTAGGTTGCTATGCCCTCCTCCAGGGGATCTTCCCAACCTAGAGATCAAACCCGGGTCTGTTACCTGTAGCCTGCATTGGCAGGTGGGTTCTTTACTGCTAGAGACTTTTCTTAGGTAGGTTTATGTGTTAAGTATTTTATTCTTTTTGAAGTGATAATAAATGGAATTGTCTCCTTAATTTCTCTTGCTGACCTTTCATTTTAGTTTATAGAAATGCAACAGATTTCTGTGTATTAATTTTGTATCCTGAAACTTTATTGAATTTGTTGAGGAGCTTTAGAAATTTTCTGATAGCATCTTTAAGATTTTCTAGTATAGTATCATGTCACCTGCAAATAGTGACATTTTACTTTTCTTTTCCAATTTGTATTCCTTTTATTTCCTTTTCTTCTCTGTCTGTCATGGCTAGGACTTCCAAAACTATATTGAATAAAAATGGTGAAGCTATACCAGTCAAGACAGGCTTTTCTATGCAACAGGAAAAAAAAAAATAACCAGAAATCACAGATTTATTTCTTAAGCAGTGACCATTGGGTAGAAAGTCTCTGCTAAACATAGTCACTTAAAGATCCTGGATGATAGAAACACTATGTCAACATCATGTGCTTCCAGGTTCTAGAATCACATCAGCTGAGGGAAGAGAATGAAGTATATATCATGGTCAGCCTGTTTTTGTTGGGCCAGATAGTCTCATGGCTCTGCTTAACTTCAAGGGAGATAAAGGAGTGCAATACTATATAGGCTCCGAAAGCAGAGAGCCAGAAATAGTCCATGAACAGAATAACTTCCACAGAAGAAATGCATACTCCTTGAAGAAAAATTTACAAGACAAAAAAATAGGTAGGAGCAATTTGTTTTAGCCTGCTCAGTCTGCAATAACAAAATGTCAGAGATTAGGTGGCTTAAAAAACATAAATCAATTTTCTACAGTTCTGGAGTCTGAGAAGTCAAAGATCAAGATATGGGCTAATTTGGTTCCTAATGACAGCTCTCTTCCTGCTTTGCAGATGGTTACCTCCTTGATACCTTTGTACATGGTCTTTCTTTACTGTGTCTATGAGGAAGGGAAGAAGGAGACAGATTTCCTGAGGCTTTTCTGTAAGGATATTAATCCTATCAACCCTTCTAGTGGCATTTAAAATCGATTACCTCCTGGAGACCCTGTCTCCAAACGAGCCTCATAGGCATTCGGGCTTTAATGCATGCAATTTTGGAGAGACACAGTCAGCTCATAACAAAAATATTGTCGTTGTAGTTTTAGTAACAAGGAGGACCAAATCGATGTAGAAATTTTCTATCAACACAAATAACTGAAATTTTTACTTGATTGTAATAAACACATTTATTTTCATTTGAAAGATTGAAGACTCCTCAGATATTAAGAGAGAATTTGATTCACTTCAGACCAAGAGAGTGATATGGGAAGCTCCTGAATTTTCTTTCTCTCATGGATGTACACACGGAGCAGTTCCCTCTGAGAATAACACGTGTTGGCAAGGATGTGAGAAAAGGGGACACTTGGCACAATCTAGGTGGGAATGTAACCTAGTTCAGTCAGTATGAAAAACAGTATTGCAGTTCCTCAAAAAAAAGAAAAAACAGAACTTTCATATGATCCAGCAATTTAACTTCTGGGTATTCATCTGAATAAAAGGAAAATACTAACTCGATAAGATGTTTGCATCCCCATGTTCATTGCACATCTTGTAAAATAGTCAAGATATGGAAACAACCTAAATGTCCATCAGTGGACAAATAAAGAAAGGATGGTGTATATATACAATGGAATTTATCCAGCCATAAAAAGAAATAGAACTTTGCCATTTGTTTGTAACACATGGCTGGATCTTGATGACATTATGCTAAGTGAAATAAGTTAGAGTTAGACAAATACTGCATGATCTCTCTAATATATGGAATCTCAACGCAAACAAAACCAAGATCATAGATGTAGAGAGCAGATTGGTGGTTGCCAGAAAAGGGAGAAATGAGTAAACCTTTTTTTTTTTTCAGTTTAAATGAATTGAATTTAAAAAAAAGAGTAAATATGTGAGGTAATAGGTATTTTAAGCTCAACATTCAGAAAATGAAGATCATGGCATCCGGTCCCATCACTTCATGGGAAATAGATGGGGAAACAGTGGAAACAGTGTCAGACTTTAATTTTGGGCTCCAAAATCACTGTAGATGATGATTGCAGCCATGAAATTAAAAGCCGCTTACTCTTTGGAAGAAAAGTTATGACCAACCTAGATAGCACGTTGAAAAGCAGAGACATTACTTTGCCAGCAAAGGTCCGTCTAGTCAAGGCTATGGTTTTTCCTGTGGTCATGTGTGGATGTGAGTTGGACTGTGAAGAAGGCTGAGCGCCGAAGAATTGATGTGTTTGAACTGTGGTGTTGGAGAAGACTCTTGAGAGTCCCTTGGACTGCAAAGAGATCCAACCAGTCCATTCTGAAGGAGATCAACCCTGGGATTTCTTTGGAAGGAATGATGCTAAAGCTGAAACTTCAGTACTTTGGCCACCTCATGTGAAGAGTTGACTCATTGGAAAAGACTCTGATGCTGGGAGGGATTGGGGGCAGGAGGAGAAGGAGACGACAGAGGGTGAGATGGCTGGATGGCATCACCGACTCGATGGTATGAGTCTGAGTGAACTCCGGGAGTTGGTGATGGACAGGGAGGCCTGGCGTGCTGTGATTCATTGGGTCACAGAGTTGGACACGACTGAGCGACTGAACTGAACTGATTAGGTATTTTAATTAGCTCAGAAATGGGAATAATTTTACAGTATATATTGTATCAAAACATTATATTGTGCAAATATATTACAATTTCAATTGTCAAATATTCCTCAATAAAGTTGAAAAGCAAAACAAGAGGAAGAGAGACTTCAGGGTCAAAGGGGTCACTTAAAGAGAAACTGATTTCCCAGACAGCATATCAGGGCCCCAACAGAGTAAAATGTAAATACTCTAAGGAACCTGGCACCATTAGCCCAGGAAATCACTTGAAATCTCATCATCCAAAGAACAAGCCGGTTAATATGTTGGTAAAGTAGCCTCTTGGGGAGGGTCAAGAGAGAGGAGATAAATGTCTTCTTATATTGTAGCTGATTTACATTGTTGAACAACAGAAACCTAACACAATATTGTAATGCAATGATCCTCCAATTAAAAATAAGTTATAAATGAACAAAAAAATTAAAAATAGCTTCTAAGGAGTTTTCTACATTTAGTATTTTTTTTAAACTTAGTTGTAACCCTAATGTTTTATATCATGGAAAGCTAAGATTTTCTACAAAAGTAACATAAGTTACTGAACATAACTGAATTATTGCAGTAAACATTGTTTCCCCAATTGCAGCACTCTTTTCTGACATGGAAAATGTCTTGTTTCTCCTTTAAACCTTAGAAATATAGTCATCTTCTGTTGTAAAAAGGGAAAATGGAAGCACTTACAGGAAAAGAATTTAGAGAAAGATAGAGAGAGAAAATAAGAACCTCAAATGACTCTGTTGACCCCAACATAGTGTACCAAGTGTAAGAGAATTTCCATTTGTTGAATTATGCAAGTACTTTTTTAAGCAAAAGGGCCCTCTCATCAACTCAGTACCCTCTCTATCTGTGTTTCCTGATTTCCTGCTTTATGTCTAATTGGACTGGAAGATGGATTATTTCTCCAGAGTATCTTGTGGGAATTTGTAATAAGACTGTACATCTGGAGGCTGTTTGGATGAGTTCTGTGTCAACACTTCTGTTTTTCCCATGCAGAATGCATAATGGGGACAGAAGGAGTGGGCACAGATGACAGTTTGGTATTGAATAGCTTCAGTTTCTTCTCAGAAACGTGAACTGTTAATCCTTACTCATAACACACAACCTTGGATAGGGTGAAGAACTGTCCACCTCAGAAGGTAATGGCACCCCACTCCCGTACTCTTGCCTGGAAAATCCCATGGATGGAGGAGCCTGGAAGGCTGCAGTCCACGGGGTCACTGAGGATCGGACACGACTGAGTGACTTCGCTTTCACTTTCCACTTTCATGCTTTGGAGAAGGAAATGGCAACCCACTCCAGTGTTCTTGCCTAGAGAATCCCAGGGACAGGGAAGCCTGGTGGGCTGCTGTCTATGGGGTCACACAGAGTTGGACACGACTGAAGTGACTTAGCAGCTACATTAAAAAAATATATTTTTATTTTATCAGACTCTGGCTGATTAACAATGTTGTGGTGGTTTTAGGTGAACAGTAAAGGGACTCAGCCTTACATATATATGTATCCATTCTCTTTCCATCTAGGCTGCCACATAATATTGAGTAGAGTTCCATGTGCTATAGAGTAGGTCCTTGTGAGTTATGCAATTCTGTCTTTTTTAAACTTTTTACTTTGTATGGGGATATTGTTACTGCTTGTTTAGTTCCTTCCTAAATCATGTTTGACTCTTGATATCCCATGGACTGTAGCCAGCCAGGTTCCTCTGTCTGTGGAATTTTCTAGACGAGAATACTGGAGTGGGTTGCCATCTCCTTCTCCAGAGGTTCTTCCCAACTCAGGGATCGAACTTGCATCTCCTGCATTGGCAGGCATTGGTAGGTGGATTCTTTGTTGCTGGGCCACCAGGGAAGCCCATATTGGGGTATAGATGATCAGCAATGTTCTGATAGTTTCCGGTGAACAGCGAAGGGACTCAGCCATACATATACATGTATTATTCTCCCCTAAACCCTTCTCCCATCTCGGCTGCCACATAACATTGAACAGAGTTCCCTGTGCTACACAATAGGACTTTATTTCCTGTTTTAAATATATCAGTGTGTACATGTTGGTCCCAAATTCCCTAACCATCCCTTCCCTCCACCCTTCACCCTGGTAACATAAGTTCGTTCTCTAAGTCTGACTTCACTCTGTATTTTTGCCAGATGTGGATTTTTGGGAGGAGGCCAACCACTCATCTTTCTCTCCCACGGGTCCCGACCAGCTGAAGGCAGGCACAGAGAATCAAGTGGGGATTAAGATGCACTGATTTTTGAGTGATAAGCCTGGTTTGAAGAATTTCACCCAGCCTCCTCTGTCTTAAAATTAGAGTTCCAGGACTCACAGGAGTCTGACCTCCTCATCCAGTTGCACAAGGAGAAATTAGAGCAGAAGTACAGACTACTGGTTGTGATAGGGACAGAGTAAAGGGAGAAAGTAGGTGATTAAATAGTTAATCCCACTAGAGGATTGTAAGTAGAAAAAATATGGATGACCTTTCTAAGTTAATGATCATTGAAGAAAGCAGGTTTGCTTAACCACAAAACCAGATAGGCTTGCTTAGCAACAAAACCATGCAGCAGAAGCACGAGACATGCCCCCAAACAATGAAACAGTGGTGGTGTGAGACCACGTCCTGTTCAGTGAGCTCAGTGAGTTAGTGACCCCTACAACATGCTCTCTGGTGCAGTGGTAAAGAATCTGCCTGCCAATGTAGGAGACTCAAAAAACTTGGGTTCCAACCCTGGGTTGGGAAGATCCCCTAGAGGAGGAAATAGCAACCAACTCCAGTATTCTTGCCTGAAAAATTCCATGGGCAGAGGAGCCTGGCAGGCTACAGTCCACAGAGTCACAGAGTCACAAAGTCAGACACGACTGAGGGGCTGAGCATGCATGCAGGATATGCTCTTTACACACATAAAAACAATAATTTATGGAAAGGTGACATTCCAAAGTAAAGACCCTCTCATTGTATTGAGACCTGAGATAATATTGCCTTAGTGCCATGACAGTCCAGAGTTGACCACATAGAATCAAGAAAATTCTACTGCCCAAACTGGAGGAGTTGCTAATGATGAAAGCATGATGTCTACTCAAAAATGAGAAAAAAAGTGATCTTTCCCCTTCCCCACTTTTCCTTTGATTACAAACCTGTAACCCACTAAATTCTTGAGGAGACACTCTCTCGCCCACCTGCTTGTAATTCTCACAAGCGTCCTGTTCTAACATTCATATCTATCATTTTCCCTCTCACTGAATTCTTTCTGAACTGAGACATGAAGGATTTGGTACCAGAACTCTTTGAAGCCCTGGAAATGCCACCTAATGGTTTCAGCTGGGCCCACTAAGTCTGCGTATTGCACCATGGTTGTCATTACCGGGGCTCATCATATCTCCCATTCTCTAGCACCCCCTTAACACATGAAAAATAATCATTCTCAGCCCTGTTTGAAGTTGGACAGAACAGTATGGCTAGCTTTGGCCACTGGACTGTAGCAGGAACTGAAATATATTCCTTCCAGGCTGAAGCAATAAAGGTACAATTTTCTGTGCTTTCTGCAAAGAGCAACTGCAGCCCCAAATCCTATGTGTGAAAGATCAGCCCACATATGGGCAATTACGAAGGCTCCTTGTTAGCTCAGTTGGTAAAGAATCCACCTGCAATGCTGGAGACTCTGGTTCAACTCTTGGGTTGAGAAGATCCACTGGAGAAGGGATAGGCTACCCACTCCAGTATTCTTGGGCTTCCCTTGTGGCTCAGCTGGTAAAGAATCCACCTGCAATGTGGGATACTTGGGTTTGATCCCTGGGTTGGGAAGATCCCCTGCAGAAGGGAAAGGCTACCCACTCCAGTATTCTGGCCTGAAGAATTCCATGGACTATAGTCCATGGGGTTGCAAAGAATCAGACACGATGGAATGATTTTCACTTCACAGAGGCTTTACCTGGCCTCCTGGATGGGGGAAAGCTGTCTTCTTCACATCTGATTTTGTGTACCGCAGTGTCTGTTGACTTCTTTCAAGTAGAATACCCCAAGCGTGGAATACTCTGTTTACTCAACTTTAATTTGCTACTAAAATCTTTCTCAAGTACATATAGATAAAAGTATGAGCCCACTCTTCAGCTTTAGTTTCAATATAGCATAATGATTCAAATTAAATCTTTTTTGATGATTCTGAGCTTTATCTCAAAGTAATCTTTTTTTATGGAACAAGCCTGTAAATATAGAAGGTATAGAAAATTGAGATGAATTTATGCTAACTGCTAGTCTTTGCAATCTATTTTAAAGAAACCTATAATATCATTTTTAATTGCTACTTTTCTTTAAAGAAAACATTTGAGAAACAAAACAAAATTTAGGTAATGAAATGTTCTAATTAATTACAGCCTAGTTAATTGATGTTTTACTGAATGGATTAAAAGCATTCTAAATTATGCTTTTGTATTTTTGCATTTTTCTCTTTTTTTAAATTATGAAAGTATGATAACATATTTACAGGAGACTTGGAAAATACAGAAGATAGTTACATATAGTTCCATGATATATTACAATTATTTTTAAGTAGATATGGCAACCCACTCCAGTACCTTGGCCCGGAAAATCCCATCGATGGAGGAACCCAGTAGGCTACAGTCCATGGGGTTGCAAAGAGTCGGACACGACTGAGCGATTTCACTTTCACTTTCAAATTAAAATTTTTAGTTGAAGTTTTAATATCAAACTCTCAAAAACAGACAAAAAAGTAGAAGGATATAGTACATCTGAAAAGCACTGTGAACCAATTCAACATAACTAAGATTTATACGATTTTCACACAAAGTAGGATACAAATTCTATTCAAGTTCCCATACACTATAAACCAGGAGACAGTGGAACTTACCCAGGGACATACAACAAGGTGTGAAAATCTCATGTTCTAAAAGCACTGACATCATACAGAGTTTGTTCTCTTATCACTGTGGAATTATGTTAGAAATCAATATCAAAAGATGTTTGAACATAAATGTCATTAAATAACATATTTTTAGATGACTTTGAATACAAAAATGAAAATATAAACCTAAGCATTCCTAAAGTGGAGGTGACCAAAGGTCTGGGTATCCCTCTACTCTATTTTTTTTTTTTTAATGTACAGAATCATTTTAAGCTTCTTAATTGAAGATGTTTGATAAGTCTATTTTCATAAACTACAGCTTTTGATGTACTTCTTGGTTAATTCTTGTGCTTGCTTTTGTTTTTTATTGACTTCCTTTGGACACATGCAGACTGTTCAATTTCCACGCAGAAAGGGTACTCTTCCCCGCTTTGAGAGCTCCCATTGTTTCCATTCAGGAAATTTTCCTTTGGGAGTTGCCTGTGGAGCTCCTGCAAGGAAAGGATAAGACCTAAGAAAATGACAGATGTTATCATTGTCAAGGAGAAGCTCTGACTCTATTAATATTTAATGGATTCCAAAGTGAGGAAAATGGAACATTTATTCTTTTAGCTCCAAATCCTTTGCATTTCTTAAAACAAAGAAACCATTCTTTTTAAATTAAATACACAACTTATATAAAAGGTAAAGTAACAGTTAAAAGAAATATCTATAAGAAGAGATATTTAAGGTGTAACTTGTTTTAAAAAACAAAAGGAAAACTAACTACAAAGGTCAACTCTAGATTTCTACTGCAGGTAACTTGGTCCCCCTCACTTGATTTAGCTTCAGCAGTCTTCTTCTGATTTTATTTTAGGGGTGTCCTCTGAGACCACTGGGGCTTTCTCAGTGAGGGTTACTTAGAACAAATCTCTAAGCTCAGTGTAAGAGCTGAAAGCTGCTGGTCCCTAGTGCAGCCTCTCAACCATTTTGTTTGGCCACCACTAAAAATTAAGTATTTTGCATCTAAATGCCCTTTGGCAGGAAAGGCCAGTGACATTTGACCACACTTGTCAAAATTCCTTTATCTGTGAGAACCAGAGACACTTGAGCTTGAGACCTCTGTTTCCCAGTATGAAATAAACTATTTTCAGACACATCTTAAAAATATAGAACTTGTGAAATATTAGAGGGGGAAGAGATCTTGTCAGAGTGACAAGTGCGTTGGGATAGCTGGGGGTGTTTGGTGAAAGGGAAATGATACCCGTGGGGATGAAGCAAATTAATACCAAGGGCTGTTTAGAAACTTAGGTCTCACAAGGAAGAGACTCAGCATCCACCATGCAGCTCCCACTCCTAAGACTATACATATAGTCGTTACTCCATGGTGTCAGTGTCTTGAGTGGATTATGGTGCTTAAGAGCATGGGTTCTCATGCTGGATTGCCTGGTTAAAACACCATTAAACCATAATCAAAAAGAATAGGAAAAGTTCTTATACGTATACAGTGTACAGTTATATACATATAACTGAGTCACTTTGCTATACAGAAGACATGAACACATTGGAATCAACTATACTTAAGTAAAGTTTTTAAAAACTTAAAAATTAAGCAAACAAAAATAAAACATCATTTCATCACTTACTATGTATGTGAGATTTCTGATCTGATAAATGGGAATAATAGCTGTATCTGCCCTCAAAGCTTTTTTACAAAGACTGAGTTAATATATAAATATAAAACCCTTGGAATAGTTTCTGACAGTAAGTCCTAAATATTGACTATTATCATTCATTCATTCGTCTATTAAGCATTAAAAGAACATTTTCATATGTCCTAGGCACTGTAGTAGGTCCTGAATACTCGGTTGTGGACAAGACTTACTGCTATTCTCAAAGAGCCAATGACCTAATAGTGTGGATTCTCTGACGTCACCAAAGCTTAATGCAAAGGCGAGCTTTCAGTATTGGATGGGAGCCTCATCTCTTCATAGCAGGTATCACTTGCTATGAAGATAAAAAAAGAAAAAAAACGGAAAAAAAAACTACTGTAAAGAAAACAGTAACATTGGCAAACATGTTTTGGTAATGAATTGTTTTTCCTGTGAGTCCAATAAAACAGTTAAAATTGAAGTCTTTTGAGAAAATCACCTGAAAATTCTGTGCACATACTGACTTAATAAAGCTCCTATTTCGAGGGACATGACCTATTTCAAAAAAGTGAAAAAGTTGGCTTAAAACTCAACATTCAGAAAACTGAGATCATGGCATCTGGTCCCATCACTTCATGGCAAATAGGTGGAGAAACAATGGAAATAGTGGGAGGCTTTATTGAAGATGGTGACTGCAGCCATGAAATTAAAAGATGCTTGCTCCTTGGAAGAAAAGGCATGACAAACCTAGAGAGCATATTAAAAAAACAGAGACATTACTTTGCTGACAAAGGTCCATCTAGTCAAAGCTATAGTTTTTCCAGTAGTCATGTATGGATATGAGAGCTGGACTATAAAGAAAGCTGAGCACTGAAGGATTGATGCTTTTGAACTGTGGTAGAGAAGACTCTCAAGAGTCCCTTGAACTGCAAGGAGATCAAACCAGTCAATCCTAAAGGAAATCAGTCCTGAATATTCATTGGAAGGACTGTTGCTAAAACTGAAACTCCAATACTTTGACCACCTGATGGGAAGAACTGACTCATTGGAAAAGACCCTGATGCTGGGAAAGATTGAAGGCGGGAAGAGAAGGGGACGACAGAGGCTGAGATGGTTGGATAGCATCACCAACTCAATGGACATGAGTTTAAGCAAGTTCTGGGAGTTGGTGATGGACAGGGAAGCCTGGCGTGCTACAGGCCATGGGGTCATGGGGTCACAAAGAGTCGGACGTGACTGAACTGCACTGACCTGTCTCACATTGGAAATGTGAAGGATAATGACTGCATAGTGTTTTTTGTGTGTTTTTTTAAGATATATCCTTTCTTTAATACAAAACTGAAATGCTCTGAGTTCAAGTTTGTTTTATTAAGTCAGAAAAGAGGTGGAGCAGGGGAAGTGATTATTGAGACCTTAGAGACTGAGGTCCTGTTACTTCCTACAGCAGACACTGTGCTACTTACCCCAGCATCCTGCTTGATCCAAGCAGGTCACGTGACTCCAGGCAGGCCAATCAGGGCTAAGGGTATTCAGTTGTGGCAATTGGTTGTATTATCAGGAAAGCCTTGGGACTGTAGAGCTAATGTATGGATCCTATTAACACGCTCTGGGTCCTGAATTAAGCCACACTTGAAACCTCAGTACTGTTCCATTATGTGAGTCAATATATTCCTTCTCTGTAAGACTATTAAACTTGAGTTTGATGTTTTTGGAAGCAACTTTGGCAGAATCCCTGAACTTAATAGGTTTAAACAAATGTTTTAAAAGTAAACATGTAGTGGCCTGAATGCAGAAACCTGTCCATTTGTAAACAGTTAATCTTATTTGCATACAGCTAGATGGACTCTACCCTGTGCTGTGTTAAGTCTCTTCAGTCGTGTCTGACTCATCGCAATGCTGTAGACTGTAGTCCACTAGGCTTCTCTGCCCATGGAATTCTCCAGGCAGGAATATTAGAGTGGGTTGCCATTTCCTCCTCCAGGGGATCTTCCCAATCCAGGGATCAATCCCACTTCTCTTATGTCTCCTACATTGGCAGGCAGGTTCTTTATCACTAGCACCACTTGGGAAGCCCCTATCTGGAGAGTAAT
The DNA here is from genome assembly GCF_014754425.2 of Oryx dammah. Classification (NCBI taxonomy): domain Eukaryota; kingdom Metazoa; phylum Chordata; class Mammalia; order Artiodactyla; family Bovidae; genus Oryx; species Oryx dammah. Next base: position 23,879,113 of record NW_024070211.1, read on the forward strand.
TTGAAATATCAGCTTTGACTTGAGATAAGGAGAATAAGGAAAACTGTTTATGTTTTCAGACCTATGGCACCAAAATTTGAGAAGTGCTAAAGGTACAGCAAGAAATTAAACTTGAAAATATACAATGTGGCATTATAAGACATTATTTCATGGAAGCAGCTTGCTGTGGCTATTTTGGACTGGCATACTGCACTCTGGAAACAGACCAACTGGATAGGAATTCTGTTTGGCCACTTATTAGTTGTGAGAACTTGGACAGATTATTTCATTTTTCTGTGCCTTAGTTTCCTCATTTATAAAAAGGGATAATAATAGCACCTACTTATAGGAGTTTTTACAAACCACATTTGCAAGATATATAATAGATGCATAATTTTTAAAATTACAGGTATATAAACTAGACCTATAGATGACATATCTTCTCCCCAGCTTGATATTATTTGGCTTGAAATAGAACATGAAGCAGTAAGCCCATAGTTCTATGCAATGCTGACTCTTTCTTCAGACCACGTGGGTTGCTGAGACCACTGAAATTTGAGCTCCTATGATGAACCACGATGGATTCAAGAGCCCATTCAACTCACACCACTACATTTCTGGAATCTTAGGTCCACCTTTTGCAAGGTCTACTTGCTTGTTCATGACTGAGACATGGTGAGAAACTAAAACTCAACTGAGACCAGTGGTCATTTTCCCCTGGGCCAATCTTGGTGACCTGACTTGGCTCAGAAATAATAGTGCCAATGCTCAAAGAAAGTTTGATAAGAATATTTTAATAAGTACTAAATATTGTTTGGCTTAATGGACCATGGAATAAGTAGATGTTTTCACTGGCATATGCATGTTTTCCACATGTTTTGAGACATTTAATTCATTCCAAGATCCCTGACCCCATTTAACATATATAGTAGGGTTCAATTATCTTTAACTTTACCTGTGTTATTTTGCCTTGTGGATATTAAATCCCATTTTGTTTTAGCCATTGAAAGGGAAAAAAAAAAACACACACAAAAAACTTTGGTGACCTGGAAAAGTAGCCTGAAACTAATTTCAATAGTGTTTCATTACTATGTTATAGGCAAGCCAAACAAGATTTAACAGGTACAGTACTATAAAAAAGTATCTAATAAGATCAACTTCTTTTTGTGCAGCACACTGATTTGAATGCTTTTTAATAAAATGCACAGGAATAAGCAAATGTGTTTGTAATTTGATTTTGGCATTAGACTTATAAAATACATACTTATATTTAAAAGAGTTATCACTTTATAAACTGAAAAACTTTCAAGTAAAATGGAAATAAATAATTTTTTGTTAACAAATGATTTCAAATGGTGAGTCAATTATTCTGTCAGCCAAACTGACTAGTTTTAGTTTTACTGGTTACATAGGTTGACTTTCTCTGTCTTCATTTTGCCCTCCTCCTTTTTAGGGAAGTTGGAAAGCTAAAAATGTGGCATTACCTTGACTCTTTTGCAGGTAGGGTCCTGAACACTGAATAGATTCAGTTATTTGATGAACTTTCATGAGACATGAAAAGCAGAAGGACAGGGCATGTCATCTCTCAGCAGAATGTGGACAGAGATGGACAATTAGGTTTTAATAGAAATAAATTTGGAGAAGGCAATGGCAAACCACTCCAGTACTCTTGCCTGGAAAATCCCATGGATGGAGGAGCCTGGTAGGCTGTGGTCCATGGGGTCACTAAGAGTCAGACACAACTGAGTGACTTCACTTTCTTTTTTCACTTTCATGCATTGGAGAAGGCAATGGCAACCCACTCCAGCGCTCTTGTCTGGAGAATCCCAGAGGCAGAGCTTGGTGGGCTGCCGTCTATGAGTTTGCACAGAGTTGGACACGACTGAAGCAACTTAGCAGCAGCAGAAACAAATTTTAGCAGTTGCTGGATTCCACGTCTCACTCTGGTCACTGGATTTGTGGATGGAAGTGGCTTTAAAATTAGCAGCAGAGGTGATGGGTGTAGCAACTCCTGACTTTGCATCACATTTACAATGATGGGAATTTGGACTCAACCTTCTCCAACTTTAAACTGTGTTTTTTTTTTTTTTTAAGCATTTAACCTTCTGTATTACCTACAGTAATTTCTGTCTTCTGTATTTAATCTTGGCTTTTATTGTCATGGTCTGGTTCAGTCCCTGGTGGGGGAATTGAGATTTCATAAGCTGGGCAACATGGCTTAAAACAAAACTGTTTATGTTCAAGTAATATTATACATATTATGTATAGTATAAGGGCCTCTCAATAGTATAACTCTTTCCTTTTCTTTCCTGACCTCTGTGCTATTACTATATTTTACTTTCACATGTATTGTAAACTCCATACTACATTGCTGATATTTTTGCTTAGTCAATTATCCTTTAAAGAGACAATAATGAAATACACCTCATATATTTACCCATGTGGTTACCACTTCTGAACTTTCATTCCTTGATATAGAATCATATTTCCACAATTCCATCTGATATCATTTTCCTTCTGCCTAAAGGACTTTCTTTAATATTTCTTGTAATAATGGTTTGCTGATGAAATATCACCAGTTTTCATATGTGTGAAAAAATCTTTATCTTGCCTCTGCTGCTTTTTTTTTCTTAAAGTGGCTGAGTTTTGTCAGTTCCTCAGATATGAGTAGTTTGTTGGATTAAAAAAATTAGTCTGACAAAATATATATAATATAAAACTTATAATTTTAACCATTTTAAGTGTACAATTCAGCTACTTTAAGTCACATTGTTGTAAAATTACTACCACTATTTCCAGAACTTTTTCATCATCCCTGACAGAAACTCTGCATCCATTAAGCAATAATTCCCCACTCTACCCTCCTTCTCCACTCTGCTGGTAAACTCTATTCTACTCTCTGTCTCTATGCATTTTAGCCCAGATATTTCATATATGTGGAGTTGTATAATATTTGTCCATTTGTGTCTGGCTGATTCTATACCACATAATGTCTTTGAAGTTCATCCATGATATAGGATGTGTCAAAACTTTACTATAAAGAAGAAGGTGAGTGTATGAGTTAGTGTCTTTTTCTATTCAGGATGTTATAACTGACTACCATAAACTTGGTGGCTTACAGACAACAGAAATTTATTTCCCACAGTTCTGAGGCTGGAAGTCTAAGTATCAAGTTGCTGGTCAATCTGGTGTCTGGTGAGAAGGGTGCACTTCTTGGTTCATAGACAGCTGTGTCCTCAACATGGCAGAAAGTACAAGGGTGCTCTCTGAGCTTCTTTTATAAAGGTCATTAATTCCATTCATGGGGATTCTACACTCATGACCTGATAATCTCCCAAAGACCTCACCTCCCAATATCATCACATTGAGAATTAGGTTTCCATATATGAATTTTGGGGAGACACAAACAGATAACAACAACAACAAAAAAAACAGGTAACAGTCCATATAGTCAGAGCTAAGGTTTTTCCAGTAGTCATGTATGGATGTAAGAGCTGGACTACAAAGAAAGCCAAGTGCTGAAAAATTGATGCTTTTGAATTGTGCTGTTGGAGAAGACTCTTGAGAATCTCTTGGACTGCGGGGAGATCAAACCAGTCATTCCTAAAGGAAATCAGTCCTGAATATTCACTGGAAGGATTGATGCTAAAGCTGACTTTGGTCACCTGATGAGAAGAGCTGACTCATTGGATAAGACCCTGATTCTGTGAAAGATTGAGGGCAGCAGGAGAAGGGGATGGTAGAGGCTGAGATGGTTGGATGGCATCACCGACTCAATGGACATGAATTTGAGCAAGCTCCTGGAGATGGTGAAGGACAGGGAGGCCTGGTGTTCTGCAGTCCATGGGGTCACAAAGAGTCAGACATGACTTAGCAACTGAAGAGCAACAGCAATTACTTCTAAGGAGACTTTGTGCTTTCTTAAAAAATTGGAGTAGAGCTGATTTAGAAGATTGTGTTAGTTCTGTTGTATAGCAAAATGACTCAGTTATATATACACACACATATATGTTTATATACATATATATTATTTTTCAGATTCTTTTCCTTTATAGGTTATCATAAGATATTGAAGATAGTTCCGTATGCTGTACAGTAAGACTTTGTAGTTTACCTGTTTTATACATAGTAGTGTGTATCTGTTAACTTTCCACTTTAAAATCTTATGTTTCCATCCTCATCATCATTTTATTATTAGGACTTGACATAAAGACCACCATAAGACTGTTGGGACCTAACCAACACCATGATAGGCTTCAGGGATTAAGGTAGGACTCAGGGGAAAAGCTGAGTCATTGCCCAGTGAGGTCATCCCCGTGGATGCCAGGACTTGTCTAATCAGCATACTCTCCGTAACCTGGTTTGAGTTTATCAGGACGTAAAAGACATCCCCCTGCAGCCAATAGCCAATTAGTAAATACCAGGAAACCCCTGCAGCCAATAAAGGTTAGCCAATTAGTAAATACTAGGAAACTCCTGCAGCCAATCAGCCCTTGCCAACTCTGTTCTAAAATCTATAAATACTGCTGTAAATCTGGGCTCGGGGCTCCTTGCTCCACTCCACTGTGTTGGATGTGGTGGGAGCCCTAGCTCAAGCTAGAAATAAAACCCCTTCATGCTTTTGCATTGCTGTGGACGTCTTATTCTCTCAGTTTTGGGGACTCGGACTCTGGGCATAACAAAGACCACTCACTGTTTGTGCCTCTGAACATTATTTTTGAAGTATGATCAGGGATGCTCAGACAATTATTTTGGTTAAGTGCTACCAAGTGAGATAGGTGAAACAAAGTGATTAGATTATGTAGTGAACACATATGAATAGCACAAATGACTTAAACTGGTATGAAAAGAGTGGAATCAACAATTTCCCATTCTTGTCATACTTTATAAGAGAGAGCTTGGAGGAAGTAAACAACTGTTAAGTATTGAACATAAGCAGCAGTTTGGTATTCAGTTCCAGGAGATAACTTTGTTTACTCATTGCTCTAGTGGATAGGAGGCGAGGCCTATAGGCTGAATAGATCTTTGTGCCCTGGTCAAGGCTGTAAGCCAAGGATAGAGCCTCTCCAGGGCTGGAGAAGCAGAATGGGGTACAGGCTCCAAGGTTGGATTGCTTGGTTTAGGTTCTGACTCCATCACTCACCATTTGGCCTAGGACAAGTTATTGACTCCTCTGAGCCTCAGTTTCCTCAACTGTGTAATGGGGATGATATTAACATTTACTACAAAGGGTGGTGATAGGGAATGTATCAGTCAGTCAGTCAGTTCAGTCGCTCAGTCATGTCCGATTCTTTGTGATCCCATGAATCACAGCACACCAGGCCTCCCTGTCCATCACCAACTCCCAGAGTTTACTCAAACTCATGTCCATCGAGTCGGTGATGCCATCCAGCCATCTCATCCTCTGTTCTCCCCTTCTCCTCATGCCCCCAATCCCTCTTAGCATCATGGTCTTTCCCAATGAGTCAACTCTTCACATGAGGTGGCCAAAGCACTAGAGTTTCAGCTTTAGCATCAGTCCTTCCAATGAACACCCAGGACTCATCTCCTTTAGGATGGACTGGTTGGGTCTCCTTGCAGTCCAAGGGACTCTCAAGAGTCTTCTCCAATACCACAGTTCAAAAGCACCAATTCTTTGGTGCTCAGCTTTCTTCAGAGTCCAACTCTCACATCCATACATGACTACTGGAAAGACCATAGCCTTCACTAGATGGACTTTTGTTAGCAAAGTAATGTCTCAGCTTTTGAATACGCTATCTAAGTTGGTCATAACTTTCCTTCCAAGGAGTAAGCGTCTTTTAATTTCATGGCTGCAATCACCATCTGCAGTGATTTTGGAGCCCCAGAAAATAAAGTCTGACACAGTTTCCACTGTTTCTCCATCTATTTCCCATGAGGTGATGGGGCCAGATGCCATGATCTTAGTTTTCTAAATGTTAAGCTTTAAGCCAACTTTTTCACTCTCCTCTTTCACTTTCATCAAGAGGCTTTTTAGTTCCTCTTCACTTTCTGCCATAAGGGTGGTGTCATCATCTGTATCTACTACTGCAGGCAGGAATCCTTCAGATGAAATGGAGTAGCCATCATGGTCAACAAAAGAGTCTGAAATGCAGTACCTGGATGCAATCTCAAAAACGACAGAATGATCTCTGTTCATCTCCAAGGCAAACCATCCAATATCACAGTAATCCAAGTCTATGCCCCAACCAGTAACGCTGAAGAAGCTGAAGTTGAATGGTTCTATGAAGACCTACAAGACCTTTTAGAACTAACACTCAAAAAAGATGTCCTTTTCATTATAGGGGGCTGGAATGCAAAAGTAAGAAGTCAAGAAACACCTAGAGTAACAGGCAAATTTGGCCTTGGAGTATGGAATGAAGCAGGGCAATGCTAATAGAGTTTTGCCAAGAGAATGCACTGGTCATAGCAAACACCTTCTTCCAACAACACAAGGGAAGACTCTACACATGGACATCACCAGATGGTCAACACCAAAATCAGATTGATTATATCCTTTGCAGCCAAAGATGGAGAAGTTCTATACAGTCAGCAAAAACAAGTCTGGGAGCTGACTGTGGCTCAGATCATGAGCTCCTTATTGCCAAATTCAGACTTAAATTGAAGAAAGTGGGGAAAATCTCTAGACCATTCAGGTATGACCTAAATCAAATCCCTTATGATTATACGTGGAAGTGAGAAATAGATTTAAGGGACTAGATCTGATAGGCAGAGTACCTGATGAACTATGGATGGAGGTTTGTGACATTGTACAGGAGACAGGGATTAAGACAATCATGGAAAAGAAATGCAAAAAAGCAAAATGGCTGTCTGAGGAGGCCTTACAAATAGCTGTGAAAAGAAGAGAAGCGAAAAGCAAACGAGAAAAGGAAAGATATAAGCATCTGAATGCAGAGTTCCAAAGAATAACAAGGAGAGATAAGAAAGCCTTACTCAGCAATTAAAGCAAAGAAATAGAGGAAAACAACAGAATGGGAAAGACTAGAGATCTCTTCAAGAAAATTAGAGATACCAAGGGAACATTTCATGCATAGATGGGCTCCATAAAGGACAGAAATGGTATGGATCTAACAGAAGCAGAAGATATTAAGAAGAGGTGGCAAGAATACACAGAAGAACTGTACAAAAAAAGAGCTTCATGACCCAGATAATCACGATGGTGTGATCACTCACCTAGAGCCAGACATCCTGGAATGTGAAGTCAAGTGGGCCTTAGGAAGCGTCACTACAAACAAAGCTAGTGGAGGTGATGGAATTCCAGTTGAGCTGTTTCAAATCCTGAAAGATGATGCTGTGAAAGTGCTGCACTCAATATGCCAGCTAATTTGGAAAACTCAGCAGTGGCCACAGGACTGGAAAATGTCAGTTTTCATTCCAGTCCCTAAGAAAGGCAATGCCAAAGAATGCTCAAACTACTGCACAATTGCACTCATCTCACATGCTAGTAAAGTAATGCTCAAAATTCTGCAAACCAGGCTTCAGCAATACGTGAACCATGAACTTTCAGATGTTCACGCTGGTTTTAGAAAAGGCATAGGAACCAGAGATCAAATTGCCAACATCTGCTGGATCATGGAAAAAGCAAGAGAGTTCCAGAAAAATATCTATTTCTGCTTTATTGACTATGCCAAAGCCTTTGACTGTGTGGATCACAAGAAACTTGTGGAAAATTCTGAAAGAGATGGGAATACCAGACCACCTGACCTGCCTCTTGAGAAACCTATATGCAGGTCAGGAAGCAACAGTTAGAACTGGACATGGAACAACAGACTGGTTCCAAATAGGACAAGGAGTACGTCAAGGGAGTATATTGTCACCCTGCTTATTTAACTTCTATGCAGAGTACATCATGAGAAATGCTGGGCTGGAAGAAGCACAAGCTGGAATCAAGATTGCCGGGAGAAATATCAATAACCTCCGATATGCAGGGAATGTATAAAGCAATTCAAATAAAGACTTACCATGATGGTGGCATATATTAAGAGGTCAAGACTTAGTGGTTATGAATTAGAGTTGATCTTTTAAACATTCTAAATAATAGGGTATGAGTAGAGATCAGTCTGAACTGCCACTACTTAGAGATGTTATACATTTAGTAACTGGATGGTGGGCAGGCCCAGCAGTATTTGGAATTCAGAGGGAGGGAAAGAGCCTTTGGGAGACTTGAGGCAGTTACAGGTAACCAACTCATATAAAAGTGTTCAAATATTTCAATAATCTGTATGACCATACCCCTGAGTGTCAGGTTTGGTGATGATTATTCTTTCAAAATAGTATTATTCTGTAGGAATGAATTTGCTTATCATCTTAAATAACAAAATAAAAAATACCATTATAACAATTAGAGTTAGAAGAGGTCCTGAGATGGGGCCCTCAAGATGGGATTAATGCCTTTAAAAGAAGAGGCAGAGGGAGCTCTGTGATTGCACAGTGGTGGCTCAGTGGTGGCTACATGCAAGTCAAATCAAGTCAAAAGAAGAGACCCCAGAAGAAAACCTACCTTTGCTGGCACCTTGATCTTGGATTTCTGGCCTCTAGAACTGTATAAATTTCTGTAGGTTAAACAACTGAGTCTATGGCACTTTGTTATGGCAGCCAAGCTAACTAGGCTAGCATGGTGTGTACATGTACTCAATTGCTAAATCATAGCTCTTTGTGACCCCATGGACTGTAGCCCGCTAATCTTCTCTGTCAATGGAATTTTCCAGGCAAGAATACTGGAGTGAGTTGTCATTTCGTCCTCCAGGGGATTTTTTCCAATCATTACTGAGTGCTTTTTCAGTGCAATATTGCATGTTTTTAGCAGGCCCACCTCTCCTGGGGACTATCTGATTTTCCAGAGAGGAGGCTATATCTTTGTTAAACTTCTGATTTCCTATTAATTAGAAATTTTCACAGCCTTGTAAAGGCAGAAATTAGCTGGTACAAAATTTGATATCACAAATTATGTTTGGGGACCAAGCAAATAATTCCTACCCATAAAATTTATCACCCTTAAAGTTACTATTTATTGCCTAGTAGGACATTTGCCAGTTTTGAAACTATTAGCAAACTTATTTTAGCCTTCTATGGAGTATCTGACTCTATTTCTCTTTTTACTTACTGGCTCATTAATAAATTAATGAATGGAAATTTTGACATGTGTCTATTTTGTGTTTATAAGAGCAGCAGGTTTCTAACTTAATTTTTTTTTTTTTTTTTTTTGCCTGAGCTGGGTCTTTGTTGCTACATGGGCTTTTTCTCTAGTTGTGGGGGCTACTCTCTTGTTGCAGAGCACAAGCTCTAGGGCATGTGGGCTTCAGTAATTGCTGCATCTAGCCACTAGAGCGCTGGCTCAGTAGTTGTAGCTCATGGGCTTAGTTGCTCTGCAGCATGTGGGATCTTCCCAGTTCAGGGATCGAATCCGTGTCTCCTGCATTGGCAGATGGATTCTTTACCACTGAGCTACCAGGAAGCCCAGCTTTTAAAATTTTTTTTGAAAAGTATATGTTAATAGGAGCTTTAATGAGTCAGTGTTTAGAGAAGTCTCTGGCTGAAATATGTTGCCTGACATTGATCAGCATTATAAGAAGAGTAATTGTATGAGTCATGATTCCTTCCTGAATGGTCTCTAAGTTTCTATTTCATAGGTTAGTGTCTTTCATGTACTTTGATAGCCATTCTAGAGATTCTCTTTTGAGTAGCTCACAAGAAAAATCTGGGTCATCAAAGCATGCTTTCTGAAAAATCATGGCATATTTCAGCTACTTTTTGAATTTTGAAAAATAAACTTTTCACTAATGGTTGTCTTTCTTTATAGGGCAAACGAGGTGTTTTAGATTGAATATACTTAAATAGGACATTCTATTCACTGCCAATCTGCTCAAATGCTTAAAACAGTTAAAATGTCATGAGAATAATTTGTGTTTATTAAATTTTTTATTTCTCTAGTTCCACAAATTAATGGAAACAAATGTCAATCACTCTTAAGGTATCTTATTCTACCCCAGTCAAACTATGAGATGCTTATCAGGGTAAATTGCAGAGACAAATGGCGCTTGGTGACATGGTAAATTCTGATGATTTCAGGTTTTTTCCTTCATTCTTGTTTCAACAGGGAACTGAATTTATAGATTTCTCCTATGTGTCAGAAAAGAAATATATTTGTGAAGTTAAGGTAAAACAGTCAATTCCTTAATGCTGAATTTCAGATCTAGGCTATTAAAAATCTGTGGAGTTGAACTACAGGCAGAGAGTCATTTATTAGCCCTGTGTAAATAGTTCTCTTCTTTGCAGAAATCTAACCGCGATGACTTGGTGATTAATACCACCACCTTCAGAACTCAGTTGTGTTTGACTCTTTGCGACCCCATGGACTGTAGCCCGCCAGGCTCCTCTGCCCGTGGGATTTCCCAGGCAAGAATACTTGAGTGAGTTGCCGTTTCCTTCTCCAGGGGATCTTCCTGACCCAGGGATTGAACCTGCATCTCCTGCATTGCAGGCAGGTTCTTTACCACTGTGCCACCTGGAAAGTCTTTTGGTGATTAATAGTAAATTACAAAATCTCCTCACATTCAGGCTATTCAGTATCATATAAACATAACTGCCCATAACCAGAGGCATTATCAGAGTAATAGCCACATAGTTACAGTTAAGAATCCTAGAAGCAGTGGAAATGCATTCCCAAGACCTTCACCTTTATGGAGGTTTTACATTCTAGCAGAGGCTATAATCATTAAACAAATAATTAAACTGTGAGGAAGGTCATGATCTGAGAGTGCAGAGGGCTAGGAAACATGACCTATTCTCTCAGGCTCAGTGCTTCTTATGTTTTTCTGTCATAATCTTTGTTCTTTTTTCTCTTTCACTCCTACCAAAACAAATAATTGCCAGTTATATAATGCTTACTACATGCTTAGCACTGAGCCAGCTGGGAATTATGAAAGCCCTGATCTTCAGTGATTAATAAAAGAGAAACAAAGTCTACCAACACCCAAGGATAACTATCCCAGGAGGAATGACAAGTGGGTGGCAGATATAATGAATATGGCAGACATGTACCAACAAGGGAACAGAACCCTATCAGTTTCACGTGCTACTTGCAGCTGAGAAAGGGAGGGACCACTGTGTGCTGATGTGATAAAGGAGAGATTCATGGGGAAGGCGGGACGGGAAACAGGTGAAAAAAGATGGAGGGAAGGTAGTTACCAGGGCGATTTGATGGGGTGGAGGGAGATGGCATTTTAACTAACACATTTAAAATGCCTATTATGGGCCAGGAGCTGGTCTAAATGCTTTAGAAATGCTAACTCATTTAATCCTATGAAATAAGTGCTGGTATTATCGTGCTCATCTTACAGATGACGTTAACTGGAGCACAGAGAGCTTAAGAAGACTGTTCAAGTTATGTAGCTATAAGTGTGAGTTAGGATTTCCAGCTGGGAATTATTAGGTTGGCCAAAAATTTTGTTCAGGTTTTCCATACCATCTTATGGAAAAAACCCAAATGAACTCATTGGCCAATCCAATACTTTAACTGATGTGCTTTTAACTACTATACCCTGCTGTCTCCCCATCATTAGCCAAGACACAGTACTTGGTAAAAAAACATACCTGAGCTACAGGGAATCAGTTAAACTGTGGGTGTATTGAGATGATGGGACATCCAAGTGGATCTATCAGGGGCCACTTGCATGCCAGGGCATGCAAGCTAGGGCTTGTTTTGAAAACAGAAACCTGGTGTAACAGATTGGAAAGTGAGTCATCTGTCAAGGGGTATAGGTGAGGCCAGGACTATTCCGCATAGACAGCAATCTTTAACTGTTCTCAGATTGAGACACTTGTTAAATTCTGCTTACTTGATAGTCCTTAAGCAGAAAGGGGTGTTTCCATTGTCTTTTAGTTGTTGTTCAGTCACTCAGTTCTGTCTGCTGCTGCTGCTGCTAAGTTGCTTCAGTCGTGTCCGACTCTGTGCGACCCCATGGACGGCAGCCCACCAGGCTACCCCATCCCTGGGATTCTCCAGGCAAGAACACTGGAGTGGGTTGCCATTTCCTTCTCCAATGCATGAAAGTGAAAAGTGAAAGTGAAGTTGCTCAGTCGTGTCTGACTAGTAGCGACCCCATGGTCTGCAGCCTACCAGGCTCCTCTGTCCATGGGATTTTCCAGGCAAGAGTACTGGAGTGGGGTGCCAGTTGTGTCTAACTCTTTGCAAACCCAAGCCTGCAGCATGCCAGGCTTCCCTGTTAATCACCATCTCCTGGAGCTTGCTCAAACCCATCTCCATTGAGTGGGTGATGACATCTAACTATCTTGTCCTCTGTCTTCCCCTTCTCCTCCGCCTTCAATCTTTCCCAGCATCAGGGTCTTTTCCAATGAGTCAGCTTTTTGCATCAGGTGGCCAAAGTATTGGAGCTTCAGCCTCAGCATCAGTCCTTTCAATGTATATTCTGGATTGATTTCATTTAGGATTGACTGAATTGATCTCCTTGCAGTCCAAGGGATTCTCAAGAGTCTTCTCCAACACCACAGTTCAAAAGCATCAATTCTTCAGTGTTCAATGTTCTTTATGTTCCAACTCTCACATCCCTACATGACTACTGGAAAAATCGTAGCTTTGACTTACGGACTTTGTCAGCAAAGTAATGTCTCTGCTTTTGAATACACTGTCTATGTTTGTCATTGCTTTTCTTCCAAGGAGAAAGTGTCTTTTAATTTCATGGCTGCAGTCACCAACTGCAGTGATTTTGGAGCCCAAGAAAATAAAGTCTGTCACTGCTTCTATCATTTCCCATCTATTTGCCATGAAGTGATGGCACCAGATCCATGATCTTAGTTTTTTGAATGCTGAGTTTTAAGCCAGCTTTTTCACTCTCCTTTTTCACTTTCATCAAGAGGCTCTTTAGTTCCTCTTAGCTTTCTGCCATAAGGGTGGTGTCATCTGCATATCTGAGGTTATTGATATTTCTCCCAGCAATCTTGAATCCAGCTTGTGCTTCATCCAGCCTGGCATTTTGCATGATATACTCTGCATATAAATTAAATAGGTAGGGTGTCAATACACCACCTTGACAGACTGCTTTCCCAATTCAGAACCAGTCAGTTGTTCCATGTCTGGTTCTAACTGTTGCTTCTTGATTTGCATGCAGATTTCTCAGGAGGCAGGTCATGTGGTCTGGTATTCCCATCTCTTTCAGAATTTTCCACAGTTTGTTGTGATCTACACAGTCAAAGACTTTAGCATAGTCAATGAAGCAGAAATATATGTTATTCTGGTATTCTCTTACTATTTTTTTTCTTCTAGGACTTCCCTTGTAGCTCAGTTGGTAAAGAATCTGCTGCAGTACAGGAGACCTGGGTTTGATCCCTGGGTTGTGAAGATTCCCTGGAGAAGGAAATGACAATCCATTCCAGTATCCTTGCCTGGAAAATCTCATGGACACAGGACCCTGGTGGGCTGCAGTCCATGGGGTTGCAAAGAGTCAGGCACGACTGAATGATTAACACTTACTTACTTGCTTTTTCTATGATTCAATAGATGTTGGCAATTTGATCTCTAGTTCTTCTGCCTTTTCTAAGTCCAGCTTGAACAACTGGGAGTTCTCTGTTGACGTGTTGTTGAAGCTTCACTTGGAGAATTTTGAGCATTACTTAGCATGTGAAATGAGTGCGATTGTGCAGTAGTTTGAACATTCTTTGGCATTGCCTTTTGGGATTGGAATGAAAACTGATCTTTTCCAGTCCTGTGGCCACTGCTGAGTTTTCCAAATTTGCTGGCATATTGAGTGCAGTACTTTCACAGCATCATCTCTTAGGATCTGAAATAGTTCAGCTGGAACTCCATCACCTTCACTAACTTTGTTCCTAATGATGCTTCCTAAGGCCTACTTGACTTTACTCTAGGATATTTGACTCTAGGTGAGTGATTACACCATCGTGATTATCTGGGTCATGAAGATCTTTTTTCGCATAGTTCTTCTGTGTATTCTTGCCACCTCTTCTTCATATCTTCTGCTTCTGTTAGGGCCACACTGTTTCTGTCTTTTAGGGTATGCACTAATAGAGACGGGAATACCAGGCCACCTGACCTGCCTCTTGAGAAACCTATATGCAGATCAGGAAGCAACAGTTAGAACTGGACATGGAACAACAGACTGGTTCCAAATAGGAAAAGGAGTACATCAAGGCTGTATATTGTCACCCTGCTTATTTAACTTATATGCAGAGTACATCATGAGAAATGCTGGGCTGTAAGAAGCACAAGCTGGAATCAAGATTGTCAGGAGAAATATCAATAACCTCAGATATGCAGATGACACCACCCTTATGACAGAAAGTGAAGAGGAACTAAAAAGCCTCTTGATGAAAGTGAAAGAGGAGATTAAAAATGTTGGTCTAAAGCTCAACATTCAGAAAACAAAGATCATGGCATCTGGTCCCATCACTTTATGAGAAATAGATGGGGAAACAGTGGAAACAGTGTCAGACTTTATTTTTGGGGCTCCAAAATCACTGCAGATGGTGACTGCAGCCATGAAATTAAAAGATGCTTACTCCTTGGAAGAAAAGTTATGACCAGCCTAGACAGCATATTGAAAAGCAGAGACATTACTTTGCCAACAAAGGTCCATCTAGTCAAGGCTATGGTTTTTCCTGTGGTCATGTATGGATGTGAGAGTTGGACTGTGAAGAAAGCTGAGTGCTGAAGAATTGATGCTTTTGAACTGTGGTGTTGGAGAAGACTCTTGAGAGTCCCTTGGACTGCAAGGAGATCCAACCAGTCCATTCTGAAGGAGATCAGTCCTAGGTGTTCTTTGGAAGGAATGATGCTAAAGCTGAAATGCCAATAGTTTGGCCACCTCATGCAAAGCATTAACTCATTGGAAAAGATTCTGATGCTGGGAGGGATTGGGGGCAGGAGGAAAAGGGGACAACAGAGGATGAGATGGCTGGATGGCATCACTGACTCAATGGACGCGACTCTGAGTGGAACTCTGGGAGTTGGTGATGGACAGGGAGGCCTGGTGTGCTGTGATTCACGGGGGCGCAAAGAGTTGGACACGACTGAGTGACTGAACTGAGCTGAACTAATAGAGAGATTGCAAATCAATGCGAGAGAGAATGCAGTGATATTTGCAAATGTGAAATGTAGCCATGGAGTGATATCAGTCTGCATTGTATTACTATGTCCAAAGTTAACACAAACATAGTCACTATTTGGCAATTTTGACAATTTCTTGTTTTGCTTTGAGAGCAGAACCTCAGGCTGTTGAAGGAAATGGTTTCAGAGCCTTTTTCAAAGTCACTGCAAGTGAAGTTGTTGAACTGCAGCTATCATTATTCTGATTAACAATTCAAAACCTCAATCTGAATTATTCATGATGTTTAAATAACTTATCAATGTGAACAAAAGTGATGTGAAACTGTTGCAATTAGAAAATCTTACTTAAAGCTTATAGACAAATATTGTTAATTAAGTAATATTGCCTGCTGGAGATGGAGTTTCCAGGAACCAGCAAGAAATTAGAGATGGAAGTCCAGCAAGAGTTGTGGAAAGGCCCTTTGTGTAATCTCATGATTTAGAATTCTTGAGGAGGTATTAGTAGGAGTCTTAGTGGGCCTATTACTGCCTTGGGGGAGTCTAGTTAATTAGTAAAAAAAAATAAATTAAAAAAGGTTAGACTAGATTTCATTCAACTTTCAATTACTTGTTGGAAGACTTACAGAAATGGTGGTTCTGGTACAAAAATGAAGGTAGCAGAGTGTTCACCCAGAGGGAGGAGAACTAATCCAAGAGTGGATAGGACTAGAGTCTCAGGCCATCTCAAAAGTATGGCATCTGAGCACCTAAAGGAATCCAAAAGATCCCTGGTTCTATTTCATACACTGTTCTTCCATTTCCTCTGGGAGCCATATTATTCTCAAATCCTCAAAAATCAGGAAGAGGTTAAGGGAGATAGGAGACAACTCTGCAAAAAAGTATGTTAAAAAGAAAAAATGTTTATTAGGTGCTAGTGAGACTGAGCTTCCCAGGTGGCACTAGTGGCAAAGAACCTGCCTGCCAATGCAAGAGACGTAAGAAACCCGGGTTTGATCCCTTGGGTCTGGAAGAGCCCCTGGAGAAGGGCACAGCAATCCATTCCAGGATTCTTGCCTGGAGAATCCCATGGACAGGGAGCCTGGCAGCCTACAGTCCATAGGGTCACAAAGACTCAGACATGACTGAAGTGACTTAGCATGCACAGTGAGATTGAATCTGAAATGCCAAAGCCAAATGTTACCGATCTCTTATTTTTTTTTTAATTAATTAATTTATTTAGCTGGTCTTGGTTGTGGCATGCAGGATCTTTAGTTGGGCCATGTGGGATCTAGTTCCCTGATCAGGAATCAAACCTAACTCCCCTGTATTGGGACTTCGGGTTCTTAGCCACTGGACCACCAGGGAAGTCCCTTTCTTAATTTTGAAAGAGCCCAGGATCAGTCTGGGCAGGCAAAAAAACAGATGGAGGGTCATGGGTGGCACATTAGAGGCATGCACAAAGTGCTAAGAGAGCATAGCAGTGGGATGCAGCTCTCTGAGGTCCCAGAGGCTGAAGAAACTTAAGGTCACTAGTGCTGGGGGCCCATGCGGGCAGAACATATGAGTGACTCTACCAGTCAGGGTTCCTGGTTTCCAGCCACACACACCAAAGCAGCAATGAACAATGGGAATTATATTTATTTTTTGCTTTAATTTTTATTTATGTATTTTTGGCTGTGTTGGGTCTTCCTTGTTGTGCATGGACTTTCTTTAGTTGTGGCAAGGGGGGGCTACTCTTCGTTGCAGGGCACGGGCTTCTCATTGTGGTGGCTTCCCTTGTGGCTCGCAGGCTCTAGAGCCTGGACTTAGCAGTTGCGGCACACAGGCTTAGTTGCCCTATGGCACGTGGGATCTTCCCGGACTAGGGATTGAACCCATGTTCCCTGCATTGGCAGGTGGATTTTTAACCTCTGTACTGCCAGTGAGAAGTCCAGCAATGGGAAATATAGAGGCAGGCTTGTCAAACTGGCAAAACCAGGGGAGTTGGGAAGATAAGATCAAGGCAGAGTCACCTCACCATACTGGTTAGTGTAGGTAGCCACCCTTGGTATCTTCCCAAATAAGACACTTGTCATGATGCCCCTGGACTCTGCTCCACATCTTTGAAAACCTCTTAAATGCTCCTGCTTCACTGAAACTCTTACCAAGATTCCAAGTGCTCACTGCTGATTGGCTAAGTTGAGTCAAATGCCCCAAACCCATATGCCATGAACCAAGTTGAAAATGACTCATCCCCTTTGTTTTACTAGTGTGACTCCTTTCCAAGCCTGCCTTCCACGTATCTGAGAATTCTATCAGATGCTAAGGATGTTTGGTTCCTGGGTAGCTAGCCTTTTCACTAGCATCCTCTTTTCAGCTCAAGGCCTTGTCCTTCAGCTGTGGAGTATTAGGGCTGGCTGCATGAACAACAGGACACTTGTAAGCACCCTACTTTTGGGAGATACCTTGTTTCTCTTCTGAAAAACTTCTACTATTATCACTCTCTTCAACTATTATCTCTACTATATCTTAACTATTATCTCTATCTCTGAGTTGAGAAGAAAACATGTTCTCCAGGATACATTGTCCTATCCAGACATTTTGAACTTCTCAACTAAAATTCTAACATGAATCTCTTTGGTACTTCCCTGGCAGTCTAGTGGTTAGGACTTGGCACTTCCAGTGCAGGGGACATGGCTTCAACCACTGGTCGGGGAACTAAGATCCCATGTGCTGTGTGGCATGGTCAAAAAATAAGTGAAAAACTCTAACACAAAGCTCTTAAGGAGCTAATTCTACAAGGACCCACAAAGGAGCCAGACTGTCACTCCTCCTCCCTTGTGTTGCTACTTTACTGTTCTGATTCACTCTTGCCCTTCTGATAGAGCCAAGGTAGTGCATATCTGTGAACCAACTGTATGAGTTTGCTGGGGGTGCTGTAACAAAGTACCACAAACTGCATGGCAGAAACAATAGAAATTTGTCTCACAGTTATGAAGGTTAGAAGTCTAAGATCAAGGTGTCAGAAAGGTTGGTTTCTTCTGAGGCTGTGACAAAGTTTCCTCCATACCTCCCTCCTAGGTTTCTGTTAGTTTCATGACAGTCTTTGGCGTTCCTTGGTCTATAAATGCATCACTCTTATTTCTGCTTCATGTTCACACAGCCTTCTCCCTGCACATGTCTGTCTCCAAATTCGCCCCTTTTAAAGTACAGTAGTTGTAATGGATTATGGATGGATTCTGTTCCAGTATGATCTCATCTTAACTAATTATATCCTCAGTGGCTCTTTTTTCCAAATAAGTTCTCATTCTAAGGTATGGGAGGTTAGGATTGCAACATATGAATTTGGGTGAACATAACTGAACCCATAACTCCAGCCAGCTAACCTACCAGTCAGATTAATAAGCTGTTCTGTTTAGGAAAATTTAGCCAGAGTTTAGTCAAAGATGCGGTTAATGAATAAGCTTATTTTCTGGTCAGCAGAAATGGAAAGTTCTATGTTGTAAAACGCATGGCCAAATCAAAAATCCTTGAGTAAGATATAAGCAATTTATTGTACATGGGCATGCTAAATTAAAACTTGAAACAAACCAACCAACAAGTGGACAAGCCAATAGAAAGAACAAACTTAAATAGCTCTTGGGAAGGTCTGGTCTATGGTCTAAACAGAACACTCAACTGAATCTTAGAGTACACATCTACTCCATCAGTACCTGATTTCAATAATATCTATTGAATGGATCCAAGCTATAAAGGGAGCATATATATTTCTAATAGAATTAGAAAATTGTAATTTTAAAGCACTCCTTTTATTAATCCATCAAATACCTTTCGTGTTTACCATTTTAAAACTAAGTTGCTTTGCTAAGTTTTAAGACTTTTCATTTTCTGGCCTCACCAAGCTTATCTGAACTTATTTCATACTTTTCCAACTATTTTCTGCTCTAGTCAGATCCCTTCTTTATACCAGATACTAATCATTGTCATCCTGTCCCATCACTTCATGGCAAATAGATGGGGAAACAATGGAAACAGTGACAGACTTTATTTTCTTGGGCTCCAAAATCACTGCAGATGGTGACTGCAGCCATGAAATTAAAAGATGCTTGCTCCTTGGGAGAAAAACTATGACCAACCTAGACTGCATGTTAGAAAGGAGAGACATTACTTTACTGACAAAGGTCCGTCTAGTCAGAGCTATGGTTTTTCCAGTAGTCATGTATGGATGCGAGAGTTGAACTATAAAGAAAACTGAGCACTGAAGAATTGATGCTTTTGAACTGTGCTGTTGGAGAAGACTCTTGAGAGTCCCTTGGACTGCAAGGAGATCCAACCAGTCCATCCTAAAGGAAGTCAGTCCTGAATCTTCATTGGAAGGACTAAAGTTGAAGCTGAAACTCCAGTATTTTGGCCACCTGATGGGAGGAACTGACTCATTGGAAAAGACCCTGATGCTGGGAAAGATTGAAGGCAGGAGGAGAAGGGGACGACAGAGGCTGAGATGGTTGGATGGCATCACCGTCTCAATGGACATGAGTTTGAGTAAGCCCTAGGAGTTGGTGATGGACAGGGAGGCCTGGCGTGCTGCAGTCCATGGAGCTGCAGAGTCTGAAATGACTGAGCAACTGAAAAACAACAATCATTGCCTGAGTTCTTCAGCCTCTATTATTCCCCTTCTCCTGTTACAATATTTCCATACCCTTAAGGCTTCATTCAAGTACATGTAACCTTTCTCCTTCCTGTTACGTTATGGTTGGTGAACTTTTCCTTTAAAATCTCAATGGCTCCAAATGTCTCAGTTGTGTTGTGAACTAAAATTTGCCATTTTGTCAATGCTTCAATCATGACACCAGAGAAAGTTTATGTTTCTTGACTGAGGGGAGATGGCTTTATATACACCCCCTGAATCTCCTTCAATTTAAGATTAGCATTGGACACAATCAGCCATCAGTGAGTCCTTAATTGGAAGTCATTGTTTTGAGTTAAAACTTTGACATTTCCTCCCAAACACCGTGGTTGTGGATGCAGGACTAGAGTAACTACTGTGGTATCTTTGAGAAAACTCTGTAGGATCAATATCTAGCAGACCCTGCACTCTGATAACAATAACGTGACAATATGAGACATGAAAGACTTAAAAATAAGTGAGCTAAGCAGTATGGCATTGAAAAAGGAGCAGAATAGGAAGGAATTTCCTGATACAAATGAATTTATTTACGAAACAGAAACAGACTCACAGAATTAGAGGACCAAGTTATGGTTCCCAGGGAAAATGAAGGGGCAAGAGATAGTTGGGGTGTTTGGGGTCAATGTGTACACACTCCTATATTGAAAATGGACAACCAACAAGGACCTACTGTCCAGCACAGGGAACTCTGCTCAATGTTATGCCGCCACCTAGATGGGAGGGGAGTTTGGGGGAGAATGGGTACATGTATATGTATGGCTGAGTCCGTTTACTGTCCACCTGAAGCTATCACAACATTGTTAATCGGCTATACTCCAACATAAAGTAAATAGTTAAAAAAAATGTATGCGAGACAGCAAAAGAGACACAGATATATAAAACAGTCTTTTGGACTCTGTGGGAGAGGGAGAGGGTGGGATGATTTGGGAGAATGGCATTGAAACATGTATAATATCATATAAGAAATGAATCGACAGTCTAGGTTCAATGCAGGGTACATGATGCTTGGGGTTGGTGCACTGGGATGACCCAGAGGGATGGTATGGGGAGGGCGGTGGGTAGGGGGTTCAGGATTGGGAATACATGTACACTCGTGGAGGATTCATGCTGATGTATGGCAAAACCAACACAATATTGTAAAGTAATTAGCCTCCAATTAAAATAAATAAATTTAAATTTAAAAAGAAAAGAAAAAAAATGAATGAGATTACTATGGGAAATAAAAGATGAACAGATGCTAAAAAAAGAAAGGGATTTTCTTAACTTGATTAAACTTTATGTCCCCCAAACCTGTGGCAAATAATACAGGAACTATAATGTATTACATTTTAAGATCAGAAAAGACAAAAATCTTTATACCAGCCCTTGTTTTCACAGTCCTGGCCCATCTGAAAGTTATATAAGGTCTTAGGAAAACAAAAAATAGTTATTGTTATTTGCAGATGATATACACTAATCTAAAACAGTGCAATTACATCAGCATACAAACTCTTTGAACTAACAAAAGGATTCAGTAGGTTTAAGCATATAAAATTAAATTGCAAATAGCAGTCAATTTTTTCTATACTAGTACCAAATATAGTAAAATGAAAATTTTAATATCACTTATAATAACAACCAAACCCATAAAGCTTTTAGGAATTAACTTTGTGCAAATACACAAAAATTTTGAAACTAAATACATAGAAAATTATATAAATAAATGAATAAACATTTATTTGGATGTAATGATGTAAATTCTCAAAAAATTAATCTTTAAATTTAATGAATATCATTCAACTTTCTAGTTTTACATTAAAAAAAAAACTTGGTAAATCTCTAAAGTTTATTTCAGAGAAGGAAGATCCAAGAATATCTAAGTTAACTTTTAAAATATTGAGGGCATACTAGCCTTTCCAGAAATCAAAATGTACTATAAAACTATTACAATGAAAAAGTATGGCATATACTCAAGAACAAATATATACACTAGTGAAATATGATGAAAAGGTGAGAAAGAGTCCCACAAATATACAGAATGTCATATACTACAATAAATATGGCACCATAAATCAATGGGGAGTTGACAGACAGATGGTTTAGCAGGTCAGATTGGGAAAGGTGGCTCCTTACATGGAGAAAAATAAAACTAGATTTTTACTAATACCACAACCAAAGATGAACCTTAAAGAGATTAAAGACATAAACATAAATAGGAAAACTATTAACTTAAGAGTAAAAAAATATCTTTGGGACATGGGGTAAAGGAAGTCTTTTAAAATAAAACCTTGAATGAATAACTTAAGATAAAAAAATGTTAAATTCAAGGACATCCAAATTAAGGATTTGTGTTCAGCAAAGAACACTATAGAGAAAGTTAATAGATGGCAGAATGGAATAAGATAGTTGCAGTGTTTAACACTGACAAGGGATGAATATTTCCAAGACAGCAAACACAAAAGAAAAATAGGCAAAGGATATAAATAGAAAATTTAATTGGAAGAGGAAATCCAAAAAGCCATCAAACATATGGAAGGTTGCTCAGACTCATTAGCGATCAGAAAAATGCAAATTAAAATAATGAGATACCACTTTACACATATTACTTTGGCAAAAAGTGGGAGGCTGGAAAATGCCAAAGGCTTGGCTAGGATGGGAATGTGAAGATAGAGGAGTTCTTTAGAGCCTCCGGAGAGCAATCTAGCCATTAGAAAAATAAGAACATGTTCAGATAGAAGGGGATACTCATAGAGACGCCTTCGAAAACACTGTTCACAGAGATGAGTTGGAAGCAAGCAGAGGCTCTGTCACTGAGTCAGTGACCAGGTAAGGTGTGGGCATTCATAATGTACAGATTAGATGCACACATAGTAACTATATCGTACAGTGATGAGTGAAAAAAAAGTGCAAAAAACCCAGTGTATAATACAATGTACATAAAATACATACATACTGTACAATAAAGCCCATGTTGTAAGCCTACAAGAGAGATAAGCATTAAACACATTAGTATGCTTGCCTATGGGGAGGTGGCCAGAGTTAGGAATGGGAATGGAGAATGAGGATAAAGGGAGATAACCAAAAAAAAACTTGTCTTCTAGGAGAAGCAAGCTACTTAATTGGGTTTGGAGAGAGGATCATCTGATGTGATGTTTTCAGGCTGTCAATTAGGAAACAACAGGCGAGGTGTTTGGATGCGTCACCTCCCTGGGCTTGTCTTCTCTGAGGCTGGAAATAGAAGCCGGAGCTTGGGAGCCTTCCTCCCACAGATGGGGTCAGAGGTGCTGGATGCTGGGCATCTAATTGGACATGCTGTGTCAGAAAGCAGAGCAGGCTTCCAAAGAAACGCTCAGGATGTATGTTTAGCCTCTGTGACGCATCTTAAAGGGAAAGCAAGAAGGAAGGCAACACTCGTATCCTGTGATTAAGCCCTGGGAGTTGGCTATCAGCGCTGTTATTTTACAGTTACAGCTATGTCAACCATCACTCAGACTGTTCCTAAATGCCCTTGGGTGTTAACGGAATGGACGTATTTCCAGAAACACTCTGCAATGCCCTCAGGGCTTCCTGAAAGCACAGATGCCTTCTTTCAGACAAATCTTAAAAGTAAGCTCTTGTTATAATCAACAATTCTCTGTTACCTATTCAAAGTTGCTGAGAGACTAGCTCTTACATGTTCTCACCAC
This sequence comes from Oryx dammah, assembly GCF_014754425.2. NCBI lineage: Eukaryota > Metazoa > Chordata > Mammalia > Artiodactyla > Bovidae > Oryx > Oryx dammah. Next base: position 23,902,499 of record NW_024070211.1, read on the forward strand.
AAAAAAGAAATGATAATTATGTGATGTGATAGAAGGTGGTTGTTCATGTTATGGTGGTAATCTTTGAGACAGATAAACATATCAAATCAACACTTTAAACTTATACAATGTTTATCTCAATTATGTTGCAATAAGAAATAAATAATAAAACATAAACACACGCAAAGTAAGTTCCTGACTACTTATGATTTTCTCCTTAGCAAAGTGGAGCCCTAACCTCATTCATGTATAATTTTACCATCCTCATGTTACCTGGGTGGTGAGATAAATGGCTATGGAGGCTCACTCAGGATGGGGCGTGTTATCATACAATGCAGATTCAACAGCCAGTTTGGGGGACTTCCCTGGTGGTCCAGTGATTAAGACATTGCCTTCCAATACAGGGGGTGTGAGCTTGATCCCTGGTCAGGGAGCTAAGATCCCACATGCCTTGCTGCCAAAAAGCCCAAACATAAGCAATATTGTGACAAATTCAATAAAGACTTAAAAAATGGCCACATCAAACAAATCTTAAAAAAAAAAAAAGAAATCAGAGAGTTTGACTATACTTCTTCAAGCTAGAAATTAAGAAAATATAGTCAATACAATAGGAAATTGGGGTCCTTGTGAGTCTGTGAAAAGGGAACCTATTTCAACCTGGATGTCAAAGATGGCTTCATTAGAAGATGATGAGTAAAGGGAAGGCTACACACTGAATGGAAGTTAATTAAGAGGGCTTAGGAGCCATGCTCCACATTCAGGACATGGCATGTACAAAGGTCCTGGAGTGGGAGAAAGCCCTGTGTGACTGAGGGGCAGAAAAGTAAGACTAGAGTGAAAGGAGGTGGATCTTGAGAGGTAAGGAGGGACAGGCTCAACAGTAACTGCTGAGCAGAGCCAGAAATTAGGATGTGAATTTGAGAGCAGTGCCTAGCCATTCAAGGAGTTTCAGTAGGGGATGGTCAAGAACCCCCATCCTGCCTGCTTGGTTGGTCTCTTACACTTGACCTAGATATGAGCAGAGTCCTCCTCTGTGTGAGTGGATCCTGTTTCTCTCCTTCTAAATATTACAGTCACCATCAATATTGCTGCATTCCTGATGTGGAGTACCGCTGATTTTCCCTACGCTTCACCCAGCAGATGAAACTTCCTTCGACAGACAACTGACTGATCATGCTTGGATTTGCCCCTCCTGGCTGCCTTTCTGGTCTTCTGGTCTTCCTCTCTTAGTCCATGTGGCTGCCGTTTCAGCAAACAGAGAAGCTTTCTACTGGGGTTGCTTGAGTCAAATTTGCAAAATGTTGAATGACTTGATGAAAAGTGGCTTCTTTGTCAGGAAGTACTCTCTCCTCCTAAGACACTCCAACTAAAGAAAGAAAGAGTGGTGTGCAGAGGAGCACAGAGCTGGCTGTGTTTCCTCTTGCTGTTGTTTAATCACTCAGTCATGTCTGACTCTTTGTGACTTTATGGACTGCAACACAACAGGCTTCCCCATCCTTCACTATCTCCTAGAGTTTGCTCAAACTCATGTCCATTGAGTTTGTGATACCTTCCAACCATCACATCCTCTGTCATTCCCTTCTCCTCTTGCCTTCTATCTTTCCCAGCACCAGGGTCTTTTCCCAGTGAATCAGCTCTTTGCATCAGGTGGCCAAATGCACAAATAACAAATCAGCATGGCTTGCATGCAATCAGATGCAAAACCTAATTTGGACCAATTAGGTGAAAGGTCAATAGCTTTGTGTGTCCAGTCATGTAGTCATAAGAGGATAAGTCCCACAGTGATCATGAGATTCATATCTCATTCCTAAGGATCTTCTGCATCTGGTCCACCTGCCATCCCAACTGGATTTCACTTTCTGTGGGTACTTCTAGATTATTTGCTTTGGTCTAAACTTAAGAGAGGGCTCCCCACATGGCACTAGTGGTAAAGAACTTGCTTGCCAATGCAAGAGATGTCAGGGGTTTGATCCCTGGGTTGGGAAGATCCTTTGGAGGAAGGCATGGCAACCCACTCCAGTATTCTTGCTTGGAGAATCCCATAGACAGAGTCACCTGGCAGTTACAGTCCATAGGGTCACACAGAGTTGGACACGACTGAAGCAACTTAGCATGCACACTTTCAAACTTAGGAGAAGAGCTTCCCAGGTGGCGCTAGTAGTGTTAAAGAATTCGCCTGCCAATGCGGGAGATGCAAGAGACATGGGTTCCATCCCTGGGTTGGCAAGATCCTCTGGAGTAGGAAATGGCAAACCACTCTTAGTATTCTTACTTGGAAAATTCCATGGGCAGAGGAGCCTGGTGGGCTACAGTCCACGGGGAAACTTAGGAGACAACACATGAATGGGTGAGAGTAGGAGGCACCCGGGCAGTGGAGGAGTGCACCTTCAAGTAGCCTGGGGTGGGAAAAAGGGAGCAGTTGACAGTCCTCCCTGTGCTGCACAAACGTGGTGCCACGGGAGCTGGATGTGCCACTTGGGCTGGAGGCACCTGGCAGAGCTTGGAAGCTCAGCTTCAGGCAGCCTGTTAGAGGGCTCTTCCTAGTTGAAATATCGAGAAGCTTAAACACGAGTCATGCAATGGAAGGAACATAAGACTTGGAGAGAGAAGACTAATGTTTGGATCTCCGTTCTGCCACCCTCTAGACCTCTGTGACTTTGGATAAAATGACAGAGATTTTCTCCCTCCTTATAGAATAAGAAGGAATGGGGTGGATTCTTCTCTGCTGGAGAGCTACCTTCGCTAGACTTGTGAGTCTCTTTCTGCTGACCTTGTTCCCACTCAGGCTCCATCTGGAAGTCTCTAACCTCTTAAGCTCCCTCCCACCTTGAATTTGAGCTTCCCTTAGTTAAAAGCTCTGGCTGGAGGTGGTAAACGTTCTCATTAAAATGCAAATGAATTCTCTACACAGCTGCCCAAGTTGTTTTCCTCTGTGTTGTCATTTATTTCCTTTCTGTCCTTAGAAAGTAGGACAATAAAAAAGCCCAAGCCCTTCCACCTGGCATTCCAAGGGGATGGGGTCCTCTGTCAAGACTCTAGACTTGCTCTGCCACATCCTTCAGTGTGGGGGCATGGTTAGGAGGCAGGCAGCTCCTCCCCTTAGTAAAAGCCTGAGCTTGGAATGTTGCTGGATATTTTTGCCATTATGTTTCTCTTCTCTGTAAAGTAAGAAAAAAGGACACCTGTCTCACAAGATTATTATAAGAATTAAATATTACAAGTTATCTTAAAAATCTGTAACAGGAAAACATTTAATAAATGTTAGCTTTCATCATGACAAACCAAATTCTATTTTTTCCTGCAGACCTGTTTTCTCCCCACCCTGTATCTGGCTCATGTTAGCATGAGCTTCGTTTCTTCGAGGCCCTGTTTAAATGCCATCATATTCATGACTGCTTTCTTGAATTTGGGGAGAATTAATAACTCCTACTGCTTCTTGGCCTTTTCTCTGTGACTCTCTTGAGAATGTACTTTCTTCTGTTTGTCTTTTTTTTTGGTCACAAGGACATATGTATGTGTCTCTGTCATCCACCTCCATAAACCTCACTGCCACCTACTAGGCTCTGAGCTATGAGAGGGCAGGGAACACAGATCATTCCGTCCTGAATAATTCAATCAGTTCACTAAACATTTGGTGAATGAGCAAAGGACTGAAGGAATGCTTGAGTGGAAGCTTACTCAAATGACATTTTCTGTCTTTCTCACAGATTGGTTTAATCCGAGAGTAGGGCTTCAGGAAATTCAAGTTTCAGTGTGGTTGGTCCTCATGGTGGTGCAGTCATGGAGAGAGAGGGGTACCAAGGAAGATGTAGGGATCCCAAACAAGTACTATTTCCTTTTCTTTAAAAAACAAAACAAAACAAAACAACTTAACAACCCATGTTCTGTGGCCATGGTTTGTGTTGATGGTGACAAGTAATCACAAGAGAGATGATGACAAGCACAACGCGATGAACATCTGATCCGTCTTGCTGGGTTTTGCAACACTGAGTAATCATGGGTCTTGCAGGAGGGAATTGCTTCTATCAGATTCACGGGGTGAAGTGGGAGTCCGAGGGAGACACATTCACCATGTAGCCTATGTAAGGTCCAATTATACAAAACCAAGTGCCAGCAATGCCCAATTAGATCTAAATGTGTTCAGCGGGGATTCCACTTATTTAAAAGATGATCACCAAATTCTTTAGCTTAAATTTGTTTTACTTACCTCATCATATTTTGGGGGTGGTATAAAATACCGAGACTATGAGGGTGAAAACTGTAGTCTCAATTCTGATGGGGGGTGGAGAGTTCCTATCATGTCAGCATAATTGCCAGGTGCCAGCTCTCCCTCATGGTTTGCCCCAGGGCAGCAAACAGAAGTAGTAGAGGAGGCTTTATGAGAATCTTTAGAAAGCTTTTCCATGTCCATGGCTTTGGGGAAGTTGCCCTCAGAGATACCACCGATGGGATGCTCAACATTTTAGTTCTCTTACACTCTATGTCTTACTCTGTGTAAGAACTGACTCACTGGAAAAGACCCTGATGCTGGGAAAGATTGAAGGCAGGAAGAGAAGGGGACGACAGAGAACGAAATGGTTGAATGGCATCACTGGCTGGACAGGAGTTTGAGCAAGCTCCGGGAGTTGGTAATGGACAGGGAAGCCTGGTATGCAACAGTCCATGGGGTTGCAAAGAGCTGAACATGACTGAGTGACTGAACTGAACTGAAATGACTCGCTATGTTCTTTTCATGCTCCATTCCAGTAGTTTTTGTCAACTTCTCAGCATTCGCTTTAATCAGACCTGGCAGGCTCATCCTAAGTCTCCAGAAATTCAACAAAAGCCCTCTGTCTCCAGTTTCCTGACCTTGAACTCATTGATTTCTCCAGGTTCTACTTACCATGGAAGCCCCCTCTTTCAGAGTCTGCTCCTTTAACCTCTAACTCAGAACCTTCCTCTGGTCTAGTTCCCTGGTGTCCATGGTTGATGTAGGATGATTTTTCTTGGCTCTAATTTAGCCTTGAGCTGAACTGCTACCTTACATTCTTAAATATTTCCAGATTTGGGACCTGGGGTAAACAGGGCCAGACTTGGTGTTCAGTCTGACTTGGTGTTCAGAAAGTCCATCCACCCTCAATCCCTTGATTGCCTAGGAAATGGGGGTCAGCTTATCTCTTTTCTTTTTCTCCCTTAAGCAGGGGCTGGTTATTATAGAAGAAAAGAGTATTAAGGTCTCATAATTTGCCAGTAACTGCATTTATCACGGCTTTCCACTTAATCCTCCCAGTGTCCTTATAAGGATGGGAAACATTGAGTGGTAAAGCCAGAAATACAGCCCAGATTGTCTGACCACAGGTCATTTGTGTCTGCTCATGACACTCTCTGAACCTCATTGGCCTCATCAACAAAATTAGTTGAATCACGTAATATTGTCCATATGCAACAATTTTTATCTAAAAATGGCAATTTTGGAGAATTTGACATATAAATGGCATCCCACTCCAGTACTCTTGCCTGGAAAATCCCATGGGGGGAGGAGCCTGGTGGGCTGCCGTCCATGGGGTCGCCAAGAGTCGGACATGACTGAGTGACTTCACTTTCACTTTTTACTTTTCACTTTCATGCATTGGAGAAGGAAATGGCAACCCACTCCAGTGTTCTTACCTGGAGAATCCCAGGGATGGGGGAGCCTGGTGGGCTGCTGTCTATGGGGTCGCACAGAGTCGGACATGACTGAAGTGACTTAGCAGCAGCATTTCCTACGTAAAGATACAGTCATTGTAAAATGTGTGGCACGTAGTAAACTTAATGAACATTAACTATTCTCACTATACCATTCCCTTCATTTTCCTAGTTCATCTTTTTGTGTGTATTTCCATGGCTTTCTGCTCCTTTTATTACATTTATAGGAATATCCCTAGAATTTGGCATCTAGTAGAAATTCAATTATTGAATTGGATTTGATTGACTTTGCAAAGAAAAACAAAACAAAACTTGTGCTATAGTCTATGAATTCCAGAGTAGATGTCATTTACAGCCAGTAACTATATCCATCATATTCTGAGCCATACATGTTGATGTATGGTATGTACTTTTCCTTTTCTCATCTAAGAATTCCTGAAAAATGGTAATCTCAGTGTTCTATTGTGGCTATGTGATAAAAACTATGAGATAAAACTATTGATAAAACTATGATAAAAACTATTTGATAAAAACTATAATTCCAGGGCCCAAAGAGGAGGATATTCTGATAGCAGAAGAAATCTTGGCTTCTGGCAAATCTCTTTCTTATTCTTAAAATAGACTCATTCTTTAAACTGGGTTTATTATCTTTGTATTTGGAAGACACAGGTAAATCCTGGAACATGGATGTCTTCTGAGGAAGCACAGGTATGAGGAGAGAGGCCCTAGATCCAGAGATGAGGCTCCAGAATAGCCATGCACCCCGTGATCACATGCAGGGTATGGGATCAGACTGCTCTGTAGACAATGGAAGAAAGCTCTGTGTAAAGATGCAGGCTGCTTGGGAGGTTGAGATGAAGCAAATGCATCTGTTTCCCCAGCAGCTTGAAACCATCTTAGACAAGTTCAAAGTTTCCCTGCTCTCTGAAGTCTCCAGCCTGACTACGCAGGACTAATTGTGGTCTCTCTCCATCCACTGCTCCTTGTGTATATGTTTATCCTAGCCCATTACAATTAGCTCTGTATACAGATGTCTTCCCCAAAAGCCATTTTCCTCACTAGACTCCATGGGTGTATGGGCAACCCCTGAATTTTATTCACTTCTATCCTTGATACCTTCTATACTCTCGGTGCATTGTCTGGCACCAGGGAAATACCTGATAAACATTTGTTAATAATAATAGTAATAGTACTATATACTGTATTACTACTACTAATAAGTATCACTCTATTTATTAAATGCTTACGGTTGAATGTGCAAAAAACCCTGTGAGGTGCCTAATGATTTCTACTTTATGGAGGAGAAAGCAGAGTCACAAAGAAAACACCCTGATCAGACCTCCACACTGGTCAGTGGCAGAGACAGTGTTCAAACCTGGGCAGCCTGGCGCCAGAACTTGCCCATTAACCAATTCTCCCTTCTTTTAACAGATAAGAGATCCTTGACTTTTGGCTAAGATGAAGAGTAACAAAGCATAGTTTGGAAGGAAGGAATCCACGGTTGTAGTAGACAAATGGGATTTTTATCTCCTTGCCTTTTGGTGGCTGCTGTTAAAAGACCCCCAAATCCTACTTAAATTCTTAGATACTAGGGAGTCAGAGGCAATTTAGAGATTTCATAGTTGAGGTCAGGAAACAAAAGCCCTTAAGGAATCCCCTTCGCTCAGAAACCTGACGCTGGCTCAGCCAGCAAGATGGCTGGAAGCCTTCGGGATGGTAGTCATTTCCGGGGCTGCGTGTGGTGCCTGCATCCCCGGGCCCTCTGAAACGCTGCTGCTGTGCTGTCTCTAGCATCAGCCTCCTGAAGTCCGCCCATCAGGGAAAGGCACCGAAGTCACGACACTTCAGCTTTGTTCCCGAGGCTCATTAAGACAGAGCCGGGGGATGAATGGAACGGCCTCGTCTTTATGAATGCTTAATGCGAAAATTGCCTCCACTGTGCCCCTTCGTGCTGGGCTGTGCGGAGATGCTGATGATTAAACCGTGAACCTGGCCTTGGGCTGAGCGGCGGCGGCGCGGGCCTAAAAAGAAATGTTCGCTTTCATTCATAGCTGCCTCTCAGCCCCAGAAAACCGTGACTCACGTCTTATTCCCTATAGCCGTGTGTGTTTGGACTTCCAATTCATCCGTCTGACGCCACTCTGGAGTCGAGGCAGCTTGTGCCAGAAGCGGCCTCCCAGAAGAAACCCCACCTCCGCGGGCTGGAGAGCGGAACTGGCTTCCAGCGTTTACGCAAACACTTGCGTTTCTTCTCTTCCTCCTAATTGAGGCGAGATTGCAAACGACTTGCCTTGCAGCAGCGTCCAGAAAATCAATTCTAATCACACTGATACAAAGGAAACGACTTTTTTTTTTTTTTGGTTGGTTACCGTTTTAAAATTCAGGTACAGAAAGCTCGGTGAATTCTCAGGGGCTGGGAGATGAATAATAATCAGGCAGCCCAGCTGCAGAAAGCTTCAAACTTTCCAGGGCATTTCTGCAACTGTTATATAACTGGATTCTTGCAGCAACTGTCTGAGGCCCGCGGCCTAGGTAATAGGACCCCCACTTGACAAACGAGGAAACCGAGGCCCAGAGAGGTTGAGTGATTTGCCTGAGGTCACACAGCTAGACAGAAGCTTGGCGTTCTATTTTCTGCCATCTGTAACTGCTGCTGTTGAATTTTTCTTAGGCAAGTTTGACTGTGGAACTGAAATATTTTTTATATTAAGAACTTTTCTTTCTTTTTGGCCATGGAATATAACATTCTTGGAGATGGGAAGAGGAGGAGGAGGATGTGACTTTATAGTGGTTCTGGGTGCCAAAATGAGAATTAAATCTCACTGAAGGTTATTCTTCCATGGTGGCTCAGATGGTAAAGTATCCGTCTGCAATGCAGGAGACCTGGGTTTGATCCCTGGATTGGGAAGATTCCCTGTTGAAGGGCATGGCATCCCTCTCCAGTATTATTGCCTGGAGAATCTCCATGGTCAGAGGAGCCTGGTGGTCTACAGTCCATGAGGTCACAAAAAGTTAGACACGACTGCACAACTAAGCACACAGCACAAGGTTAAACAACAGTGTAACACAGAATTTTCCCCCAAAATTGTCAATCAAAGAATTATTTCTGCTATCTCTAAGCATTATCAATACTATTATTTTCTTAGTGTGTGTTTTCTATATTTAAGAAAACAGGGATTTCCTTAAGTTCAGTGGCTAATACTCCATGCCCCCAATGCAGGGTGCCCAGGTTCAAACCCAGATTGGGGAACTAGATCCCACATGCCCCAAATAAGAGTTCACATACCACAACTAAAAAAGGAAATTCACATGCTGCAACTAAAAAGTTTGCATGCTGCAGCTGAAGATCCCATATGCTGTAACCAAAAAAATAAATAAATAAATAAAAATCCTACATGCTTCAACTAAAAAAGATCCCTTACGCTACAACAAAGATCAAATAAGACCTGGCACAGCCAAATAAATAAAATAAATATTAGAAAAGAAAAAAATACAGAAAAATGTGTTCTGTAAACGCTTCTTTTCTTAAGCTTAAATATAAGGAGGTCTGTATCACTGCCTCAATTTGAAAATTTTACCACCTACATAAACAGGAAGCAACCTAAACCATATTGCAATAAAAATATAAAGTTGTTAACAAATCTTGGTAGATCCTGCAACTTACAGACAGCTCTAAGCCTGAGGCCAAAAAGGAAGATTTTCAAATGTTAGAAAACTGTTAAAAACACACTAGCCCCCAACTGAAATTGTCTTTATGGAACCAAGAAAATTGTGACATTGTGCAAAGAATACATTTCAGACTATGAAATTCAGTGTTACTTGATGCTATGTCTACATCTGGCATCAAATGACTTTCGATAGTGCTGAGGATATGCCTCTATACATTGGGAAACACAGATACATCTGATTGGCTTCTTGGAAAACAGGAATCCCAGGAAGCAGGACAAGAGCCTCACTGAAAATTCATCTCATCATTTTTGTCTGGGTATGACTATGACAGTAGGGTATAGACATTCAAGTTATAATGATGTCCCAAAGTTGATTTCAATAGTTGTATCAGTCAGGACAGGCTAGGTTATATGTGGTAACAATGAATACTGAATTACAACTGTTCAGTTCAGTTCAGTTCAGTCGCTCAGTCGTGTCCAACTCTCTGTGACCCCATGAATCGCAGCACACCAGGCCTCCCTGTCCATCACCAACTCCCAGAGTTCACTCAGAGTCGCGTCCATCGAGTCAGTGATGCCGTCCAGCCATCTCATCCTCTGTCGTCCCCTTCTCCTCCTGCCCCCAATCCCTCCCAGCATCAGTGTCTTTTCCAATGAGTCAGCTCGTCGCATGAGGTGGCCAAAGTACTAGAGTTTCAGCTTTAGCTGAAAACTAAAATGAAATGAAAACATTCCTTCCAAAGAACACCCAGGGCTAATCTCCTTTAGAATGGACTGGTTGGATCTCCTTGCAGGCCAAGGGACTCTCAAGAGTCTTCTCCAACACCACAGTTCAAAACCATCAGTTCTTTGGCACTCAGCTTTGTTTATAGTCCAATTCTCACATCCATCCATGACCACTGGAAAAACCACAGCCTTGACTAGACAGGCCTTTGTTGGCAAAGTAATGTCTCTGCTTTTGAATATGCTATCTAGGTTGGTCATAACTTTCCTTCCGAGGAGTAAGCGTCTTTTAATTTCATGGCTGCAATCACCATCTGCAGTGATTTTGGAGCCCCAAAAATAAAGTCTGACACTGTTTCCACTGTTTCCCCATCTATTTCCCATGAAGTGATGGGACCAGATGCCATGATCTTTGTTTTCTGAATGTTGAGCTTTAAGCTAACTTTTTTACTCTCTTCTTTCACTTTTGTCAAGACTCTTTTTAGTTCCTCTTCACTTTCTGCCATAAGGGTGGTGTCCTCTGCATCTAGGTGATGCCAATATTGCTGATCTGGACTGCACTTTGAAAATCACTGCTGTACCATGTATTTTATATCCCCCACTTACAGTTCAAATAATTTCAGTGTCAAAGTAATTAGATGTTTCAACTTGTGTGCTAATTTCTGGACAAAAATATCCAAGAGAAAAATCCACTGTGATGTGAAATACAGACACAGTGGCTGGATTCGAGGAGAACATTTTAGGTTTTCAGCTCTTACCTGATATTATATATGCAAGTGCCCTACCTCCAGAACTGATATATTCCTTTTATCAAAACAGCTCTCTAAAATCCATGCAAAGGCTAAGTGAACTGTGAAAGTCATCTGGTACGTCAGTGGGAGCCCCAGACCTGAAATGCTAAAGTGAAATCACTTAGTCATGTCCAACTTTTTGCGACCTCATTACTGTAGCCTACCAGACTTCTCTGTCCATGGGATTTTCCAGGCAAGAATACTGGAGTGGGTTGCCATTTTCTTCTCCAGGAGATCTTCCCAACCCAGGGATTGAACCCAGGTCTCTCACGTCGTTGTAGGCAGACGCTTTACCATCTGAGCCACCTGGTAAAGATGCTGAACTTTGATCTTCAAGATTCTCCTACATCTTTCTGGATTTCCTATTAAAAGGAGGCATAGGAGTATGTAGTTGGGTTGTTTCCAAACAGAAAATATCCTTATTAAAATATTTGCATGTAAATACTGAAAATGTTGATTCACAAAACAATTGTGGCAGGAAAATTTGAAAGATTAAGACATACAGTGTTGTTTCAGGCAAAGTAACTTCTAGCACATGAACTTTGTTCTCCCTAACCCACTGAAGAAGCAGATGCTCAAACACGCATGGTATTAGATTTAAGAGAATGGTACTTTCTCTTCCTATGAGCACCAGATGGCTTCAGAATCCAAAGGCAATGGAGAAGAAAGCCTAAATTTATTTGGTTTAAGTGGTTCTCACTGAGGGTTTATGAGAAAGATCATATTTTAGTACTTAGTAGACAAATGCAAATGTAGTTTCACAGATGATTTTCATTTCACAAAGAAAAGAGGTATTGGGTTCAAGGGTTAGAAAGCATCTTAAATGTTATCTAGTCCATGTGAGGCCACCAGTAATTGCTAAGAGGAGCAAAACCGTTACAAAGAATAAACAGACACTGCAATTATAAGTAGTTTGGTTTTCTTTATGTGAAATTTAAAATTTTAACTAAACTACTAGGAAAATGTTTTACAAAATAAGGGAAACAGTAGAAAAAAAGAAAGTGCTCCTATAATGAAAAAAAATTTATCTTAAAAATTTTTTTAAGCATAGTTTTCTGGCAGTGCCTGGAGCTCTAACAAATAAAGGCAGTTTGTTTGCATAAGGATACTTTGAGAGGATAAAAATTTCCAAAATGAAGTGTTTGAAGCTTTGACAGTAGGCATGAGAAAATGTTAACTCAATTCAACCCAACTTATTTTTGGCCAGCCATTGTCCAAATGAATGTCATCTGAAAAACTAGGTATTTATAGTATTAAGTAGTTACAATATTAATATTAATACAGTATGAAGTTTCCAATTTATATGTTCTCTGACAAGCTCTGCTTTTGCAAGGGAAGTAGAAAAACGTTTTACTCTTCTTTGATAGTGAGTTTTCTTTTTAAAGCCATCAAATGTAATTTATTGTAGCAAAGTATAATAACAAATAAATTGTGATAAATTCCAATTGTAAAAAATTAGAACTTATTGTAATACATTGTACTATAATTAGAAGAGTTTAGGTAAATTTTGGAAGCAACACATCATGGAGGTAAAGCATCACATCAGGGAGGTAAAGCGTCAATAAGAAGTATAAAGAAGGAAAGCAGGAAGGAGGGAAGAGAGGAAAACAGGGGATGAATGAGTGATAAAAAGGATCCCAGGCCTTGAGGGGCTCAGGGAAGACAGTACAGACCACCTCTGTCCCCCAGCAAGTGCTGGAGGACCTCAGGTCACATATGCTGCAGACCGGTTGCTATTCAGTTGCCAAATTGTGTCTGACTCTGTGACCCAATGGATTGCATCATGCCAAGCTTCTCTGTCCCTCACCATCTCCCAGAGTTTGCCCTCTTTCATGAATCATTACCTTGTAATGGCAAAGGGGCTTGCCTAACTCAGTGAAGTTATGAGCCGTGCCATGCAGGACCACCCAAGACAGACGGGTCATAGTGGAGAGTTCTGACAAAACGTGATACCCTGGAGGAAGGAATAGCAAACTACTCCAGTGAACTTGCTGTGAGAACTCCCAGAACTGTATAAAATAAGGCTACAGACTGGATTCTCCATGAAAATCTTGTTTTCCAAGAGAGAGGGGTGAGGGAGGAAGTTAGAGGAAAATGGGAAGAGGGAAAGAGGGGAGAGAAAGAGAAGAAAGAAGATGTATTGGCCTTCTGGATCTTAATTGCTTTCATATAAATTGAAACAAAATGAGAAGCGTAATGGAGTGGAAGAGACATTTCAAACTGAAGGATTACTAAGGTAGAGAATTGCATGTACAAATGATAGGAGAATCAGAATCTGGTCTAAATGAAATATGAAATTAAATAACAAAGATTTAAGAAAATCTGATCTTAAAAAGGAATGAGTCCCTTCTAATTACTTAAATTTAAGTTGTGAATGATTAGCTTGATCTTAACAGCACCACAGTGAGGATGCAAACTAATTTAGTAAAAACCATTATCATACACAGTACATAATTATTTTGAAAATGTCCAAGATATAGAGCTTTGCTTCTTGGAAGCAATGATAATTGGCAATTTAGAGCTAACAGAAAATTAAAATTTTGTGAGGAATGTTCAAAATGATCTTATCTCAAGCTTAGTGATAAAAAGATTTATAAGTTATCTTTACTATATTATACATGCTCTAAAAGATTCAACAAGAAGTTTGCTTTCTCTATGTATATTGCATTTTAACTTTTTTTCCAAATAGATTTCTATTAGAAAATATAGTTCCCTTTAGAAAAAATAACTACTGGCAAAAAAATTAATGACTTTTAGAGATATATTAAGTATAACTCATTGAAAAATCCATAAAACAGAGGCCACTGAATATAATTTTCCAAATTCAGTAACTACTCTCTTATTTGGAAGACATTATAATATGCCCCCATAACATCAAGGAGGTGATCTAATGTGACTCTTGTTTTCCATGTTTGCTGCCCCAAATAGGAGTCTGGGGCTGTACCCCCTGAGCAGTGACCAGGAAAAACAATTGAAACAACCCTTGAGAATTTTGTCAAAGTGATTGTATTCTAGACTTGGATCTTTCGTTATTAGATCCAAGCCATAGTCATTTCTGTATTCCTATCACCTAGCTAAAGTGCCCAAATCATGGTCTTTATTATGGCTATACCTTTGGAAAGAGCTAAGTTCAAATCTTACCTCTACCAATTATGAGAGAGGAAACAGTGGCCAACTGAGTTATTTCTGAACTTCAGATTCTTCAACTGTAAAATGGAGACAAATAGAGCTACCGATTATAGTTGACAAGAGGGTTAAATTAGATTGCCGAAACTCCAAGCACAGTGCCTGGAACATAATGGAACTCAGTAAATGGTAGGTGTTTATCACAGTTTTATATAGTAGAAAGGAATTCAGTTACTCACAAATGGCTCAATGCTCTCCCAATGCTCTACCTTTAGCTGATAAAGCCAGTCCATCCCACTGGCTGCCTCCTGACATCTCACTTCTACTTGGAGTTTTTGAATGAGGTTTTATATGGATTTTTGATAATTAAAGACATTCTCAACAAAGAGTTTGACTATGGGATCTTAGAAGAACTACAGCTTCTGATCCTTGCCAAAAAGTTTAGTTTCACATATATGTACTAGCTGATCAAGAGTGACTTCCTTGAGGGTTGTTGAGACCTCTATTGAATCAAGTCAATCCTTTAAGAGTAATCTTGTGGAATTTTCTGATGCTGTGTTGATATTGGTTAGTTCAACTGGCCACACAGAAGTACTGGAAAGTAAATTAGGTGAAACTCAAAGTGGTTTATCTTTGTCAGGATTTAAGAAAATGTTATGTGTGCAAAGCTAACAAAGATATCTGCAAATGAACTTATTTTTTTGAGATGCACTTGAGAAATGAGATTTGTTAACTCAGGTCTCATCAATTTAGCACTTAACCATAATGGTGCTAAAAACCCATTATGAGGCATAAATAGATTAGATAAATTGGCCATAGGACTCCAGTTTAAGCCTATGAGTTCCATGTCAATCCACAGATGACCAGTCATCAGGAATCAAATATCTTAACCAGGAGATCAAAGAGAGAAAATCAAGGGTTATTTTCCCCAAGATTATTTTTTTCCTAAGGTTTTAAACTATTTCTGTTTCCTCAAGGAGTTCAAGAGTATTGTGGTGTACCTAGAATAGTTATAAATCATTAAATAAAACTTGATAATGGAAATCTCAGCTCAGGCTTCTTTTCCCAGAACACTTCCCATTCAAGATTTCTAGACTGAACAATGTTCCCTATTGTGTCTGCTGGCTGACATCTTTCTTAGTGGTTTTCAATTTATATCAAATAAAAATAACCTGTTGTCTCTTATCCTAAAATAAAAATAATCTGTTTGTCTCTTATCTCCACTAGACCAATATATATATTGGGTTGCCCAAAAAGCTTGGTTGTTCAGGTTGTTCCATTACATCTTATAGAAAGACCAAATGAACTTTTTGGCCAACCTAACAAATATATATGAATATATACATGTAGATACTATTTATCTTTGTATCTAGCACTTAGTAGGCATTACAACGTACTGAGTGAGTAAATCAGTGGCTAATTACTCATTTAACAGAGACAAAGGGGATCTTTTATATAGCAAGATTCTTTTGCATAACGTTTATTTCAAAATATATGGTTTCTAGGAAAACAATATCTTTAATAAAATGAAGTTAAAAATTTAGACATATAGATTATAAACTATATAATCAGGTTACCTGGTAAAGCACAATGATTATGACTACAAGTCTGAGAGGTTGGAAGTTAAGTATTAATACTATATTATTCCTTGAATTGGTCACATTTATGGAATGTATTCGATTCACCTGATTCAACTGGAAGAATAAAATATTTATATTATAACTTCCTTTCAGTTACAAACAATTACAGTTGCATATGTGTCACACTTTTCTCAAACAGCAATTTTTTTTTCTTATGGAAAGTATTCTCAACTTCCTAGCTTCCCTTTTTGAGATCAGATGTTGTAAAAGATGCCAACAGATTCATATAGAATTATCAACTATTAGACCCGAGTCCTTAAGAAATACACACTTCAAAATTATATTGAAACCATAGACTAAAATCCTAATTCATTAGAGCCCTGAGGTCGACTCACATAAAAAAAGAGGACACTTTTCTAGTCAAATAAACATGATTTTAAAAACAATGCTACTTGTGGTTATGATATGAAATATGACTTCATATTCATAACGTGTATTCTGTTCCTCTTGAAGCATACTGAGGAATGTTAATGTAATTTCTTTGTGGCCACTGAAGGAAAAAAAAAAAGTCCTTACTGTAAAACTTTCTTTTAACAATGATGACAATAACAACAATAGCAACAGAAAACCCTTATCACAAGCAGTTTGGACACAGATGAGATTATATTGCAATTAGCCACGTCTATCTGACGGATTTTTCTAAGGGAAATTGTGCCGCAGAACATTTTATTTCAAGCCTCAAAGATTTTGTTAAAAGAAAGGGAACTGCAGTTTTTGCCACAGAAAGACAGGTGGCGTAAGCATGCAACTTTTTTTTTTTTTTTTTAATCTATAAAGTGATTATTTTCTCTCGGGTTCTTTGAAAAAGCTCGCCTGTGCTCCGGTTTGTGGCTGAGCGGGTGACGTCAGTGTGGCAGTGCGGAGTCAGCCGCGGGGGCTCGCTATAAGCCGAGGAGCTGTCCGGGTGCTGAAACGGTCCGAGCAGCTCAAGCCGCGGACCAGGAGGAACATGCTGTGGACTTTCTCTGTCATATAAATGAGAGGTAAGACTGCTTTTCCCTTCTACTTACTGGAAAGTTCTAAATTGCGTATTCTCTCCTTAATTCCTAGCTAAGAAGAAAAAGACCATTTGGCAAGCTTATATCTATAGAATAACGGAACGGCAACCTGCTGCTCATCTGGCAACCTAGGGACACTGTATATATGTACATATATATGCATCTGTGATTTACACTGCTTGCTGTCAGGTATTTATTAACCACTGTGTTATTTAGATAATCATATATAAGAACATGAAAAAGTTAAGGATATTTGTGTCAATACACATTATTAATGTAAAGTTAACCAAGCCTGACATTTTGTTTCTTTCCTTAGTTTATTGTTTCTTCCCCTAAGGACCAGATACAATGGCAGGGATACAATTTATATACTTAATATACTTAACAGTAGGTGTCCGATGATTCAAAGGTTGTTAAACAGGTTCCGGTGATAGAAACAACCAATTTTGGAGCTAGGTTTGTTTGTTTGCTTGTTTTTTCTTTGACATTTACTTTGCAAGAGCTCAAATTTAACTAACTGTATACAATTATTTTCTCAATTGGTATACTCTGAAAGGGCTTACATTATTGTTTACTAATTTTGGTCCTAGCAAAGTAAGACTAGAATGAGCTTCTTCATTTTTTTCAGGGGAAAATATCATCTTGGGTTTTAGGTTGGATATGACCGTGGATTACAAAGAGATAACTGAAATGTAGGAGGAAACATTTATAACCATATAAATTATTTATTATTATGCTTTGGTTGAAAGATGTTGTACAACATTTTGCTAAATATTTTGAATGGGACAAGTGTTTCTTTTTCCTGTATCCTAACTAATTGAATTGCTCAAATTTGATACATTCAGTTGCATTTGTCAATGCTCTAGTATAATTTAAATAGAAAAGACATTTTATCTTATGAGGTTTTTTGGTTCAAACTCTACATAGAACATCAGAACTGTTAAAACCACCTTCACTATTTAGATGAGCTGCTATCAGCTCATCTAAAAAAATCCCTTGAGTCTTAGTCAAAGGTAATAACAATGTCACCCAAACTGAATCTGAGTAAATGACCAAATGGTAGCTCTTGTTAGGCCTGTGGTTTAAATAACTGCATTGAATATTCTGCCCCAACACCACAGCAAAGTTCACCTACAAAATAATGATTTTAAAGATCATCACATAACCTAGCATATAACTGGGTTAAGGATACTTCAGGGTAATGGTTTCAAAGAAAATACATTCACTAAGATTCTTAAAATTGCTAGTCCAAATGCCAATGTGGAAAGTTGATTTTAAAATTTAAACTAATCCTGAAATAATATAAATGAGAATGCATAATGTACTTTTATTTAAGCCTAATAAGTTATAAATACAATTTGCTCTAGTAAACATTGATTCATAGTATTTTAGAAGTTTTCTCTGACATGCCTTTAAATATTTTCCCTTCAGTAAATTAAGTAGCCAAATTAATGTAAGTAAGTGTATATTTAAATAATTAATTTAAATAATCATTTTAATAAATAAGTCTGTACTAAAGAAATTTCTGTAAGTACAACATTTTTAGATTCTAAAAACTGAAAATATTACTTAAATACCAATATGATCTAGTGAACAATGATATTTTCTACAATTGATGTCTAAGCTAACAGTAATGATATCCAATAACTTATCTTATATATCACAAAACCACAATTGAGTTAAGATATCATGAGCAAACTTAAAAAATTCCTTTACTTTATTTGTAACAAAATTGCACATATTAAAATAGATTTCAATGTTAGCAATGCTAAATGTAAAACATGTAAAAACTAATCCTCTTGCTAATTCATACAAGAGACTATAAGGCCTTGAAGAAAAAGAATGAATGAAAAATTTTAAATGGAAGAATTCAATACACTGTATGCATTTTTCTAAATTGAGAATTACATAGTGATTATTTTAAAATTTTCTAACAGAATGAGTCATTTGAGATTTCATAGGTCCACACCCAAATAGTCACAGAGTCAAGCTGAATTTGAACACTTACAAGTTCAGAAATAGACTGGTTCAGAAAACTTATGTTCTCTTTGTAGCATCTGTTATTATTTACTATATCTCTTGAGGGCTGAGGAAAATATAATCATGATTGCATTTTACAAGACAGTCTCAGCAAAATTATTAGAAGAAATATGGGGCACAGATGTTTTAAAACAGTTTATATTTTGGTACATTGGTACATTTACACTGAAATAGATATCATTGGATATCGTGGATTTTTTTTTTTTTTTTGCAATTCTTACTATTGTGCTTGTGCATCCTGATAGTACCAAGCGTGCTATTACATCAGTCAAGATGAATGATTCTAAAATACCAGACTTCTAAATCCAATATTTTGGAATTCATTGAGTAAATAAATACTGCTTTGGGGATATTAAAAAAAAAATTTGTTAAGTTTGCCAACTAGCTTGGACTTGAGAAGACCCATATTCTGGAGGTCATTAAGGTACAGACCTTCCAAAATTAATAATATGATTTGGTATCAGACTAAAGGACAAGTTATTTCTGAAAATATATATGAGTGAGACTCATCCACAAGAGAATTCAGTATGATTAACATTAACATGGAATATCACTTCATCTTATATAGTAATGTCACTTTTGTTATGTTTCTACAACAAATTAGATGGACAAGTCAGTAATTAAACCACATGGTTTTTGATAAGGATATACGTCTGTGTGTGTGTGTACATGCATGTTTTAAATTGAGCCATCTAATTTTTCTGCCAGTGCTTTCAATATAAATGCTGTACAAATAACTAAAACTCATCTTGGAAAATCTTTATTTAACAGAAATAATGCATCCTAAAACAAAACATGTCTTATAATTTAAAAAATCATACTTGAGAAACCTCATATCAGTGTTTTTGCTATTATTTTAACCAAAAGAATGCCATATAAATTTGATGCAAAATGGGCAACAATTTTGCTAAAGATCCCTGTGGTTAGCTTGTGAAGATTGTATATGAAACATTTATAGTTTTCAAAAAGAGTCATCCTAAATTAATGTGGAGTAATCTATGTTCTTTTTCCCCCTCAATGATTAATTACTTTTTTTGCTATAGAGTCAAATAGTTTCATTTGTGTTAACTCCTGTTTTCTATGCTTTAAGGAAATCTTTCAAACATGGCAGAAGCTAAGACTCACTGGCTTGGAGCAGTCCTGTCTCTCATCCCTTTAATTTTCCTCCTCTCTGAAGCTGAAGCTGCTTCATTTCAGAGGAACCAGCTGCTTCAGAAGGAACCAGATCTCAGATTGGAAAATGTCCAAAGGTTTCCCAGTCCTGAAATGATCAGGGCTTTAGAGTACATAGAAAATCTCCGACAACAAGCTCACAAAGAAGAAAGCAACTCAGACTACAACCCCTACCAAGGTGTTTCTGTTCCCCTTCAACAAAAAGAAAACGGTGACTTGCCAGAAAGTTCGAGGGATTCCCTGAGTGAAGATGAATGGATGAAGATAATAGCTGAAGCTTTGAGACAGGCTGAAAATGAGCCCCAGTCTGCCCCAAAGGAAAACAGGCCTTATACTTTGAATTCAGAGAAGAACTTTCCAATGGACATGCCTGATGATTATGAGACTCAACAGTGGGCAGAGAGAAAGCTCAAGCACATGAGATTCCCTCCTATGTATGAAGAGAATTCCAGGGACAACCCCTTCAAACGCACAAATGAAATGGTGGAGGAGCAATACACTCCTCAAAATCTTGCTACATTGGAGTCTGTCTTCCAAGAGCTGGGGAAACTGACGGGACCAAACAACCAGAAGCATGAGAGGGCTGATGAGGAGCAAAAACTTTACACAGACGATGAAGATGATATCTACAAGGCTAATAACATTGCCTATGAAGACGTGGTTGGGGGAGAGGATTGGAACCCAGTAGAGGAAAAAATAGAGAGTCAAACTCAGGAAGAGGTAAGAGACAGCAAAGAGAATGCAGACAAAACTGAGCAAATCAATGATGAAATGAAGCGTTCCGGGCAGCTGGGCCTCCAAGATGAAGATCTCCAGAAAGAGAGTAAAGACCAACTCTCAGATGATGTCTCCAAAGTAATTGCCTATCTGAAAAGGTTAGTGACTGCTGCAGGAAGTGGGAGGTCCCAGAATGGGCAAACTGGGGAAAGAGCAACCAGGCTCTTTGAGAAACCACTTGATCCTCAATCTATTTATCAGCTGATTGAAATCTCAAGGAATTTACAGATACCCCCTGAAGACTTGATTGACATGCTCAAAACTGGAGAGAAGCCAGTGGAACCAGGGCAGGAGCTTGAGATTCCTGTTGAACCTGAAGATATCTCAGAGGTTGACTTAGACCATACAGATCTGTTCCAAAATAAGATGCTCTCCAAGAATGGCTACCCCAAAACACCTAGTCATGCTATGGCAGAGGCCCTACCGGATGGGCTCAGTGTGGAGGACATTCTAAATCTTTTAGGGATGGAGAGTGCTGCAAATCCAAAGCCTCCATATTTTCCCAATCAGTATAACCGAGAGAAAGTTCTGTCAAGACTGCCCTATGGTCCTGGAAGATCTAAAGCTAACCAGCTCCCCAAAGCTGTCTGGATGCCAGATGTTGAAAACAGACAGATGGCATATGAGAACCTGAATGACAAGGATCAAGAATTAGGAGAGTACTTGGCCAGGATGCTGGTTAAATACCCTGAGATCATGAATGCCAACCCAGTGAAGCGAGTTCCCAGTCAAGGCTCAACTGAAGATGATCGACAGGGTGAGAACCAAATCGAGCAGGCCCTCAAAGAGCATTTGAGTCAACACAGCTCTCAGGAGACTGACAAACTGGCCTCGGTAAGCAAAAGGCTCCCTGTAGGGACCCTGAAGAGTGATGATACTCCCAACAGACCGTACTTGGATGAAGATCTGTTAGTGAAAGTGCTGGAATACCTCAACCAAGAAAAGGGAGAAAAGGGAAGGGAGCACATTGCTAAGAGAGCAATGGAAAATATGTAAGCAGCTTTCATTGATTGCCCTATTTTCACCCCTCCCATCCCAAGCAAACCCCAATATTTCTCTTTAGTGTGCTGACTTCTCTCTTGTTAACACTGTAATACCTTTAAATGCTGTACAAGCAGATGATTCCATTTCATTGGAGTATCTGCTTCACTTACTCTGAACTGTTCTCCTGTGTATGGGTATGTGTAAATGTTATGACTTCTAAATAAAAATATTAATCATAACCCTAATTCAAGAAAGATATCTATGATAGTGTTTAATAGTGTATCTAATAGCTGTGGCATTGTTGATGCTCACATATGATAAAGAGTGTCCTATAAGTCTCTTGAAAGTTTTTAATATTTACTGAATTATTTTGTTACTGTCTGTAGTGTTTTGTGGAGTACTGGAGCAAAAAAAAAAAAAACAATAAAGCATTATAAGTATATAGTTTTACTTATAAGGCCTTTTCTATTGTGTGTTTTATTGTTGCTTAATAAACGTTATTTCTGGACAACTGTGGGTTATTCATTCTGGAAATCCAGAGGCAATGGCTGTGGATCAAGCAGTATGGAGCTAAAGGAGAAAATTATTTCCTTCCACAATCAATCCAGGTAAGAAATAATGAATGGAAATACACGATTACATTATACATTTGTAGAATGCAATATCCTCTAGCAGCTCACTACCTAGAGCTTGCCTTTAATTTTTTTGTGATTATGGAATAATTTCTATTTATACCTTTCACCTTTGACTTTTGTACATAAAAACATTTAAGTTTTGAAAAAACTTAAAAAGAAGTTTAAGCACTGAAAAAGAAGAGATGGGCATAGGGCAATTGGAAACAACCAGACTCGGAAGCAATCTACCTATTTTCAGGTTACCCTGCTCCCCAGAAGACAAAACTGCTACTCTTTTGTATGGTGTGAGAGGTGTCAGAGGACCCCCCAGACTGACTGTTGGGTAAGTGAATGACACAAGCACAGTGGAGAATACATCAACTGCCTTCTCTCTGTGTCTGGAGAAAATCCTGAGTGGGTGAGGCTGTACAGAATTGTTTTAATGTGCATTACTTCAGGGGTTGAGGCTATCAGCATCCTGACATATCAACAGGGAATCAACAACAACAGCAGCAGCAAGAAAATATATAGAGCAACAGAACAACAGTGCTCATAAAGAAACAAGGAAACAAATCGTAGTTACTATTTATTGAATATTTATTGTGCCCTGGGCACAACACTAAACACTTTACCCCATTCAGTCTGTGCTGTATCACTGTCAAGGGCCTCTTATTATTCCCTTTTACACCAGAAAAAGCAAAACTCAGAAAGGTTAAATAGTTGCCCCCAAATCACCCAGTGTCACGAGTTGCCAAAGCCTGTGTTCCTAACCTAACTCCACCCCACTGCCTCTCTGGGAGTGGTCTTTCAGCTGACGATTGGGGCATTGGTGGTGGGGTGGTAAGAGGCCTATGTATCTCAGTGTGGGTCATTTCCATGAGAGGGCATCTGTGTGTCTGTGTGTGTGTGTGTGTGTGTGAGGGAGGGAGTGCTGTTTAGTCACTATGTCATGTCCTACTCTTCGCGACTCCATTGACTGTATCCTGCCAGGCTCCTCTGTCCATGGGATTTTCCAGGCAAGAATACTGGAGTGGGTTGCCATTTCCTTCTCCAGGGGATCTTTCTGACCCAGTGATCAAATCCTGGTCTCTTGCATTGCAGACAGATTCTTTACCGTCTGAGCTATGAGGAAGGGAGGGTGGAGAGGAAATCCTTGAATTGTCAAAACACACTAAGAGGGTCCTGCATACCTTTGGAAAAACACTGAACTTTTGTTTTCCTGTTTTTTAACTTTGCCCAGACTCTTTTCTGTTCAATTATCATACACTCTCAATGAATTCTAGAATCTGTAAGTGGAAGAGAGCTTAGAGGTGAATTGTCTCTACAGTGTCTCTTTCTAATAAGTGCTTTTTATTCAAATACCTCACAGGGGAATACTATGAATTGGAGATTATGCAGAGATCCAGGATATTTGCGGGGCTTAAAGTCTAAGAGCATATTTATACACCGTGCTTTGCAGATGTCCACATATGTCCTCTGCCCATTAAACATTCTCTTCAGTTTTCTGTTTCATGCAGCCAGCCACTCCTCATGTCCTAAATCAACAATCTTTCCATGGTCACCCGGAGCAGAAACGCGACCTTGACACCTGTCTCCACCCAACAGAAACTTGCCCTCCCTGTCATGTGTGAATATTCTATGGGGAGGTTAGAAAATTAGAGCAAGTTAACTGACATTACACAGCTGATGAGGCCCTGGGCTGGGGTTTACACACAGATCAGTGGGATGCCAAATCCTGCATTCACTCTGTGGAACCATGTTGCTTTTTCTCAGTCTCAGTTACGCTTGAGATTCCCTGATTCTCTAACGGTGACATTTCTGGCACCATGATTGGCAGTTGGGAAGATATTTTAATTTGGGATATATATATTCTGCGTGACTTCTCTCAGACACCAGTCAGCAAGCATCTTTGCCCTTTTGCAGCATCACCATATTCCCCAGCTATTGAGTCATCAGATGTATTTATTTCTGATCCAAAGATACTTTTTCATAAGTGTTTCAGTACACTGCTTACTAGCATAAGAAATTAAGCTCTAAGTATAATTCAAGGAGGTGGATGACAAACTAATTGAGATTAGGGCAACATTGCCCTTTTTCCTGCCCTGAAGCCTCTTTCAGCAGAAGTCAGGAAGTAGCTTGAGCCCTCCTCACCAGTGCCCTCTGCAGGCCACTGCTGGAAGAGCTCACTATGACTGTACCCCTTTGTAGGAGTCCATGCCTCCACCTGAAGGAGATTAACCCTGGGGTTTCTTTGGAAGGAATGATGCTAAAGCTGAAGCTCCAGTACTTTGGACACCTCTTGCGAAGAGTTGACTCATTGGAAAAGACTCTGATGCTGGGAGAGATGGGGGCAGGAGAAGGGGACGACCCAGGATGAGATGGCTGGATGGCATCATGGACTCAATGGACGTGAGTCTGAGTGAACTCTGGGAGATGGTGATGAACAGGGAGGCCTGGCGTGCTGCGATTCATGGGGTCGCAAAGAGTCGGACACGACTGAGCTACTGAACTGAACTGAACTGATGCCTCCATCAGGAGTCAGATGGCCCAGAAATCTGTATACTTTTGTCAAGACCACCATCTACCAAGCCTTCCCTCCCCTCAACACTCAGCCTCTCGAACCTACCCATTTTGAGGACAGTTAAGACAAAGCTGCCCTGGAGGAGGGCATGACAACCCACCTCAGTATCCTTGCCTGGAGAATCCTTTGGACACAGGAGCCTGGCGGGCTACAGTTCATAGGGTCGCAAAGAGTCACACACGACTGAAGTGACTGAGCATGGATGCACGCACTCAAGACAAAGCTAATGATGCCCTTCATACAAGATTTCCAAGTCACCCCTTATTTCAGTACAGTTCAGTTCAGTTCAGTCACTCAGTCGTGTCTGACTCTTTGCTACCCCATGAACCAAAGCATGCCAGGCCTCCCTGTCCATTACCAACTCCTTGAGTTTTCCCAATTCATGTACATTGAGTCGATGATGCCATCCAACCATCTCATCCTTGTCGTCCCCTTCTCTTCCCGCCTTCAGATTTCCCAGCATCAGGGTCTTTTCAAATGAGTCAGCTCTTTGCATCAGGTGGGCAAACTATTGGAGTTTCAGCTTCAGCATCAGTCCTTCCAATGAACACCCAGGACTGATCTTCTTTAGAATGGACTCTTTGGATATCCTTGCAGTCCAAGGGACTCTCGAGAGTCTTCTCCAAAATCACAGTTCAAAGAATCAATTCTTCTGCACTCAGCTTTCTTTATAGTCCAACCCTCACATCCATACATGACTACTGGAAAAACCATAGCCTTGATTAGACAGACCTTGTTTGACAAAGTAATGTCTCTGCTTTTTAATATGCTGTCTAGGTTGGTCATAACTTTCCTTCCAAGGAGTAAGCGTCTTTTAATTTCATGGCTGCAATCACCATCTGCAGTGATTTTGGAGCCCCCCCAAAATAAAGTCTGACACTGTTTCCACTGTTTCCCCATTATGCCATGCAGTAATGGGACTGGATGCCATGATCTTAGTTTTCTGAATATTGAGCTTTAAGCCAACTTTTTCACTCTCCACTTTCACTTTCATCAAGAGGCTTTTTAATTCTGCTTCACTTTCTGCCATAAGGATGGTGTCATCTGCATATCTGAGCATATTGATATTTCTCCCAGCAATCTTGATTCCAGCTTGTACATCATCCAGCCCAGCATTTCTCATGATGTACTCTGCATATAATTTAATTAAGCAGGGTGACAATATACAGCCTTGATGTACTCCTTGTCCTATTTGGAACCAGTCTGTTGTTCCACGTCCAGTTCTAACTGTTGCTTCCTGACCTGTGTACAGGTTCCTCAAGAGGCAGGTCAGGTGGTCTGGTATTCCCATCTCTTTCAGAATTGTCCACAGTTTATTGTGATCCACAGAGTCAAAGGCTTTGGCATAGTCAATAAAGCAGAAATAGATGTTTTTCTGAAGCTCTCTGGCTTTTTTGATGATCCAGTGGATGGTGCAATTTGATCTCTGGTTCCTCTGCTTTTTTAAAAACTACTTTGAACATCTGGAAGCTCATGTTTCATGTATTGCTGAAGCCTGGCTTGGAGAATTTTGAGCATTACTTTACTAGCATGTGAGATGAGTGCAATTGTGTAGTAGTTTGAGCATTCTTTGGTATTGCCTTTCTTTGGGATTGGAATGAAAGCTGACCTTTTCCAGTCCTGTGGCCACTGCTAAGTTTTCCAAATTAGCTGGCATATTGAGTGCAGCACTTTCACAGCATCATCTTCCAGGATTTGAAATAGCTCAACTGGAATTCCATTACCTCCACTAGCTTTGTTCATAGTGATGCTTTCTAAGGCCCACTTGACTTCACATTCCAGGATGTCTGGCTCTAGGTGAGTGATCACACCATTATGATTATCTTGGTCATGAAGATCTTTTTTGTACAGTTCTCTGTGTATTCTTGCCACCCCTTCTTAATATCTTCTGCTTCTGCTCGGTCCATACCATTTCTGTCTTTTTTTGAGCCCATCTTTGCATGAAATTTTCCCTTGGTATCTCTAATTTTCTTAAAGAGATCTCTAGTCTTTTCCATTCTATTGTTTTCCTCTATTTCTTTGCATTGATCACTGAGGAAGGCTTTCTTATCTCTCCTTGCTCTTCTTTGGAACTCTGCATTCAAATGGATATATTTTTCCCTTTCTCCTTTGCTTTTTGCTTCTCTTCTTTTCACAGTTATTTGTAAGGCCTCCTCAGACAGCCATTTTGCTTTTTTTGCATTTCTTTTTCTTGGGGATGGTCTTGATCCCTGTCTCCTGTACAATGTCATGAACCTCCATCCATACTTCATCAGGTACTCTATCAAATCTAGTCCCTTAAATCTATTTCTCACTTCCACTGTATAATCATAAGGGATCTGATTTAGGTCATATCTGAATGGTCTAGTGGTTTTCCCCAGTTTCTTCAATTTAAGTCTGAATTTGGCAATAAGGAGCTCATGATCTGAGCCACAGTCAGCTCCTGGTCTTGTTTATAACTGACTGTATAGAGCTTCTCCATCTTTGGCTGCAAAAAATATAATCAATCTGATTTTGGTGCTGACCATCTGGTAACATCCATGTATCGAGTCTTCTCTTGTGTTGTTGGAAGAGGGTGTTTGCTATGACCAGTGCGTTATCTTGGCAAAACTCTATTAGCCTTTGCCCTGCTTCATTCTGTACTCCAAGGCCAAATTTGCCTGTAGTACCAGGTGTTTCTTGACTTCCTACTTTTGCATTCCATTCCCCTGTAATGAAAAGGACATCTTTTTTTGGGTGTTAGTTCTAAAAGTTCTTGTAAGTCTTCATAGAATGGTTCAACTTAAAATGCCCCCTAAACTTTGGATGTCACTTCTTTGGATCCAATTCCTACTCCTTCCTATATCTAGTATCTTTTTTCATCTGTTCTTTGATACTCAGGCTGGTTGTCAACAAAATCCCCTGCATCCTCAAACTCTTTTGTAAGTGTTCTTTTTAACCTTTTTCTAAGGAATCCTGCCTCTCCTCTGAGGTTCCTGGTTCCCCTGAGACTCTCTTTCTTGCTCCTCTTTGCTGCTCACAGTTCGTCTTCTCTCTTCCATAAAAGCATCCAACTTCCTGTCTCATGTCATTACTTACTCAGCCTCTACTCCTCCATGTTGCAGACATCTATTGGCCCAGGTCACTTACTCACCCACTAAACACAGACCCTGATCGCTGTCACTTTTTCTCACACCGTTGCTGTGTTAATACTTGTTGATTTCAATATTCATAATGATGACCTTTCCAATGTTTTTCAGGTTCCATTCTCCATCACCTATTCACTTGCATAGTTATGCACTTGAAAATAACTTCAACCTTACTAATAACTACAAGCTTACTAATAAATGCAACCTATCCCAAATCTGAATTCCAAATATTTCACACTAGCAGTCACCTTCTATATTCCCGCTATACTGCCTCTAGTACCTTAATTCCAATAATCCCTCACACCCACCAAAAATGGAACCTGTGGATCCCACCATCCCTTTTCACTCTCTCTTATCCCCTTTACTCTTCACCACCCTTGTTGTCAAGTTTAACTTTCATGGCTCATCATTATAGTCATTCCTTTGAAAACATTTTTGACCCCTCTCTATCTCTCCCTTCATTGTAATCTCTTTTGCCAAACAAGAATTCTAGTCAAGTCCAGTTTTCCACCCACTCTTACCTTCTGTCCTACAACTGAATGTAACAGGAGAGGACACATAACCACGCTGATAAATTTCACTTTAAATTCACACTCACAGACCTCAAGTGGCCCATTAATGCTGTTCTGGAATCCTAATATCCCCTGAACCATTAGATCTCTCTCTTCTTAGATGATAATATCATATTTTCTCCTCCATCTACAAATATCCAATCCTGCATTCACCAACTATCCTCTTAGGTGATGATCTTGCTTCCTGTTTTACTGAGAAAAATGAATACATGAATTCATGTTTCTATGAATACGTAGACTTGATGTCCATGTAGATGGCTGCAAACCCGCTATGTCTAAAAACCCTTATCTCTACTTTTAACTACCCTCCTGCATCCATGGTACAGTGTCTGATTTTCTGTTGTTTTGAATAACTGTTTTACTGAGATAATCATATGGTTTTTATTTTTCAATTTGTTAGTGTGGTGTATTACATTGATTGATTTGTGGATATTGAAGAATCCTTGCATCCCTGGGATAAAGCCCACTTAGTCATGATGTATGATCTTTTTAATGTGTTGTTGGATTCTGCTTGCTAGAATTTTGTTAGGGATTTTTGCATCTATGTTCATCAGTGATATTGGCCTGTAGTTTTCTTTTTTTGTGGCGTCTTTGTCAGGTTTTGGTATTAGGGTGATGGTGAATGAGTTTTGAAGTTTACCTTCCTCTGCAATTTTCTGGAAGAGTTTGAGTAGGATAGGTATTAGCTCTTCTCTAAATTTTTGGTGGAATTCAGCTGTGAAGCCCTCTGGTCCCAGGCTTTTGTTTGCTGGAAGATTTCTGATTACAGTTTCAATTTCTGTGCTTGTAATGGGTCTGTTAATATTCTCTGTTTCTTCCTGGCTCAGTTTTGGAAAGTTGTACTTTTCTAAGAATTTGTCCATTTCTTCCACGTTGTCCATTTTATTAGCACATAGTTGCTGATAGTAGTCTCATGATCCTTTGTATTTCTGTGTTGTCTGTTGTGATCTCTCCATTTTCATTTCTAATTTTGTTGATTTGATTTTTCTCCCTTTGTTTCTTGATGAGTCTGGCTAATGGTTTGTCTATTTTATTTATCCTTTCAAAGAACTAGCTTTTGGCTTTGTTGATTTTTGCTATGGTCTCTTTTGTTTCTTTTGCATTTATTTCTGCCCTAATTTTTAAGATTTCTTTCCTTCTACTAACCCTGGGGTTCTTCATTTCTTCCTTTTTTAGTTGCTTTAGATGTAGAGTTAGGTTATTTATTTGACTTTTTTCTTATTTCTTGAGGTATGCCTGTATTGCTATGAACTTTCCCCTTAGCAATGCTTTTACAGTGTCCCACAGGTTTGCGGTTGTTGTCTTTTCATTTTCATTCATTTCTATGCATATTTTGATTTCTTTTTTTGATTTCTTCTGTGATTTATTGGTTATTCAGCAGTGTGTTGTTCAGCCTCCATATGTTGGAATTTTTAAAGGTTTTTCTCCTGTAATTGAGATCTAATCTTAATGCACTGTGGTCAGAAAAGATGCTTGGAATGATTTTAATTTTTTTGAATTTACTAAGGCTAGATTTATGGCCCAGGATGTGATCTATCCTAGAAAAGGTTCCATGTGCACGTGAGAAAAAGGTGAAATTCATTGTTTTGGGATGAAATGTCTATAGATATCAATTAGGCCTAACTGGTCTATTGTATCATTTAAAGTTTGTGTTTTCTTGTTAATTTTCTGTTTAGTAGATCTAGCCATAGGTGTGAGGGGTATTAAAGTCTCCCACTATTGTTATGTTATTGTTAATTTTGCCTTTCATACTTGTTAGCATTTGTCCTACATATTGCGGTAATCCTATGTTGGGTGCATATATATTTATAATTGTTATATCTTCTTCTTAAATTGATCCTTTGATCATTATGTATTGTCCTTCTTTGTCTCTTTTCACAGCCTTTGTTGTAAAGTCTATTTTATCTGATATGAATACTGCTACTCCTGCTTTATTTTGGTCTCTATAAATTACTAGAGTTAACCATTCAATATCACAGTAATCCAAGTCTATGCCCCAACCAGTAACGCTGAAGAAGCTGAAGTTGAACGGTTCTATGAAGACCTACAAGACCTTTTAGAACTAACATCCAAAAAAGATGCCCTTTTCATTAAAGGAGACTGGAATGCAAAAGTAGGAAGTCAAGAAACACCTGGTACTACAGGTAAATTTGGCCTTGGAATACGGAATGAAGCAGGGCAAAGGCTAACAGAGTTTTGCCAACATAATGCACTGGTCATAGCAAACACCCTCTTCCAACAACACAAGAGAAGACTCTACACATGAACATCACCAGATTGTCAACACTGAAATCAAATTGATTATATTCTTTGCAGCCAAAGATAGAGAAGCTCTATACAGTCAGCAAAAACAAGACTGGGAGCTGACTGTGGCTTAGATCATGAACTCCTTATTGTCAAATTCTGACTGAAATTGAAGAAAGTAAGGAAAACCACTAGACCATTCAGGTATGACCTAAATCAAATCCCTTATCATTATACAGTGGAAGTGAGAAACAGATTTAAGGGACTAGATATGATAGATAGAGTGCCTGATGAACTATGGACAGAGGTTCATGACACTGTACAGGAGACAGGGATCAAGACCATCATGGAAAAGAAATGCAAAAAAGCAAAATGGCTGTCTGGGGAGGCCTTATAAAAAGCTGTGAAAAGAAGAGAGGCGAAAAGCAAAGGAGAAAAGGAAAGATATCAGCATCTGAATGCAGAGTTCCAAAGAAGAGCAAGGAGAGATAAGAAAGCCTTTCTCAGTGATCAATGCAAAGAAATAGAGGAAAACAACAGAATGGGAAAGACTAGAGATCTCTTTAAGAAAATTAGAGATACCAAGGGAACATTTCATGCAAAGATGGGCACAATAAAGGACAGAAATGGTATGGACCTAACAGAAGCAGAAGATATTAAGAAGAGGTGGCAAGAATACACAGAAGAACTGTACAGAAAAGATCTTCATGACCAAGATAATCATAATGGTGTAATCACTCACCTAGACCCAGACATCTGGATTGTGAAGTCAAGTAGGCCTTAGGAAGCATCACTATGAACAAAGCTAGTGGAGGTGATGGAACTCCAGTACAGCTATTTCAAATCCTGGAAGATGATGCTGTGAAAGTGCTGCACTCAATATGCCAGCTAATTTGGAAAACTTAGCAGTGGCCACAGGACTGGAAAATGTCAGTTTTCATTCCAATTCCAAAGAAAGGCAATACCAAAGAATGCTCAAACTACTACACAATTGCACTCATCTCACATGCTAGTAAAGTAATGCTCAAAATTCTCCAAGCCAGGCTTCAGCAATATATGAACC
The DNA here is from genome assembly GCF_014754425.2 of Oryx dammah. Classification (NCBI taxonomy): domain Eukaryota; kingdom Metazoa; phylum Chordata; class Mammalia; order Artiodactyla; family Bovidae; genus Oryx; species Oryx dammah. The sequence goes on from NW_024070211.1 coordinate 23,934,243, forward strand.
ATGAACTTTCAGATGTTCAAGCTGGTTTTAGAAAAGGCAGAGGAATCAGAGATTAAATCTCTGGTTCCAGAGACTGATTCCAGCCAACATCTGCTGAATCATGGAAAAAGCAAGAGAGTTCCAGAAAAACATCTATTTCTGCTTTATTGACTATGCCAAAGCCTTTGACTGTGTGGATCACAATAAACTGTGGACAATTCTGAAAGAGATAGGAATACCAGACTACCTGACCTGCCTCTTGAGAAACCTATATGCAGGTCAGGAAGCAACAGTTAGAACTGGGCATGGAACAACAGACTGGTTCCAAATAGGACAAGGAGTACGTCAAGGCTGTATGTTGTCACCCTGCTTAATTAACTTATATGCAGAATACATCATGAGAAACGCTGGACTGGAAGAAGCACAAGCTGGAATCAAGATTGCCAGGAGAAATATCAATATCCTCAGATATGCAGATCACACCACCCTTATGGCAGAAAGTGAAGAGGAACTAAAAAGCCATTGATAAAAGTGAAAGAAGAGAGTGAAAAATTTGGCTTAAAGTTCAACTTTCAATAAATTAAAATCATGGCATCTGGTCCCATCTATTCATGGGAATTAGATGGGGAAACAGTGGAAACAGTGTCAGACTTTATTTTGGGGGGCTCCAAAATCACTGCAGATGGTGACTGCAGCCATGAAATTAAAAGACGCTTACTCCTTGGAAGGAAAGTTATGACCAACCTAGATAGCATATTCAAAAGCAGAGACATTCTTTGTCAACAAAGTTCTGTCTAGTCAAGGCTATGGTTTTTCCAGTGGTCATGTATGGATATGAAAGTTGGACTGTGAAGAAAGCTGAGTGCAGAAGAATTGATGCTTTTGAACTGTGGTATTGGAGAAGACTCTTGAGAATGAGTCCCTTGGACTGCAAGGAGATCCAACCAGTCCATCCTAAAGGAGATCAGTCCTGGGTATTCTTTGGAAGGCATGATGGTAAAGCTGAAACTCCAATACTTTGGCCACCTCATGTGAAGAGTTGACTCATTGGAAAAGACTCTGATGCTGGGAGGGATTAGGGGCAGGAGGAGAAGGGGACGACAGAGGATGAGATGGCTGGATGGAATCACCAACTCAATGGACATAAGTTTGAGTAAACTCCGAGAGTAGATAATGGACAGGGAGGCCTGGCGTACTGTGATTCACGGGGTCACAAAGAGTTGGACACGACTGAGCAACTGAACTGAACTGAACTGAATCAATGCATATAGTAAAGTTGCAGGATATAAAATCAACCTACTGAAATCCCTTGCATTCCTATATGCTAACAATGAGAAAACAGAAAGAGAAATTAAGGAAACAATCCATTCCCCATTGCAACAAAAAGAATAAAATACTTAGCAATATATCTATCTAAAGAAACAAAAGATCTATATATAGAAAACTGTAAGACACTGGTGAAAGAAATCAAAGAGGACACAAATAGATGGAGACATATACTGTGTTCATGGATTGGAAGAATGAATATAGTGAAAATGAGTATACTACCCAAAGCAATCCCTATTGAATAGATTTAATGCAATCTCTATCAAGCTACCAACAGTATTTTTCAGAGAACTAGAATAAATAATTTCACAGTTTGCATGGAAATACAAAAAACTTCGAATAGCCAAAGCAATCTTGAGAAAGAAGAATGGAACTGGAGGAATCATTCTGCCTGTCTTCAGGCTGTATTACAAAGCCACAGTCATCAAGACAGTATGGTACTGGCACAAAGACAGAAATGTAGATCAATGGAAGAATATAGAAAGCCCAGAGATAAATCCATGCACCTATGGACACCTTATCCTTGACAAAGTAGGCAATATTATACAATGGAGAAAAGACAATCTCTTTAACAAGTGGTGCTGGGAAAACTGGTCAACCACTTGTAAAAGAGTGAAACTAGAATACTTTCTAACACCATACACAAAAGTAAACTCAAAATGGATTAAAGATCTAAATGTAAGACCAGAAACTATAAACCTCCTAGAGGAGAACATAGGCAAAATACTCTCCAACATAAATCACAGCAGGATCCTCTATGACCCACTTCCAAGAATATTGGGAATAAAAGCAAAAATAAACAAATGGGACCTAATTAAAATTAAAAGCTTTTGCACAACAAAAGAAAGTATAAGCAAGGTGAAAAGACAGCCTTCAGAATGGGAGAAAATAATAGCAAATGAAGCAACTGTCAAAGAATTAATCTCAAAAATATACAAGCAACTCCTGCAGCTCAATTCCAGAAAAATAAATGACCCAATCAAAAAGTGGGCCAAAGAACTAAACAGACATTTCTCCAAAGAAGACATACAGATGGCTAACAAACATATGAAAAGATTCTCAATATCACTCATTATTAGAGAAATGCAAATCAAAACCACAATGAGGTACCATAGAATGGCTGCTATCTAAAAGTCTACAAGCAATAAATGCTGGAGAGGTTGTGGAGAAAAGGGAGCCCTCTTACTGTTGGTGGGAATGAAGACTAGTACAACCACTATGGAGAACAGTGTGGAGATTCCTTAAAAAACTGGAAGTAGAACTGCCATATGACACAGCAATCTCACTGTTGGGCATACACACTGAGGAAACCAGAAATGAAAGAGACACATGTACCCCAGTGTTCACCGCAGCACTATTTATAATAGCCAGGACATGGAAACAACCTAGATGTCCATCAGCAGACTAATGGATAAGAAAGCTGTGGTACATATACACAATGGAATATTACTCAGCCATTAAAAGGAATACATATGAATCAGTTCTAATGAGGTGGATGAAACTGGAGCCGATTATACAGAGTGAAGTAAGCCAGAAAGAAAAACACCATTACAGTATACTAACACATATAAATGGAATTTAGAAAGATGGTAACGATAACTCAGTATGCGAGACAGCAAAAGAGACACAGATACGTGGAACAGGCTTTTGAACCCTGTGGGAGAGGGAGAGGGTGGGATGGTTTAGGGGAATGGCATTGAAACATGTATATTATCATACGTGAAATGAATCACCAGTCCAGGTTCCATACATGACACAGGGTGCTTGGGGCTGGTACTGGGATGACCCAGAGGGATGGGATGGGATGGGGAGGGAGGTGGGGGGTTCAGGATGGAGAACACATGTACACCCATGGCAGATTCATGTCAATGTATGGCAAAACCAATACAATATTGTAAAGTAAAATAAATATATAAAGAAATAAAATTGGTTGCACATGTTTAAATAAATAAATATTACAATGAAGTGTCAAAAAATGAATAACTGTTCTGTGTCCTGTATCTTTATTAATCACTCCACTTAAGTGATCAACCCTGCCCTCCTGCTTACTCAAGAAACTTGGGTCAATAATTCCCCCCTTTTGTGCATCGACTTTCCCCTTTCTACTGGATTATCCCTATCAGCACACAGATGGGATGCTATTTCTTCCAACTGCAAGACCTATAAAACAAGCAAACAAAACCTCTCCTGATCCCAGTTTGCCTCACACTGGCTGCCTGTATCTCTTCTTCTCTTTACAAGAAACTCTTTGAGAATTGTGAGTACTTACCCAAATTGTCCCTCACATTCTCAAACCCTTTCCAGAAATAGCTCTGGTTGAGATCTTCAATGACCTCTGTATTGTCAAATTTGGTGATCAATTCTAAGTCCTTATCTTATTTGATTTAGCAATATTTGATAATGCAATCACACACATATATATATTTACCTTTAAATACTTCCTTTGGTTTCTAGACCGTCACACATACCTGGTTCTCACATGATCTCACTGGCTATTCTTTCTCAGTCTCCTTTGTTGTCTAATTGTATCTCCCTGGCTTCAGAACATTGGAAACCAGAGCTTAAGCCTCAGAACCCTTCTGTTTTCTGTCTACACTCACTCCTTAGGTGATTCTTACTGAGTCTATCACCAACTATTTGTCAACAAGTTCCAAATATGTATGTCCAGCCTATAATACTTCCCTGAACTCAAATGATGTCTAAATAACCTCTCCTCTTGGATGTCCAACTTGTGTCTCAAATGTAACATGGCCTTAGAGAAATTTCTGGTTTCCTACTTCTCAACACAATTTCAGCCTCCCTCACTTTCCCATCTTAGTTCAAAGATTTGGTTCAAAGTTTTGGCCCCCTCCCTAGACCAAGACCCATGATTTTGTCCCTGATTCCTCTCTTTATCTCAAACCCATTCATGAGCTGGCATCAAATCCTGTTGTCTCAACCTCAAAATATCTCCCCATTGCATTTTCTTACTTCTTCCACTGTTACCAATGTGCTACTCTCTCACCTAGGAACATACTTGTGTTGGTTTCTCCTGTTTCCACTGTATTCTAAACACAGCAGCCAATCTGACCCACTTATAATCCAGATCAGATGATCAGTTCAGTTCAGTCACTCAGTCATGTCTGACTCTTTGTGACCCCATGGACTGCAGCAGGCCAGGCTTCCCTGTCCATCACCAATTCCTGGAGTTTACTCAAACTCATGTCCATTGAGTCACTGATGCCATCCAACCATCTCATCCTCTGTTGTCCCCTTCTCCTCCTGCCCTCAATTTTTCCCTGCATCAGGGTATTTTCCAATGAGTCTGTTCTTCACATCAGGTGGCCAAATATTGGAGTTTCAGCTTCAGGATCAGTCCTTCCTATGAATATTCAGGACTGATTCCTTTTAGGATGGACTTGTTGGATCTCCTTGCTGTCCAAGGGACTCTCAAGAGTCTTCTCCAACACCACAGTTCAAAAGCATCACTTCTTTAGTGCTTGTGAAGTGAAGTGCAAGTGACTCAGTTGTGTCCGATTCTTTACAACCCCGTGGGCTATACAGTCCATGAAATTCTCCAGGCCAGAATACTGGAGTGGGTAGCCTTTCCCTTCTCCAAGGAATCTTCCCAACCCAGGGATTGAACCCAGGTCTCCTGCTTTGCAGCCAGATTCTTTCACCAGCTGAGCCACAAGGGAAGCCTTTAATGCTTAGCTTTCTTTATAGTCCAGCTCTCACATCCATACATGACTACTGGAAAAACCACAGCTTTGACTAGCCAGAACTTTGTTGGCAAGAATAAAACCTGAAGCTATTGCTATGATCTGCTTGGCCTTTGTGAGCCGACTCTAAACTCACTTCCTACTGCTCTCCCCAGAACTCTCTGCTCCAACTGCAGTGCCTTTGTCAGAGTTCCTAGAAAATGCCAAGCATGCTCCCACCTCAAGACTCTTGCATTTATTGTCTCCTCCTTCAGAAGTGCTATTTTCCCAAAAATCTAAATGGTTTTCTGTCTTATTTACTTCAAGCTTTCTGTGAAATACTGACTTCTCAATGTCACTCTTTCTACAACTTCAACTCCTACCCAATTTTCCTATTTCCATTCCTTGTTTGATTTTTATTGTTACTTCTTTTAGCTACCATTCTTTTGTTTTTCCTTCTTCTTCTTCTTTTTTGGCCCTGCCATGCATCATATGGGATCTTTTATCCCCAACCAGTGTTTGAACCCATGTCCCCTGCTTTGTGAACACAGAGTCTTATCCACTGGACCACCAGGGAAGTCTCTTATCTAATATTCTTAATTTGCACTTTTATTTTCTTTATTTCCTACTTCTTCACTACTACATGTAATCTTCCTGAGGGTAATTATTGTTTGTTTTATTCGTTGTGGTACCTCTAGCTCCCAAGAACAGTTACTGGAATATAGAAGTACACAGAAAATAGATATTGACTAAATGAATGAATTTAGAATAAAGAAATAAGATGGGGAAAAAAAGAGAGAAAATAGGGAGAGCTGAACTTTAAATTTAGTACAGTAAGACAAGAACATCCTTGTTGAAAGAATAAAGAAGTAACACTTTTATTTTATCAATATTGCTTCAATAGACTCATTTGAAATTTTTACAGAATGAAATTAATGACATTTAAGGAAATAATTTTTTTGAAGAATGAAATTAATGAAATAGAAATTCTTGATTCAGACTTCAATATATTTCTTTATCAAGTCTTTCAATTTTGCCTAAAGGAAATGTAGTAGCAGCACTGGAACTCAATTACTTCTGTAACTTAGCATTAGTAGAAAGGGGATAAGTAGGAGCTGTCTACTTGTGACAAATGGACCCAGAAATTTTTTTTTTAAATTTATTTATTTTTTATTTTACTTTACAATTCTGTATTGGTTTTGCCATACATTGACATGAATCCACCACGGGTGTACATGCGTTCCCAAACCTGAACCCCCCTCCCACCCCCCTCCCCACAACATCTCTCTGGGTCATCCCTGCATACTAGACCCAAGCGTGCCATATCCTGCATCAGACAGAGACTGGCAATTCGATTCTTACATGATATTATACATGTTTCAATACCATTCTCCCAAGTCATCTCACCCTCTCCCTCTCCCACTGAGTCCAAAAGTCCGTTATACACATCTGTGTCTTTTTTGCTGTCCTGCATGGGAAAACTGGTCAACCACTTGTAAAAGAATGAAACTAGATCACTTTCTAACACTGCACACAAAGATAAACTCAAAATGGATTAAAGATCTAAATGTAAGACCAGAAACTATAAAACTCCTAGAGGAGAACATAGGCAAAACACTCTCCGACATAAACTACAGCAGGATCCTCTATGATCCACCTCCCAGAATTCTGGAAATAAAAGCAAAAATAAACAAATGGGACCTAATTAAAATTAAAAGCTTCTGCACAACAAAGGAAAATTTTTTTTTCAATTGAACATATGCATTATCAGAAGGGCTTATACTATAGACAATCTTCTAAAATGTCATAGTTCTCTAGCATTACAAAATTATAATTATTTTGCTATTTTTGTCAATATAGGTGAGCATTACAGTTATTTTACTCCATAGAAGAAAAAACTTACTGCTATTGTAAATGTGATGGAAATCGATCACATGCAGCTATAAGTTCAGTTCAGTTCAGTTCAGTCACTCAGTCATGTCAGACTCTTTATGACCCCATGAATCGCACCACGCCAGGCCTCCCTGTCCATCACCAGCTCCTGGAGTTCACTCAAACTCACATCCATTGAGTCAGTGATGCCATCCAACCTTCTCATCCTCTGTTGTCCCCTTCTCCTCCTGCCCCTAATCCCTCCCAGCATCAGAGTCTTTTCCAATGAGTCAACTCTTTGCATGAGGTACCAAAGTACTGGAGTTTCAGCTTTAGCAACTTTCCTTCAAAAGAACACCCAGGACTGATCTCCTTCAGAATGGACTGCATGGATCTCCTTGCAGTCCAAGGGACTCTCAAGAGTCTTCTCCAACACCACAGTTCAAAAGCATCATTCATCAGTGCTCAGCTTTCTTCACAGTCCAACTCATATCCATACATGACCACTGACTAGATGGAACTTTGTTGGCAAAGTAATGTCTCTGCTTTTTAATATGCTATCTAGGTTGGCCATAACTTTCCTTCCATGGAGTAAGCATCTTTTAATTTCATGGCTGCAATCACCATCTGCAGTGATTTTGGAGCCAAAAAAAAGAAAGTCTGACACTGTTTCCACTGTTTCCCCATCTATTTCCCATGAAGTGATGGGACCAGATGCCATGATCTTCATTTTCTGAATGTTGAGCTTTAAGCCAACTTTTTCACTCTCCTTTTTCACTTTCATCAAGAAGCTTTTTAGTTCCTCTTCATGAGGGTGGTGTCATCTGCATATCTGGGGTTATTGGTATTTCTCCCAGCAATCTTGATTCCAGCTTGTGCTTCTTTCAGTCCAGCGTTTCTCATGATGTACTCTGTATATAAGTTAATTAAGCAGGGTGACAATATATGGTCTTGACATACTCCTTTTCCTATTTGGAACCAGTCTGTTGTTCCATTTCCAGTTCTAACTGTTGCTTCCTGACCTGCATACAAGTTTCTCAAGAGGCAGATCAGGTGATCTGGTATTCCCATCTCTTTCAGAATTCCCCACTGTTTATTGTGATCCATACAGTCAAAGGCTTTGGCATAGTCAATAAAGCAGAAATAGATGTTTTTCTGGAACTCTCTTGCTTTTTCCATGATCCAGAGGATGTTGGCAATTTGATCTCTGGTTCCTCTGCCTTTTCTAAAACCAGCTTGACCATCTGGAAGTTCATGGTTCACGTATTGCTGAAGCCTGGCTTGGAGAATTTTGAGCATTACTTTACTAGTGTGTGAGGTGAGTGCAATTGTGCAGTAGTTCGAGCATTCTTTGGCATTGCCTTTCTTTGGGATTGGAATGAAAGCTGACCTTTTCCAGTCCTGTGGCCACTGCTGTTTTCCAAGTTAGCTGGCATATTGAGTGCAGCACTTTCACAGCATCATCTTTCAGGATTTGAAATAGCTCAACTGGAATTCCATCACCTCCACTAGCTTTGTTCATAGTGATGCTTTCTAAGGCCCACTTGAATTCACATTCCAGAATGTCTGGCTCTAGGTGAGTGATCACACCATCGTGATTATCTTGGTCATGAAGATCTTTTTTGCACAGTTCTTCTGTGTATTCTTGCCACCTCTTCTTAATATCTTCTGCTTCTGTTAGGTCCATACTATTTCTGTCCTTCATGTATATATATATATATTATATATATAAGTTATACCAACCCAAATATGTAGCCTCTATAGATAATGACATTTATGCTGCTGCTATTCTTCCTGACAGCTGGAAGGCTAAGAAGTCCCACGGGCTTTGATCAGGGAACTTCTAAAGGGTGAAAAGAACCAGGGACTGAAAAGCCAGAAGAGCTTTTCTTGGAGAGTTTAAGCCTTTTGATTTGGAACAAAGATGACAATTTGTCTGCAAGTGTTCAGACAGTGTCTACCTTCTAAAGAGTTTTTATAGCAATCATCAGCAAGTTTTTTTTTTTTTTTTTTTCTGGAGAGTCAAAGCCACATGTGTATTTATAGTTAATTTCCATATCATTTACATATGCCTACCTCCACTCTGCTCTCTAGTCTCAGGACTTTTTCAAGTCAAAATGTATTGTGAGGCTTGTTATTTTATCAGACTTTTCCCCCCTTGATGGCCTTTTATTAAATCATTATCACTGTTGTGACTTTAGATGTCACAGGGAGCAGTGGATGATGGGATGGAAGGTCTTGGTGAAGTTGGGCTGTAAAATCTGTGCTAAGCCATAGTGATATAAGAACCACATTGGTACTTCCTGTTGCTCCAGCACATCTTTATATCTCAATGCTTTTGCTTCTTCAGCCTGCTGGACTCTTTTAACATTTAGTTATTTTTCAGCATTTAGTGCGCATGCTGCCACCTCCATCAAGAGTGCATCAATTGCTCCATTTTCTTTGCTTTCACAGTGATTTTCTTTTACCTTTGTTGCAACATTTTTTTTCTTGGTCTTGCTACATAGCTATGGCTATTCATCTTGACCTGTTTCACCTGTTAAATTATAAACTCTTTGAAGTCAGAGACTTGCTCTGAATACACTCTCCATGTCTTCTATAATGCCCAACCCATGGCTCTTTCCTGTGAGCTGCTCAGTAAACATGCATTGAGTAAATGACAAGGTGTAATCAAGCATACTTCCTCTTTGCTATCTTGTGCTTTATGAAATATGTACTTTTATAGCCTCATCTCAGTTTAATTGAAAAAAAAAAAAGTGCTCTCTGTGCATCTCACATGGTCATCTCAGGGATTCTTTAGCCTTGGTGCTTTCAGAACATTTGAAATCCCAGAATAGTACCATGGTTTATGCTTTAAAGAGTATCTAGTTTACTATTTACCTTAATTTGAGTTTGAACCCAACTGTAGCTCCCCACACTGGTATCCCTTTATAACTGGCAATTTTCTGATCCTGAGAATCTAGAAACACTCACGAGTTTACTGTTTTAAACAATTAAGTTTTCACACATGTATTACACGGTGCATTTGGACCACCACATAATAGCTTAGCCTTTCTAATGTTGACTGGCATATCAATTCCTGTATCATAGCTCAAAGACTTTGACTTTCAGACTTCAATTCCAGAAAGTCCCCCTGACCTGGTGGATTGGAACATTTACTTGGAGAAAAGGCTTTGGAACAAATAAATGAAACAAAACAAAAGCCAATACTGACTAAAATTCTAGCTTCATGATTTATTTGAGCAGGCAATTAATCTAGCTGGATCTAAGGTACGGATTATACTTATCTTATAAGGTTATTGTGAGGATTTATCAATAATGTGGGTGAAGTGGTTTTACCATGGGGAGAACAAAATAGTTGTGAAATATGTAAGGTAGATTTTCCCAATTAATTATCAACAACTATTATTAGCCATCTGCAATGTGTAAATCCTAGTATTAGATATTATGTAGAGAAGGATAGAAAGGATATATGTATTTCCACAGAAACAGACCACATTGTGAAAGGCTTTTACTCCATTTACAAACAGGTTCATTTCTCATGCTGCTGCTATTTTGAGAAAGTGATTTGTGATGAGGCAACAAGTTCTGATTCCATCTGTCATGGGTTCCAATTTAACTGAGGCCATTTCATGGGAATTGGAATGTTCAGAAGTCTGTGGGTGGTATGAACCAACACTTCAGATTTATTTTAAGCTTAACATTGCAAATCATACTAAAGTTACCCGATATGGGCAGGGAAAACTGACGGGATCAAGTTCTGATTTCATTTATTGTCCTTTCTTCACACTGCCCAAATCCCATCTTTTTTAAAATGAATCTTCAATGAGATAGTTAAGACTTTAATTTTGATTTCATTTGTTCTCTACATCCCACTGATGATACAATGATAAACTAACCTCTATAGACTTAACATGAATATTTAATAGCCATGGTGTGTTAAAAATATAACATAGACTTTAAAAGAAACAACAGAATTACTTTTTCTTGGTCTTCCCATTCATAAGTATTACACAGTGAACTGGCTTAATAAATAAAGCAGAACTCCTCTCGCCCTCCCCCTTAGTGATAATCCCACAATTCAGTTCATTCTGAACCAACAGGTTGCCATGGTAGCAGGGAAGTCAGGGTTAAGGCCGGTTCTGCAATGTGAAATCAGCACCGTGCAGGAAGCATTTCAAAATTCATGAGATTGGTGGAAGCAATTTTGTGCTTTAACCTTCAGGCTTCCTGCATCTCTAGGAAAATAAAAATAAGAAGGCTGCAGTGCCAATCTGAGCCTCTTTGGTGATTTAGCAGATACTGAACAGAGTGAGCCAGGCATGATCTGTGTCTTCTATTTATTGAGCTTAAGATTTGATCCCAATGAGGCTTATATTATTCAAAGAAAATTACATGCAAAAAAATAATGAGTAGAGTTTCTGATTTTGTGTTTTATATTTCTATTCATTTCCACTCAGAGTGAAACTAAATGTTTAATTTAAAAAATATGTATGTTTAATGTATACACTGTGACTGTATTATAATTGGAATGGTTGGAGCACAGAATTCAGCATAATATAAAATGCTCACTTTTGAGTCTGTCCATTGTGTGAAAAATACCTTCTCAGTATATGTAAGTATATGTGATATATGATATACAAAATATGTGATAATACATGTGAATATGTATCATACACATACACATAATTTGCGATGCAGAAGACCTGGGTTCGACTCCTGGGCTGGGAATATCCCCTGGAGAAGGGAAAGGCTACCCACTCCAGTATTCTGGCCTGGAAAAATCTATGGACTGTCTAGTCCATGGGGTTGCAAAAAGCTGGGCCCTACTGAGTGACTTTCACTTCACTTCACACATAATTTATGTGCATTAAAAAGGCATTTTTCACAGAATGAATAGACTCATTTGATAAACTTCACATATGGTAATCTTACATGTTCAGTTCAGTCGCTCAGTCACGTCCGACTCTTTGCGACCCCATGGACTGCAGCACGCCAGGCTTCCCTGTCCATCGCCAACTCCCAGAGTTTACTCAAACTCATGTCCATTGAGTTGGTGATGCCATCCAACCATCTCATCCTCTGTCGTCCCCTCCTCTTCTGGCCTTCAATATTTCCCAGCATCAGGGTCTTTTCCAATGAGTCAGTTCTTCACATCAGGTAGCCAAAGTATTGGAGTTTCAGCTTCAGGATCAGTACTTCCAATGAGTATTCAGGACTTATTTCCTTTAGGATGGACTGGTTGGATCTCCTTGCTATCCAAGGGACTCTCAAGAGTCTTCTCCAACACCACAGTTCAAAAGCATCAGTTCTTTGGTGCTCAGTTTTCTTTACAGACCAGTTCTCACATTCATACCTGGCTACTGGAAAAACCACAGCTTTGACTAGATAGACCTTTGTTGATGAAGTAATGTCTCTGCTTTTTGATATGCTGTCCTGGTTGGTCATAGCTTTCTTCCAAGGAGCAAGTGTCTTCTAATTTCATGGCTGCAATCACCATCTGCAGTGATTTTAGAGCCTCCCAAAATAAAGTCTGTCACTGTTTCCACTGTTTCCCCATCTATTTGCCATGAAGTGATGGGACCAGATGCCATGATCTTAGTTTTCTGAATGTTGAGCTTTAAGCCAACTTTTTCACTCTTCTGTTTCACTTTATCAAGAGGCTCTTCAGTTTTTCTTCCCTTTCTGCCATAAGGGTGGTATCATCCGCCTATCTGAGGTTATTGATATTTCTCCTGGCAATCTTGATTCCAGCTTGTTCTTACATGTACACATATGCAAAGATACCAATGCATATAGTATACTGATTATATATAATTGATTGTTTATATTACATATTAAAGTCTTAATGAGTTTAATAATTGCTAATATGACTTAATTTATGCTTTCCAATCTTTCCTAATATGGAGCTGTTATCTCCCCTTTACCCAGATAAAATCCTGATCTTTTCTGTGAATGCAGCTGTGGATATAAAATTAAAGAAAAATAGGTATAAAAAGATAGATAAGCCAACAGACCAGCCTGATTACTGAAAGCACAGTTTATTTTTACTTGCCATGAACTGGAAGCATCTTGGGACTAAGGGCACAGTAGTGCTACAGATGTTTAGTGTCTAGTCCATTCTGAAATAGCATACCTCCATGGAAATGCTCCAGTGGGGACTTCAGGAGAAGAAGGGTGTTCCAACACGATGTTTTATACCTCAGTGACCTAGCATATCCCATTCCTTCCCTCTGGATGGTTGTCTGTCTTTTTTTTCTACCAAGATTTTATTCATTCTTTAAGATTTGACCTTGTAAAACCTTTTCAGACATGGCTTTGTCTTACTTCCTGCTCTATACACCCTGCCTCACCATGTTCCCAGATTTAGTCTTTTCCTTCTTTGTAGGAACTAGCTACTCCTTCACCAGCACCTACTGTATTCTACTGTAATCATGTCTTGCACCCTACTCTAGTATTCTTGCCTGGAAAATCCCATGGCCGGAGGAGCCTGTGGGCTGTAGTCTATGGGGTCGCAAAGAGTTGGACACAACTGAGCAACTTCACTTTCACTTTTTACTTTCATGCATTGGAGAAGGAAATGGCAACCCACTCCAGTGTTCTTGCCTAGAGAATCCCAGGGATGGGGGAGCCTGGTGGGCTGCCGTCTATGGGGTCGCACAGAGTCGGATCCGACTGACACGACTTAGCAGCAGCAGCAGCAGGGATGAGCATGTGGTCCAAGCTGGACAAATCAAAGTTCTTCCTTAAGAATTTATATATGATGCTTTAAGAGAGAACTTATTGGGACTTTGAATATTTCATGCTATATTTTACCAATTACCTTGTTGGACTCCCAGGCCCGAGGCTGATGAAAAACATGGCAGACAAAGGAATGTGTCTGGGGAAATTGAAAGGAGACTTAATGGACTAGAGGCTACTGCAAGTCACTGACAAAACTTGAGAGATCAGACTATGAGTTAGATCAGCCTGGAAAAACAACAGGGCAAGCAGCCTTCAGTAGAACAACAGTCACTCCCTCAGGGTGCTAGTTCTTTAGAAAGCAGACCTTGAGATGGAGGTAAGGGTACAAGATGTTTTTTGAAGGGTGCGTGCATGCTCAGTTTCTTCAGTCATGTCCAACTCTTTGTGACCCGTTGGACTGTAGCCTGCCAGGCTCCTCTGTTCAAGGAATTCTCCAGGCAACAATACTAGAGTACGTAGCCATTCCCTTCCTGATCCAGGGATCAAACCCAGGTCTCCTGTACTGGGTACTAGGTTAATTTGTTTCTCTGATAATCCCAGTGATGAGGATTCAGGAGAATGACTGGATTAGTTATGGGCAAAATAAAGATTTTTATTTTTTCTCATCATAAAGAAATAGTCATTGAATTTTGTGACCTTATCTTCAGTGTTATTTTTATTGTCAGAATCATCAACTTAAACTTGGATCACGTGATGAGGTCAAACTACAAGATAAATAACAGCAGAGTATTTGAGCTGAAACCAGATGGAAACCTTTACTTTCTGCTTCATTTATTTATTTTCCTTCATTCTGCTTCCATTTTTTCATTCATTTTTAAACCATTCATTATTGCTTGTCTATTAAGTGGAAAGCACTAATTGTTAGGATGCCAAATATATTAATGAATAAAACATACAATTTTACCTTTGAGGGGCTCACAATCCAGTTAGGGCACCTTATGAAAGTGATTAGTTGAAAAAACTATAAAACAGGATTATATGTAAATTACCACAGAAAAAGAAGAATAAGACATTTAGGGGATGGTCTGTGAAACAGTTTCAAGTTTGCTTCAGAAAGTGGATACGGACAAACAAAACAAAACAAAACACATGAGATCAATCAAACAAAATAAAAGAAAGCGGATCTAGGTTACAGGCATAGGTTATAGGTTACCCATAAAGTCCTTGACATTTTATCCAACTTCTCAGGAACATTTTGGTGGCCTCTCTCATATTCAAGCATCATGACTCTCCTTTTAACCTCTCTGAGGAATCAAGGTCTATAAAAAAAAAAAAAACAACCCTGGGAATTGGGGTCTTGAAATAATAGGATGCTGTGCTAGCCCAAAGGCTGGTCCTGTTTTCTGCAGGGGGAGAGTGCTGGAGGAGAGTGTGCAGGGTGGATCTGAGTTGCTGCCTGTGTACCTTACCTCTTTGCATGTCTTAGTTCCGTGCTTCTCATACTTTGATGTATACATGAATCACCTGGAGTACTTGTTAAAATATAGATACTGATTCAGAAGATCTGTGGTAGGGCTTGAGACCACAGGCTCCTCCACGAGGCTGAGGTGGCTGGTCCAAGTTCTATAGTTTTAATAGCAAACCCAGAATCATACTGACCCTTTAATTAGTCTGAGACAATGGGGACATTTCATGGCATCATCATATTTCGTATTTTCTACCCTTTCTCTTCCTGAGACCCTTTTCTAGCTTCCATTTGCACTCAATATATTCCATACACACTTTAATCTTCTTCCCCTAAGAACAGTGGTGAGGAATCAGAATATGCAAGTCCACATCCCAATCATAATTAACAGTGTGCATTGGACACATTTAGGCTGCTTTAGTCTCAGTTTCCTCATTCGTAAAAACAGGCATCAGATGATTTTATAGACTCGTCCACTTCAGCACAACTATCTATGGGTCTGTGAACACTTTGTCTATGAGGATGCTGCTGTCATTTTATATTGTTGTATCATTTCCTCTCCAGGAGGATTGCACTGGATTTACACTTATCTCTAATGGTAGAATGAGGGGTTGAAGTCCTTGATAATGGATTGGCTTAATAGCAAATACATGGTGAGTGGGAGGGATGCCCTTCCTAAGCTCCCTGAACTTTCAGTATAGAAGCTGTCTCTTCCAAAAGATGCAACTGATAGTTTTGGTTGGGAATAAGAAAAGAGTTCCAAATAGGAAAAGGAGTACGTCAAGGCTGTATATTGTCACCCTGCTTATTGATCTTATATGCAGAGTACATCATGAGAAACGCTGGGCTGGAGGAAGCACAAGATGGAATCAAGATTGCCAGGAGAAATATCAATAACCTCAGACACGCAGATGACACCACCCTTATGGCAGAAAGTGAAGAACTAAAGAGCCTCTTGATGAAAGTGAAACAGGAGAGTTAAAAAGTTGGCTTAAAGCTCAACATTCAGAAAACAAAGATGATGGCATCCAGTCCCATCACTTCATGGCAAATAGATGGGGAAGCAGTGGAAACAGTGGTTGACTTAATTTTGGGGGGCTCCAAAATCACTGCAGATGGTGATTGCAGCCATGAAATTAGAAGACGCTTGCTTACTCCTTGGAAGGAAAGTTATGACCAACCTAGACAGCATATTAAAAAGCAGAGACCTTACTTTGTCAACAAAGGTCTGCCTAGTTGAGGCTATGGTTTTTTCAGTAGTCATGTATGGATGTGAGAGTTGGACTATAAAGAAAACTGAGCACCAAAGAATTGATGCTTTTGAACTGTAGTGTTGGAAAAGATTCTTGAGAGTCCCTTGGACTGCAAGGAGATCCAACCAGTCCACCCTAAAGGAAATCAGTCCTGGGTGTTCATTGGAAGGACTGATGTTGAAGCTGAAACTCCAACACTTTGGCCACCTGATGCGAAGAGCTGACTCATATGAAAAGACCCTGATGCTGGAAGAGATTGAAGGCAGAAGGAGAAGGGGACGATGGTGGATGAGATGGTTGGATGGCATCACTGACTCGATGGACATGAGTTTGAGTGAACTCCGGGAGTTGCTGATGGACAGGGAGGCCTGGCGTGCTGCAGTTCATGGGGTTGCAAAGAGTTGGACACGACTGACCAAGTGACTGAACTGAAATAAAGAAAAGACGAAATGATATTACTGCTTTTTAAAAAACTTTTTATTTTTTATTGGAGTATGACTGTGTGCTGTGCTAAGTTGCTTCAGTCATGTCTGACTCTTTACAACCCTGTGGACTGAAGCCCGCCAAGCTCTTCTGTCCATGGGATTCTCCAGGCAAGAATATTGCAGTGGCTTGTCATGCCCTTCTCCATGGCATCTTCCCAACCTAGGGCTTGAACCCATGTCTTTTATGTCTCCTGAATTGACAGGCAGATTCTTTACCACTAGTGCCACCTGGGAAGCCTGTATTGAGGTATCGCTGATTAACAATGTTGTGAGAGTTTCAGGTGAACAGCAAAGGGACTCAGCCATACATACACATGTATCCATCCTCCCCCAAACTCTCCTCCTATTCAGGCTGCCACATAACATTGAGCAGAGTTCCCTGTGCTCTACTGTAGGAACTTGTGGTTTATCCATGTTAAATATGATGCTATTTTGAGGAACAGCATCAGTCAATCTTCTTTCCTTAAGAGGGATAAGGAGGTTGCAGATATGAAAGTGCAAATGTCCTGAAGGCCCAAATTCATGGTTCTGGAATGACATCCTTACTCTGTGGGAATCATATCTATGGATGGTAAAAGGAGCAACCTGGTGACTCATGAAATCTTCAATAGGTCCTTGGGCATCAGGAAGCACAGCGTCTTCTGTTATAAAGTTCACAGAATTGATTAATCCAATCACACACTCTGCAGGTTAAGCATGTTCTCTGTCCCCAGTCTTTATGTCATTCTGATGAGCAACTTCCTGTCATCACTGGGGACAAATAGTTCTTCCAGAGATGAGAAGGTTGAGAAGAACACAGGGCTATCCAACCTGAAGAGACATTAAGAAGGAAATAAGGAGGATGAAATTTTCCATGCTTTCCCTGTCTATCACCTTCACTGAGAGCTGACTGAGAGCTGCCTCAGGACAATGACTATGTCTTTTATGTGTCTTTGAACATATGAAGCCCTTATACCCTCTATATGCATTGAACTATTACCTGGAGTAGCTTGGAATTGAGCGCTTATAATCTATGGAACCAACACACTAGTATCCAAAGGAAAGGTGGTTGCAGCTGCTGGGACAGAAAGCCTAATTTGAAAGGCACAAATACTTCTCCTCCCTGTGGCTTTCATGGCACTTTCTGCCTAGGTCTGCTCCCGGCCACTGGAGCCTGAGTCCTTGTTCCATGCTAATGGATCAAGAACTGAGAATGGACTATGGGGTGGGAGACAAGGGGCACACAAAATATAAGATCTTATGTCTCAGTTTACCCAGAGCAGTACAAGTTTGAGCCTGTAGTCCTGGTGACATATCTGTTTAACATTTTCTTGAATTTTTCATTTTTCATGCCCTTTTCCAATTAGAACTTACAATTAAATATGTTGGGGTGGGTTTTGTAGGTCCTCCGTTGTGTATGACTAACTGCTGCCACATTATATAGTTTTGAGCTCTCCATGCAGAGATCTGAGTCCTTTAATGCATGGTTATATCTGAAAGATAACTGGAAGTAACTCATTTCCCAACCATTTCTAGATGCAGTGTAACAACCACTTTTCTTTCAAAGACAGGAGGCTGCTTCCTGATAAAATAAAGTACATTCAGATAAGAGGTTATGGGAGGCTAACTCTGCTGGTATTGGGAGAAGTGTTTGAAGATGTAGCCTTTGCCAGCTTTGTTGCGCTATCCAGTGATATTCTGACCTTAGCTATGATCTGTGCAGATGGTTGCCAGATTGCCATTTGTTGGGGAGTTCAGGTCTGCGGGAAAACTCCAAAAAGTCTAGGTTATGTGACCATGAAATATATGTGGGGAAGAGATACTAATCTATTCAGCCATAGAATGCTTGGAAAGATATTAAAACGTTCTATTATGGAGATTTTATAATTAAACCTATGTTGCAAGGCAAAAACTGCATATTTCTCTGGTGATTTAAAAAAATTCTATAGTAAGCCTTAAAAACAGAAATGAGTTAAAGAATGATTGAAGTGTGTGCATAGTAAAAAGTAATTGCTAAATTTCTATTTCTCAAGGAAGTTGATGATGAACTTACAATTTGCTCAGAATGTTGCCCATGTTTGTCATTCACCCTGGGAACTCTCATAATAAAACTGACTGTAAGAGAGCCAGGAGGCATAAATCTTTTGAGGTAACATCAGCAGCTATTTTATTTCGCTTTTTGATTTTTTATTGAAATAAAGTTGATTTACAATGTTGTATTAGTTTCTGATGTACAGCAAAGTGATTCAGTTATACATTTATGTATTCTTTTAAAGATTATCTTCCATTATAGGTTATTATAAGATATTGAATGTCATTTTCTGGGCTACACAATAGGTCCTTGTTCCTTATTAATCCATATATATTAATAGTAGTGTGCATATTTTAATCACAAACTCTTAATTTATTTCTTCCCCTCATCTCCCTTTGATAACCATAAATTTGTTTTCTGTCTGTTGAGTCTTTTTCTGTATTCTAAATGAGTTCATTTGTATCCGTTTTTTAGATTCCACTTGTAAGTGACATCATATTACATTTGTCTTTCTGTAACTTGCTTCACTGAACATGATAATCTGTAGGTCCTTCCATGGTCAACAACTATTTTAAAAATCAGTAATTAATGTTTGGAAATTGTGCCCTAAATCAATGCTTTAATATGTATAGCAGAATAAGATTTAGTTACATACCATGATTTTCTATTTAGACCAAGTTACTGCCTTTCTAAATTAATTTAACTCATTTTAAATTCCAGGTAATAGCTGCTAATTGGCACCATCCTGAGCAGAAAGACTTTGCAAATAAAGTAGTCCAGTTTAATATTAATATTATCAGGTATTTTGATAGAAAAAAATTAATTTAATCCTAATATTTTTGTCATTTCTGATGCCTTTTCTCCCTCTGAGGCAATGAGTATGTAAGTCTTTAAATACACTGGCCTCACTATAGCTTAGTAAATTTTCAGGAGGGAGCAGAGTTTAACTCTGTTTCCAGAGTGAGAAGGCCTAGGTTGGGAAGTGAAACAATGTCATACGTGCCTCCTTCTCTTGGTCCAAGTAAAGCGTGAAGCCAGTCCAGATGCCAGGGGTGGAGAAAGAGGCCTCAGAGTCTGATGGAAGCAGCTACAAAGCCATACTGAGGAGGGACCCAGATGCAGAGAAGGCAGTATTTGTGGCCATTTTGTCAAACTGCCAGTCTCCTCTTGAAAGTGGTACCCACAAATATTTTCAATTTTACACCTAAATGTGTCTTCCGTGGATATTCTTTCCACACCCAAGTTTGGATCATTGGTTAGGGAAGCCTCATCTGCTCTCTTGTTTATAGATTCTTTGCTCTTCTCTTTGTGTCCAGTTTTGACCATCGTCTCTAATCTGAATTATGCCTAATCTGAATATGTCACTCCACCGCTTAGGAGTTTTTAATAGTTCCTCACAACCTATGAGACAAAGTCCGGAATTATCTCCACAGTGCTTCATAGTCTTGTACCTGCCTATTTCCAGACTTCTCTTGATCTCCAAAATGGATCCTTACACTACAGCTGATTTCCCTACAGACTCTCCAAATATGCCATGATTCTGTTCTTTAATTAGAGGATAATTGTTTTACAATATTGTGATGGTTTCTGCCATACAGCAATGTGAATCAGTCATACTTGTATATATATTCCATCCCTCTGAGCACCAGGCTGGGCTCCCTGTTTTATATAGCAGCTTCCCACTAGTTACCTATTTTACACATGATAGTGTGTGTATATCAATGCTACTTTCTCAATTCATCCCACCCTCCCTTCCCCCACAGTGTCCCCAAGTCCATTCTCTCTGTGTCTCCATTCCTTCCTTGTAAATAGGCTCATCAGTACTATTTTTCTAGATTCCATCTATATGTGTTAATATATGATATTTGTTTTTCTCTTTCTGACTTACTTTACCCTTCATGACAGACTCTAGTATCATCCATCTCACTGTAACTGACTCAGATTTGTTCCTTTTTATCCCCAAGTAATATTCCATTGTATATATGTACCACATCTCCTCATTCCTCAGTTGATGGTGTACTGCAACATTACTGTACCACTGCATGGAAAAAGTCCCTCACTGCCCCTAACTCCTCAACCCAATAATTTTCCTGTTTGGCAAACACTTATCCAATGTGCTCTAGCTTATGCATCAACTCTTCCAGGAAGCCTTCCATATACACCCAGATTGTGAAGACCCTCTTCTATGTGTTCAGTACTCTTCCGAACTATTCTCTGATGGCAGTTATTATGCTGTATTACAATTAGTGATTTACTTCTCTGACTTGCCTGCTATCCAATGAGATCATGGAGGGCAGGAACTCTGTCTTGGACCTCTGATTATCTAGTTTTTAATATGGCTGTCTAGCCTGCAGCTATATTTGTTGTGTTTTCTTCCAAGAGAAATGAAATTAGAATAAATGTAATTACCCAAAAGGTAGACAATTTAACTCTGTTTTGAAGTATACCTACTCTCTCCCTTATAATTAATTAGTGCTTCTAGAAATCCATTTAAAATTATCAAACATGTGATAATGAAATTTTTCAACAAAGGAGCTTATTGTGCTTGTAAGTAGAGCTGTAGCTCAACTATTAGTTCAAGTTTTATTCTATAGTATTTAAAATTCATATCAATTCTTTGATTTGTGCACTGAAGGTTTTCTTCTTTGAAATAAAATGTAGGTTCTCTAAAGATTTTTTTTTCTGACAGTACTGGGAGGAAAGTGGCAATCTTTAATACCCAATATAAGAAAAAATGTTACAGATATGTTTTTAAATTTTTGATATTAAACTGTGCATATTTTTAAAAAATCCCCACTTAGACTTAATTGATCATATCATTTTGTAATATGTGACTCTTAACTCTTTTACAGAAAAGTGTTACAAATATACCCCTAAACCTCCCCCATTCAGTTCTTTTCATTCTTGCCTAGATATAATAATTTATTTATTCACTTGCTTATTCAAAGGTAATTATTGAGTACCAATCATTTGTTAGGCACTGGCTGAAATCAAAGTGTCAGACGAGTTAACATCCCGTATGGAGCTTGGGATCCTCTTCTGTACTCATCCAGATTGTTTTTAGAGTTAAATCCTTTTTGGTTGTAGGACTGAGGTCTTGGTTTTCTTGGTGGCAGTTGATCAGAGATTGTTCTCAGCTCCTTGAGGTTTCCCTCAGGTTTTAAGTATGCAGCACCTCCATGGACTACTTACAACACAGCTTTTTTACAACACACCTTTTTTTTTTTTTTTTTTTACAAGCCAATACCAACACATTTCTTGGAGCTTCGTCTTCTTTCAGAAAGCACGCCTGATTAGTTAGACCCACCAGGATAACCTTCTTTCTAGTAAAGTAATGCTCAAAATTCTCCAAGCCAGGCTTCAGCAATACGTGAACCATGAACTTCCAGATGTTCAAGCTGGTTTTAAAAAAGGCAGAGGAACCAGAGATCAAATTGCCAACATCCACTGGATCATGGAAAAAGCAGGAGAGTTCCAGAAAACCATCTATTTCTACTTTATTGACTATGCCAAAGCCTTTGACTGTGTGGATCACAATAAACTGTGGACAATTCTGAAAGAGATGGGAATACCAGACCACCTGACCTGCCTCTTGAGAAACCTATATGCAGGTCAGAAAGCAACAGTTAGAACTGGACATGGAACAACAGACTGGTTCCAAATAGGAAAAGGAGTACGTCAAGGCTGTATATTGTCACCTTGCTTATTTAACTTATATGCAGAGTACATCATGAGAAATGCTGAACTGGAAGAAACACAAGCTGGAATCAAGATTGCCAGGAAAAATATCAATCACCTCAGATATGCAGATGACACCACCCTTATGGCAGAAAGTGAAGAGGAACTAAAAAGCCTCTTGATGAAAGTCAGAGAGGAGAGTGAAAAAGTTGGCTTAAAGCTCAACATTCAGAAAATGAAGATCATGGCATCCGGTCCCATCACTCCATGGGAAATAGATGGGGAAACAGTGGAAACAGTGTCAGACTTTCTTTTTTTGGGCTCCAAAATCACTGCAGATGGTGATTGCAGCCATGAAATTAAAAGACGCTTACTCCTTGGAAGAAAAGTTATGAGCAACCTAGATAGCATATTCAGAAACAGAGACATTATTTTGCCTACTAAGGTCCGTCTAGTCAAGGCTATGGTTTTTCCAGTGGTCATGTATGGATGTGAGAGTTGGACTGTGAAGAAGGCTGAGCACCGAAGAATTGATGCTTTTGAACTGTGGTGTTGGAGAAGACTCTTGAGAGTCCCTTGGACTGCAAGGAGATCCAACCAGTCCATTCTGAAGGAGATCAACCCTGGGATTTCTTTGGAAGGAATGATGCTAAAGCTGAAGCTCCAGTACTTTGGCCACCTGATGCGAAGAGTTGACTCATTGGTAAAGAGTCTGATGCTGGGAGGGATTGGGGGCAGGAGAAGAAGGGGACGACAGAGGATGAGATGGCAGGATGGCATCACTGACTCGATGAACACGAGTCTGAGTGAACTCCAGGAGTTGGTGATGGACAGGGAGGCTTGGTGGGCTGCGATTCATGGGGTCACAAAGAGTCTGACACAACTGAGCAACTGAACTGAACTGAACTGAACTGAATTTAACTTAAAGTCAGTTTATTAGAAACCTAATCACAGGAGCAATAGTCTACACTATTCACTACATCACTCATACTCAAAGACAGGAATATATAAAGTGAGAACTCCAAGGAGTGGAAACATTGACAGCCATCTTGAAATTCAGTCTATTGAAATAGACTTGCATTCTAAATCCAGTTTTCTTAGATTTTGAATACTTGAATAAGGTTTACTTCCTGGAAGGGTTTTGGAAGAAAGTTCATTAGATAGCACACTTCCTTCCTGCTAAGAGCCAGCAAAAAAAAAAAAAAAAAAAAAGCCAGCATATGTGGAAACAACATGTCATCTTAATTCCTGGTAAGTTCAATGGTAAGAATACAGCTTAGTGACAGAATCAAATGAGCTTTTTATTTCCTTTGCTCACCCAGTTTAGACCTTAGACTACTTGTCCAAGGGCAGATTTTAATCTGTAAGGAAATCATTGGATTATGCCAATCTAGGGTTGGATAAGGAGAAAGAGACCAAAATTCCCTTGCTTATGGCTTTTATTAGATTAACTCCACCCAAGACCTATAGATATTACTCACTGACAGGTAACTGGGTCCGCTTCCAGAGAGAATAAGTTTTGGGACAGAGGCGTGAAGGGTTGGAAAGAAATTCCTCCTCATGGAAACCAGAGCACACAGGAGAGAGGTTTCTCTCTAATACTTATTTACACTTACAGCAAGTCTCTAAGGATCAGATTTTCCTATACTAAATAATTTAAAAATAATAATACATACATTTTCCCTTCCAAGTAGAACACTAGAAGCACTTGCTGCTTATTACTGATCAAGTGAGACAAAGAAAACTATTTGGGAAATGTTTACTTCAAATGGTATGAAAGTCTCAAGTAAGAATGAGCAACACAGGGATTTCCCCTGGATCCAGTGGTTAAGACTCTGCCTTCCAATGTGGGGGCTGCAGGTTCCATCCTTGGTTGTGGAATAGGATCCCACAAGCTGTGCATATGACCAAAAATTAAAAAAAAAAAAATGAATGAACAACATAAAGATGGAATGATATCAATTCAGGGTGCACTGAGGCATGGCTAGGATTTCTTAGGATGTGCAAGAAGTGTTTTCTGGGTTCATATTTGAATGCCGAGGGGCCAACTATTACATTCATGGAACTCAGGGAAGAGGAATTAATGTTTCGTTCTCACTGCTCTCCCATCTCTGAGCAAGAGAAACAATCTATTTTCTCTTTATAGAAACCTACTTCTGTAGAGCAAAGTGATTTTAACTTATCACTAAACTGAATTAAAATGACATTGGCAAAAATAGTGATGTATTTTGCTTTACTTCAGACTGCCAACCAAAGAAAAATTAGATTTCTTTGGACTCAGTAGAAAGAGGGAAAATACTTATATAACTCTGGTCCGCTCACTTCACTTTCCTGTCTAATACTCAGTCTCTTTGTGAAATAGAAAAAATACCTTAACAAGTCCACAGGTTTATTACCAGGGCAGAGTTAATAAATAGAAAATTTATATAATTAGAATTATTATCAGTTATTATTTATATCATGAGAATCCAAATTTTGAAAACCTTTTTTAAAGCATTGATTTTGAAAGGTATATCACTTCTATAAAACACTTATTAGATAATTTTTAACTTCTATCTGACAAGATACAAAAATATCTCTTGGGCTTTACAAGGGACAAAACAGATTTTTTAGTGTTCAAGCTAAACTATAATTTGGACTTTAGCATTTATTTATGATTTCCTTCCTTCAGTTTCAGTAGGGTATGACACAGTTACTTACCTGCCACTTTCTCCTAAATTCAACTGATTGTTTTTTTAATTTTTAATTTGAGTCTGTGGCATGAAATAATGGAAACAAAAGGATAGCCTGGACATGATGCCTCCTGGGTATGAAAGGCAACCTTTTTGCAAAATTCCTATTGATGTTGATGTCAATATTCACCTTTGCAGGAGGTGACCATTATCTTCATTACTACCGCCATAGTTTGGCCCCAGGTAAATAACAGGGAGGAATAACAGCTCCACCCATTAACAGAAAATTGGATTAAATATTTACTGAGCATGGCCCCACCCATCAGAACAAGACCCAGTTTCCTCCCAGTCAGTCTCTCTCATCAGGAAGCTTCCATAAGTCTCTCAACCTTCTGCATCAGAGGGAAGACAGACTGAAAGCCACAATCACAGGGAACGAACCAATCTGATCACATGGACCACAGTCTTGTCTAACTCAATGAAACTCTGAGCAATGCCGTGTAAGGCCACCCAAGACTGATGGACCATGGTGACAAAATGTGTTCCACTGGAGAAGGGAATGGCAAACCACTTCAGTATTCTTGCCTTGAGAACCCCATGAGCAGTATGAAAAGGCAAAAAGATAAGACATTGAAAGATGAACTCCCCAGGTCAGTACATGCCCAATATGCTACTGGAGATCAGTGGAGAAATAACCCCAGAAAGAATGAAGAGACAGAGTCAAAGCAAAAACAACACCTAGCTGTGGATGTGACTGGTGATAGAAGCAAGGTCCAATGCTGTAAACAGCAACATTGCATAGGAACCTGGAATGTTAGGTCCATGAATCAAGGCAAACTGGAAGTGGTCAAATGGGAGATGTCAAGAGTGAATGTTGACATTTTAGGAATCAGCAAACTAAAATGGACTGGAATGGGTGATTTTAACTCAGATGACCATTATATATACTACTGCAAGCAAGAATCCCTTAGAAGAAATAGAGTAGCCATCCTAGTCAACCAAAGAGTCGGAAATGTAGTACTTGGATGCAATCTCAAAAACGACAGAATGATCTCTGTTCATTTCCAAGGCAACCCATTCAATATCACAGAAATCCAAGTCTATGCCCTGACCAGTAATGTTGAAGAAGCTGAAGTTGAAGGACCTACAAGTCCTTCTAGAACTAACACCCCAAAGAGATGTCCTTTTCATTATGGGGGACTGGAATGCAAAAGTAGGAAGTCAAGAAACATCTGGAATAACAGGCAAATTTGGCCTTGGAGTACAGAATGAAGCAGGGAAAATGCTAATAGAGTTTTGTCAAGAGAATCATGGGTTATAGAAAATGCCCTCTTTCAACAACACAAGAGAAGACTCTACACATGGACAACACCAGATGGTCAATACTGAAATCAGATTGATTATATTCTTTGCAGCCAAAGATGGAGAAGCTCTATACAGTCAGCAAAAACAAGACCAGGAGCTGACTGTGGCTCTAATCATGAACTCCTTATTGCCAAATTCAGACTTAAATTGAAGAAAGTAGGGAAAAATCACTGACCATTCAGGTATGACCTAAGTCAAATCCCTTATGATTATACAACAAGTGACAAATAGATTCAAGGGATTTGATCTGATAGAGTGCCTGATGAACTATGGATGGAGGTTCGTGATACTGTACAGGAGAAAGGGATCAAGACCATCCCAAGAAAAAGAAGTGCAAAAAAGCAAAATGGCTGTCTGAGGAGGCCTTACAAATAGCTGAGAAAAGAAGAGAAGTGAAAAGCAAACGACAAAAGGAAAGATATACCCATTGAATGCAGAGTTCCAACAAATAGCAAGGAGAGATAAGAAAGCCTTCCTCAGTGATCAGTGCAAAGAAATAGAGGAAAACAATAGAATGGGAAAGACTAGAGATCTCTTCAAGAAAATTAGAGATACCAAGGGAAAATTTCATGCAAAGATGGGCTCAGAAATGGTATGGACCAAACAGAAGCAGAAGATATTAAGAAGAGGGGGCAAGAATGCACAGAAGAACTGTACAAAAAAGATCTTCATGACCCAGATAATCATGATGTTATGATCAGTCACCAGAGTCAGACATCCTGGAATGTGAAGTCAAGTGGACCTTAGGAAGCATCATGACGAACAAAGCTAGTGGAGGTGATGGAATTCCACTTGAGCTATTTCAAATCCTAAAAGATGATGCTGTGAAAGTGCTGCACTCAATATGTCAGCAAATTTGGAAAACTTAGCAGTGGCCACAGGACTGGAACAGGTCAGTTTTCATTCCAATCCCAAAGAAAGGCAGTGTCAAAGAATGCTCAAACTACCACCCAATTGCACTCATCTCACACGCTAGTAAAGTAATACTCAAAATTCTCCAAGCCAGACTTCAGCAGTACGTGAACTGTGAACTTCCAGATGTTCAAGCGGGTTTTAAAAAAGGCAGAGGAATCAGATCAAATTGCCAACATCCACTGTATCATCAAAAAAGCGAAGAGTTCCAGAAAAACATCTATTTCTGCCTTATTGACTATACCAAAGCCTTTGACTGTGTGGATCACAAAAAAACTGTGGAAAATTCTGAAAGAGATGGGGATACCAGACCACCTGACCTGCCTCTTGAGAAATCTGTAGCAGGTCAGGAAGCAACAGTTAGAACTGGACATGGAACAACAGACTGGTTCCAAATAGGGAAAGGAGTATGTCAGGGCTGTATATTGTCACCCTACTTATTTAACTTATATGCAGAGTACATCATGAGAAACGCTGGGCTGGAAGAAGCACAAGCTGAATCAAGATTGCTGGGAGAAATATCAATAACCTCAGATATGCAGATGACACCACCCTTATGGCAAAAAGCGAAGAAGAACTAAGGAGCCTTCTGATGAAAGTGAAAGAGGAGAGTAAACAAGCTGGCTTAAAACTCAACATTCAAAAAACTAAGACATGACATCTGGTCCCATCACTTCATGGCAAATAGATGGGGAAACAGTGGAATCAGTGACAGATTTTATTTTTTTGGACTCCAAAATCACTGCAGATGGTGGCTGCAGCCATGAAATTAGAAGACGTTTGCTCCTTGGAAGAAAATTATGACCTACCTAGACAGCACATTAAAAAGCAGAGACATTACTTTTTCAAAAAGACTGTCTAGTGAAAGATATGGTTTTTCCAGTAGTTATGAATGGATGTGAGAATTGGACTATAAAGAAAGCTGAGCGCAGAAGAATTGATGCTTTTCAACTGTGATGTTGGAGAAGGCTCTTGAGGGTTCCTTGGACTGCAAAGAGATCAAACCAGTCAATCCTAAAGCAAATCAGTTCTGAATATTCACTGGAAGGACTGATGCTGAAGCTGAAACTCCAATACTTTGGCCACCTGATGTGAAGAGCTGACCAATTTGAAAAGACCCTGATGCTGGGAAAGATTGAAGATGGGAGGAGAAGGGGACGACAGTGGATGAGATGATTGGATGGCACCATCGGCTGAATGAACATGAGTTTGAGTAAACTCCGGAAGTTGGTGATGGACAGGGAGGCCTGGCGTGCTGCAGTCCTTGGGTCACAAAGAGTTGGACATGACCGAGCGACTGAACTGACCTGATTTTCCATTCCATTATCCATCAGTCAAACTCTGAAAATTTAATTCAAATACCTTAAGGATAAACTCATTTGGCTTTCGCATCATTTGAATTCTTGAGTCATGATGATGGGGGCTTCCGGAATGTCAACAAAGTTCAATCATCTTTTATTAAACTGATTTTCTTGAGGATTTCAGGATTCAAGGACAGGCCAGAAATATGATTCATAAAACAAATACTCTACAATGTTTACAGAAGAGTCTGAAGAAGAGAGGACAAAATGGTATTCAGGATTGCCTTGTTCCTTCCACCGTTTGAAATGATAAAGGAAATAAAGAAACAAGCAACTCATTAAGCTGGGCAAGACCACAAACCTAATGCTTTACTTGTCTATCTAACCACCAAAGCAGCTAGTAGAGAAAAATTTAGAATAATTGAAAACTGTAATTAAGGTATTGTATATTTGCTATGCAAGGTAGGAGTCACAGGAGACATGGGTTTGATCCCTGGGTTGGGAAGATCCCCTGAAGGAGGGCACGGCAACCAGTGTTCTTGCCTGGAGAATCCCGTGGACAGAGAAGCCTGGCAAGTTACAGTCCATTGTGTCACAGTCAGACACAACTGAGGCAACTTAGCACATAGCACATATTTACTATGACACACACATACAAAGAAAAAATAATTTAAAAACTACATTATACTAGCTAAGTCAAATAAGTTATGTAAATCAAGCCCTTGAGTATCTGTTTGGTTAACAATTTTCAAACTAGACTTAGAAGTTTGTCTCAATTTGTTCATTTTTCTTTCTTTCTTTCTTTCTTTCTTTTTTTTAACCACGTGGCACACAAGATCTTCATTCCCCAACCAGGGATTGAGTATGTGTCCCCTGCCATGGCAGTATGGAAGTCCCCGTTCAGTTTTCTTGATCTATAAATGAGGACTTCATGGATGCATGCTGATTTTAGTAGCAAAGTGTTTTCCTGAGCAATATTTATTTTGTGTTTTCACTCATTCAAGGGCTTCCCTGGTGGCTCAGAGGTTAAAGTGTCTGCCTGGAATGCGGGAGACCTGGGTTCGATCCCTGGGTCAGGAAGATCCCCTGGAGAAGGAAATGGCAACCGACTCCAGTACTCTAGCCTGGAGAATCCCATGGAAGGAGAAGCCTGGTAGGCTTTGGGGTTGCAAAGAGTCGGACACGACTGAGTGACTTCACTTCACTTCTTCACTCATTCAGCAAGGATTTATTAAGTACATGTGGCAAATAAGGTACCCCAACTAAAAGCTTTATGATGATTCCCACGTGAAAACAGACAGGTGGTTTTTAACCCCAGCTTTTATAGAAGGCACAACATTACTGTATAACACCAAATCCTGTAATAGCAGAAAGAATCAATTTTTAGTTTCTAGAACAATTTTCAGGTGCTATCCACAACACATCAAAATAAACAAATTACCTCTTAAAGCAGAATATCTCAGATGAGAAATGAAATATTTAGACTCCTTCAAGCATGAGAATTTCTATTAGTAGAAATCATTCAGAACTGCCAAGCAAGACCAGCCCATCCATTCAACTATTCATTCATTGATTAACTCAGCAAATATAAATTGATACTGAGTATATGGCAGGAACTTTTTTTTCTGAGATATAAGAGTGACCCAGACACAGGCCCTGCTTTTGGATAGTCCTGGTAAATGGGCATTTGTAAGATTTTTATAATGCAATCTGGCAAGTGGTACAACAGTAGTGGGTGTAGGGTATCACAGTGGTGTCCAGAAGTGATGTGGACCACTGTCTCAGGTCTCAAGATAAGCCTCCTGAAGAATATCTAAGTAATAATAAGGAATATTTAAGTCAAGTCAATAGTGGTATAATCCAGGGGATGGAGAGGCAGGGAAAATTATAGCTTTAAGAGGAAATAACATGGGTTTCCCTGCTGGCTCAATGGTAAGGAATCAACCTGCCCATGCAGGAGACACAGGAGAAGCAGGCTTGATCTCTGGGTAGGAAAGATTATCCTGGAGAAGGAAATGGCAACTCAGTCCAGTATTTTTGCCTGAGAAATTCCATGGACAGAGGAGTCTGGCTACAGTCCCTGGGGTTGAAAAAAGTCTGTCACAATTTAGTGATTGAGCATGCACACTCAAGAGGGATTATCACATCCTCTCTGACCAGTGAGTGAATCCACACCGTCTGCATTGGAAATCTTAACCACTGGACTGCCAGGGAAGTCCCAAGAAATCCAGTATGCTTGAGTATAGTATTGGTAAAGCAGGTTAGCAATGGTGAGAAATGAAGCTGAGGAGTGGCAGGGTTCAGTTTCAGTTCAGTCACTTGTGTCTGACTCTTTGCGACCCCATGAACTGCAGCAGGCCAGGCCTCCCTGTCCATCACCAACTCCTGGGGTCCACCCAAACCCATGTCTGTTGAGTTGGTGATGCCATTCAACCATCTCATCCTCTGTCATCCCCTTTTCCTCCTGCCCTCAATCTTTCCCAGCATCAGGGTCTTTTCATATGAGTCAGCTCTTCGCATCAGGTGGCCAAAGTATTGGAGTTTCAGCTTCAGCATCAGTCCTTCCAATGAATATTCAGAACTAATTTCCTTTAGGATGGACTGGTTTGCTCTCCCTGCAGTCCAAGGGACTCTCAAGAGTCTTCCCCAACATCACAGTTCAAAAGCATCAATTCTTTGGCGCTCAGCTTTCTTTATAGTCCAACTCTCACATCCATACATGACCACTGGAAAAATCATAGCCTTGACTAGACAGACCTTTGTTGACAAAGTAATGTCTCTGCTTTTGAATATACTGTCTAGGTTGTTCATAACTTTCCTTCCAAGGAGTAAGCATCTTTTAATTGGTTGAAGGGCCCTTTTTGAACAGGCTAAGCCATAGATGGCTGGATGGCATCACTGACTTTATGGACGTGAATCTGAGTGAACTCTGGGAGTTGGTGATGGACAGGGAGGCCTGGCGGGCTGTGATTCATGGGGTCGCAAAGAGTCAGACACGACTGAGTGACTGAACTAAACTGAAGCCATTTGACTTTCATCCTAAAGGCAAAAGGGAGCAACATTCTGAATATTGGTGCTGATCACTGATTACCTCTTTTGTGTCCAGCACTCTCCAGGCACCGCTGGAAATAAATTGAAAGATCTATTCTGTGGTCCCTGAAGAAACTTTAAGTTAGCCAGGGATAGGAGAAATGAAATTAGTGAACAGTTTTCAGCGTTATCTGACTACTAGCCAACTACATGGTTTTGACCACCAAAGAGCTGTAGTTTGGCTGAAAGTTGAAGAGGGAGAGGTTGGTGGGCTGACCCAGGTGATGGGACACCCATATTTAGAGAATTAATTTCCCTGTGGATTCATATTGTTTACTGTTCTTCAAGCCAGAGAAATTAGTATCCTCTAATTTTTTTGGTTTGTGTGAGATTTCATACAATCTCTGGCCTTCCCACCAAACTGCCTTCTCTAACTAGTCTAACCAGCTTGAACTTAGTGAAGTGTTAAAAACATCTGCTTTTATGTTTGAAAATTCTCACTTCTTTTTCATAGAGTGGTGTCCATGTCATACAGTTAAAAAATAATTGAAAAAAATAAATTAATTGCTGTTAAATTCTTACCCTAAGAGTCAGGGTGAAGGACACAGAGTTTAGGAGACCCCATGTTATGAAAGCAGCTATTGAGATCCTAATTATGGCCCATTGTTTTATTTTTCCCTCAGATGCACCAGATTTCTATACTATTTTTAAGCCTCTGGCTCAACAGCAGCTATTTTCTGATCAAATTAGTCCTCATTCTCATTGCGTGATTACCTAATAAAATGGAATACAAGGAAAGTAATTAATCAAAGTCATGGTGGGCACCTGGAATGAGCCCAGCCACAGCTGCATTGCAGTGGCAGCTCTCCAGTAAGAGGGTTAGCTCTAGGGGAGGCTGTGCACTCATGCTGTGTTGGTCGCTCAGTCGTGCCTGACTCTTTGAGGCCCCATGGACTGTAGCCCGCCAGGGTCCTCTGTCCATGGAAATCTCTAGGTGAGAATACTGCAGTGGATTGCCATTCCCTTCTCCAGGGGATATTCCTGACCCAGGGATTGAACCCGGATCTCCTGCATTGCTGGCAGATTCTTTACCATCTGAGCCATGATGCACTCTGGTACACTCTTATTTCTTAGATTATGCTGTGCTGTTCGATAAAATCCACCAAATTGACTTCTCCGGAATCACTCTGAATAAATTAAAAAAAAAAATTGTCCCATTAGAGAACATTTTCAAAAGCCTAGATTCAGTTGCATAGTTGAATCTATTATTTCTGAGGAGGATCTGAGACATGTCTTATTTAAAATACTCTCTGTGGTTTGAAGTTTGTCTACTTTGGATTCTTCTAATCAGTCTGAATATTTACATGCTGTTTCACTTACATTTTTCTTCCCTTCATGTACAATTTCTTGGTATTTTCCTAAGATATGTTGATATTTAATCCTGCTCAATCTGTGAAGTTTCTTTCACTTCTGTTGCCAGTGGTCTGAAATTATTGGACTCACTGGACATAAATCTAATCATAAACTCTAACGATAACTTGGGCTCATAAGGAGAATTTTCTGGGTTATTATGGCCTGGCTGGTCATTAACTCATCTTTTCAACCTTACAAGTCAGATAATTATATATTGGCAAAAATTAAGTTATTCAATATTTCTAATAATAAATTAGAAATGAGTGTGTATTAGAGGTGTAGCGTCCTACTCAATTACCATTTCCCAATTCTATGTAGTAATATGTGCTTGCAAAGAAATGAAAGCCCAGTGGGAACCTTTATAAATAGCCCAGTGAGTCTCTTTTATTCACCAAAGTACAAGGTCTCTTGGTTTTATTTAAAAAGGTGGAATATTCTCTTTTCTGGCTTTCACCTGAATTGAAGACAGATGGACAGATAGGGCAGGGACAGACTGATTTACTCAGCAGTTTCTGGGCAGAGAAGTGAAGAGGAGAGGAGAGGGGAGGGAGGAAAAAAGGGAGGAAGGGAGGAAAAAAGGGTGGAAGGGAGAGAAAGAGACAGAGAGAGTGAGAAACAGAGGCAGGTGGAAAGGCCCCAGATCTTCCCTTTTGTCCTGGATTCTCCCTGAACAATCAGATGAGTCACTCCTCCTCCCACACGTGGGAAGTTGTGAGTGGTCAGTAAACACAGATAATGGAAATGGCCACTTCAAGATGCCACCTGCAAAGAGAAGAGAAGAAGCTCTATCACCTTTAAAACGAAAGGTCTAAGCCCTTCATGGCCCACGTTAAGAGAATAAAGGAATCAGTCCCGCTCCTCTGGACTCTGCAGATTTTCCTTCTTCTTGTGGACATAGCAAGCAAAAGCAACAATCCCAGCCCTCTCACTTAAGCAGGAGATTTATTATTCTTACTCAGAGGATACATATTACAAACAAACACTATATGTATTACCAAGGTGATATTATCAAACATGATTTTGAATTTTATTTGAACAGAACATGATTCTTTATTCTCTAATGGGTGATTCTTCCATGCCATATCAATATATTGTTGAAGAAGATTGTAGAATGGGATGATTCTGGAATTTTCCAGTTTTGTCTGTCTCCTCTGGCTGACTTGAGGAGGGCCTGCAGGTGAAATTCTAGAACAGAAAAAAGAACAGTAATTCAAAGGAAGCATTACCTAGATGATCAAACAAAGTCTGTGGCAGCTTGGGATGGAGAGAAAGGTGCTGGTTGCTAATTGTGGTCTCACTGAATCACAGATTTGGATTCAACCATAGATGGAGTAGGGGGCTGCCTACAAACATGATTTGAAGACTTGCAAAAACGTCTCTATTGCCCAATAACTACATCCATCTGTTCACTGATGTTCTACTAGAAACAAAAAGAGCAATGAAGACTTATATGGTGCATACTTTATGTCAGGCAGCATTCTCTCTATCTATATATATGTTATGATAATTGGGTATATACAAATATATACTTAATTGTCTCCTGCATTGCAGGAAGATTGTATACCGTCGGAGCCACCAGGGAAGTCCCATTTAATTATCATAACGGCCTTATAAGTGTTTATGATAACTCCTACTTTATGAACGAGACAACTGAGGCACACAACTAGTAAGGGCTAGATCCAAAATTTAAATCTACAAGAATGGCCCATTGTCTAGGCTCTCACCACCTTGAAGTACTTTAAATGGAAATTTCCTCAGGGCGGGAACGTTATTGTCTGAGATTCATACCAAGGGATCAATGATTTATATCAAGTTCTCACCTAAAAGCTGGTATGAATGCAGGGGAGCTAGACATCTGGTACATTTATATTTTAGTTCCTGATATTTTCATTATGAGATCTTTGAGTCATAAATTATTTAGAAATGTGTTTAAAATTTTTGAAATACTTAAAGGGTTTTAAAAAGCTATCATTTCAAAAATAGATTTCAAACTTTATGGCCTTGTGCTGAAAAGGGTCTCCTTGGGCATTTATCGGGACTTATTTTGTGACTGGGAATTTTACTCTAGTTGTTTTGGCAAGGTTTCATGTATGTTCCTTAGATCAAGCTTCTCAGTTGCATTTTGTTAACTGAGTATAATGGATAACAATATACATATTAATAACTATAATTTTGTAAGATACATTGAAGCTATTTTTGCTTGTTAGCCAGGAGAATTTGGTTTCTTCTCTCTTCATACATAAAGATAAAATAGTCTTATCTCTGGTAGAATCATTATCCTAAAACAACATGTAATGGATTATATTTTTCATGTCAGTATGGAATTATTTTTACTCATCCTCCTTGAGATTTGGTCTATTCTGAATCTAAGAATTCATGTTTTTCATCAATTCTGGATGATTCTCAGCCATTGTCTCTTTAAATATACTTCTTCCCTGTTCTTTCTACATGTACTAAACTCCAAATAGATAAATGTTGAAATTTTTCTTTCTTTTCTTTAATGTCTTTTATAGTCAAAATTATAGACTTAAGAGTGTAAATGTCTAGGTTCCAACTCCAGTTTTGCCACTTACTAGTATTGTGACTTTGGATAGGATTTAATTTTCCTTTGTCTTAGTTCCCCCATCTATAAAATGAAGACAAAACAATATCTAACTTATAGGGTTGTTGAGAGAAGAAAGAGTTAATACAGCTAGAGAATTTTATACAATACCTAAACGTAAATAGTAGCATATTAGTGTTTGTTATTATTGACTCTCTAGACTTTATTATGGATAAGTTCTTTAAATGTATCTTCCAGTTCACCGAGTCTCTCTTGAGTTTTATCTCATTTGCTGTTTCAACTGTTATTTTAAATTATGATTACACTTTTACTTCAAACATTTTTTTATTTTTCAATTATGCCTGATACTTTTGGATAATAAAAGCTCCTTTCTCATATTTTATAGTTCATTGTTTAGACATTTAAAACACACTTTTTTATTCTATACATAATCATTCCAATGTGAAATTCTTGGGGGGTGTTATACTGCTGTTTGTTTTCTTTGATTGTTTTCACATATGGTGACATTGTGTTTTCCCCATTCTTCTTCTTCTTTTTTTTAAATTTAAATTTAAATTTTGGATTGAGGACTCAAGAGTAGTGTGAATTTATTCATGGATATCCTGCAAGTCTGACTATGGGAGTTTATCCTTAAAGAGAGAATTTGCGTTTGTTGTATCTAAAGTCCTGAGGGCTATCAACATAAGAGTATATTAAATTACTTTTATGGTTTAGGGTGTTTCAGGCCAAGCAGGCTTCCCAGGTGGCACTCAGTTCAGTTCAGTTCAGTCGCTCAGTCATGTCCGACTCTTTGTGACCCCCTAAATCTCAGCACACCAGGCCTCCCTGTCCATTACCAGCTCCCGGAGTTCACTCAGACTCACGTCCATTGAGTCAGTGATGCCATCCAGCCGTCTTATCCTCTGTCGTCCCCTTCTCCTCCGGCCCCCAATCCCGCCCAGCGTCAGAGTCTTTTCCAATGAGTCAACTCTTCCCATGAGGTGGCCAAAGTACTGGAGCTTCAGCTTTAGCATCATTCCTTCCAAAGAACACCCAGGGTTGATCTCCTTCAGAATGGACTGGTTGGATCTCCTTGCAGTCCACGGGACTCTCAAGAGTCTTCTCCAACACCACAGTTCAAAAGCATCAATTCTTCGGCGCTCAGCCTTCTTCACAGTCCAACTCTCACATCCATACATGACCACAGGAAAAACCATAGCCTTGACTAAACGGACCTTAGTCGGCAAAAGTAATGTCTCTGCTTTTGAATATGCTATCTAGGTTGGTCATAACTTTTCTTCCAAGGAGTAAGCGTCTTTTAATTTCATGGCTGCAGTCACCATCTGCAGTGATTTTGGAGCCCCCCAAAAAAGAAAGTCTGACACTGTTCCTATTGTTTCCCCATCTATTTCCCATGAAGTGATGGGGCCGGATGCCATGATCTTCGTTTTCTGAATGTTGAGCTTTAAGCCAACTTTTTGCTCTCCTCTTTCACTTTCATCAAGAGGCTTTTTAGCTCCTCTTCACTTTCTGCCATAAGGGTGGTGTCATCTGCATATCTGAGGTTATTGATATTTCTCCCGGCAATCTTAATTCCAGCTTGTGTTTCTTCCAGTCCAGCATTTCTCATGATGGACTCTGCATAGAAGTTAAATAAGCAGGGTGACAATATACAGCCTTGACGTATTCCTTGTCCTATTTGGAACCAGTCTGTTGTTCCATGTCCAGTTCTAACTGTTGCTTCCTGACCTGCATACAGATTTCTCAAGAGGCAGGTTAGGTGGTCTTTTATTCCCATCTCTTGTGGCACTAGTGATAAAGAATCTGCCTCCCAATTCAGGAAGCTCAAGAGATAAAGGCAGGTTCCATCTCTGGGTCAGGAAGAATCCCTAGAGAAAGAAATGGTGCCCACTCCAGTATTCTCCCTGGAAAATTTCATGGACAGAGGAACACCAAACACCTCTTCTCAAATTGGAGCAAGAGATTACTGGGTGTGCAATGGTGCAGTAGAAACTCAAAGATAAAAGGGAAAGTCTGACATATCCTCCAGGCTATAAACTTAAGATGAAAATTTTGGAAAAGAAAGCTTTTAAAAAACATTCAAACAAAAAGATACAGATGGAAAAAAAAAACTATAACAAAAAATGCATTCAAGAAATTTCAGAATGTCTTGAATTTTTTGTTGTGCTATGAGATCACTTTTTCAGAGCCTTTATTCTTTCTCAGCCATTAGGACTCTTCTTGGCCCTGTTAAGCCTTTGCATTGCCATTGGATTGGCATCTACTGAGAAAATCAGCAGTGTGTGTGTCGTCCTGGAGTTGCTATTCCCTTGATGGCCAAATGATTTGCATTAACTCAATGGAAGATATCGCTTCTTGAAACTTTGAAATCCCTGGCTTATATCTCATTAATGTTTTCTTGTTTTCTGTGAGCCTTTGCCATGCATCATTGACGTTGTATATCATGTTATTTCAATTAATAGAACAAATGACTTTCTTTAGCAACTGGGGGTCAACTTTAAATCATGCAGACCACATGCGCAGTGCAGCATGACAGGATCCCTGGGGATGAGGTTCCTTGGTGTCTGTTGTACAAATACTCAGCAAAGAAATGGTAATGGGGTAATAATCAACTTGGGAGCTGCCAGAATTCACTGTTGTTTAAAACTTCTGCACGAGGGCCTGTGTAGGAGGCAACTTGAAGAAATGGAAAGAAGCTGGAGTATGGGTTAGGTTTTGAATCCTGACCGCTTCTTTAACTGATATTTGTTCTCAGGGAAATTAATCATGTGAACTATCCAAACTTTTATTTAAGATATAGTGATATTATGTATCTCTTGTAGGATTGAAATAAAGAATAAATGATAAAATATATGAGAAGGCACCTGGATTATGTTAAATTTTTATTAATTTAGTTCTTTGTAGGTTACTCTTGCAGGAAGCTGCATTTCTTGAGGTATATTATTCTTCTTTCCAGGCCATTGGATGCTCATTTATAAAACTTTAAAGTGCAATTGAAAGAGAATAGATATATGTATAGGGATAACTGAATCAGGCTTCCCAGGTGGCACAGTGGTAAAGAACCTGTCTGCCAGCACAGGAGACACAGGTTTGATTCCTGGGCTGGTAAGATTCCCTGGAGTAGGAAGGGACAACCCACTCCAGTATTCATTCTCACCTGCAAAATTCCATGGCTAGAGCAGCCTGGCAGGCTACAGTCCATGGGGTTGCAGAGTCAGACATGGCTGAACACACACACACATAACTGAACTGCATTTCTGTACTACTGCAACATTGCTAATTAACTGTACTCCAATGTAAAATAAAAAAAGTAATAAAGTGGAACTAGAAATTTATAAGATCTCTTTTGGCTTTAACATCATTTTTTCAAAGTTACAGTTCTTAAAGTCAAACATAAATGAATATTCAGAATTAAAGTTGCAATGAAATATAAAGCTACACATTTTGAGTTATTTTTAAAATTTCAAAAATAATATATGAAAAGCTTTTAAAAATTAAAAAAATTTGAAAGTAAGAAGAGAGAGAGTGAGAGAGACAGGAAATTTCCCATAACCCGTCATATTGGACTCCACTCACCATGAGAAAACAATTGTACCAGTTTGGGATATAATGTTAAATTTTTTTTTTCCATTCTCTCTCACATAGACAAAAACATGCACAAGCATACATATGGTATTATATACTACATACAAACATATTTGTGGGCTTACCCAGTGGCTCAGTGGTAAAGAATCCTCCTGCAGTGCAACAGAGAAAGGATCTAACCCTGGGTCAGGAAGATCCCCTGGAGGAGGGCATGGCAACCCACTCTAGTATTCTTGCCTGGAGAATCCCATGGGCAGAGGAGTCCATAGGGTCACAGAGAGTAGGACATGACTGAAGCAGCTTAGCACACACACACACAAACATATTTGTGTAATTTTAAAAAACACACATCAGATTTTATACATATTATTCCCTGCACTCTCTATTTCCAAATACACTTTTTTTTTTTAGCATGTGGCTTTTATCCTCAAGTTCACCCTCATGATCCAACATAGCTACTGGAGCTTTAGCCATTGCATTGCTAATCCAGACAAGAATAAAGAATGAGATAGGGAGAATATAAAAACAAGTTAAAAGCTTGAGCCAGTCCCATTTACATTCTGTTTATACAGCTCTGGCTACCTCTCTTTTCAAGGAAGAATTTATTTGGGTACATCCACTCCAAGTAAAACTGGTGCTCAGTCAGTAAAGAAAAAGAAGAGAATGGATATTGGTTGTTATTGTTGAGTTGCACAGTCATGTCCAACTCTTTGCAAACCCGTGGACTGCAGCACGCCAGGCTTCTCTGTCCTTTACTGTCTCCCAGAGCTTGCTCAAACTCACATCCATTGAGCCGATGATGTCACCCAACCATCTCATCCTCTGTCACACCCTATTACCTCACATAATAATCATGATTGGAGAGGCTTTAATCTGTCTCTCTCTGTATACATATCTCTGTCATTCTTCTGCATGGTAAAATGGAGCTTAGTCCTAGGCT
This sequence comes from Oryx dammah, assembly GCF_014754425.2. Taxonomy (NCBI): domain Eukaryota; kingdom Metazoa; phylum Chordata; class Mammalia; order Artiodactyla; family Bovidae; genus Oryx; species Oryx dammah. The sequence goes on from NW_024070211.1 coordinate 23,974,457, forward strand.
TCAGAGAGGGATGGAGCAAGGTATCACCGCTTGGAAAGATATCAGGCTAACACAGAAAATTTGGAGGGATAACAAGGGTAATCCTCTTTGACACTCTGTGCCTGAGCTCAGAAAACTTTCTCCCCAGTGAAGGTCAGATTCTAGGAATTCCTTGGTGGTATATTGTTTAGAGCAGCTTCCCTGGTGGCTCAGTGGCAAAGAATCCTTCTGCCAGCAGGAGACAAGGATTTGGTTCCAGGGTCAGGAGATCCTCTGGAGAAGGACATGGCAATCCGCTCCAGTATTCCTGCCTGGAAAATCTCAAGGACAGAGGAGCCTGGAGGGCTAAAGTCCATAGGGTCACAAAGAGACCTGACTTAGGGACTACACAGTAATAGCAACCAGTGGTTAGGATCTTCGTTTCCACTGCAGGGGTCCCAGGTTTGCTTTCTGGTTGGAGAAATAAGACTTTGTATGCTACAAGATCTGCTGCCCCACCACCCACCAAAAAAATGAGGTTCTGTGATGAAATGAGAATTATCTGAAATGAAACAGCATCACCTTGCTTTTCCGGCTGTCATTTTTGTATTATAGGTCCTTGGTTATCAGAATAATTCCCAACTGTTACCACTTAGTCTTCTTATTTTAAAGCCATGGGACTGAGAGTGAGGGCTAATGGTTCCACATGAAATTCTGTAGCCAGCCTCAGTTTCTTCAGAGACAAAATTGCTGATAGAGGATAGTAGACATTGTGAACGTTTAGTTGCATGGGGAGAGGCTGGAGGTATCCATCTTCCAAGACATGTAGGTCTACCACAGAGTCTGAGAGGATGCTTGTGTGTGGGTGAAAGTTGCTCAGTCGTGCCTGACTCTTGGCGACTCCATGGATAGTCCATGGAATTCTCCAGGCCAGAATACTGGAGTGAGTTAGTCTTTCCCTTCTCCAAGGGATCTTCCCAACCCAGGGATTGAACCCAGGTCTTCCGCATCGCAGCCGGATTCTTTATCAGCTGAGCCACAAGGGAAGCCCGAGATGATGCTTAGATGCGAAGAATCCTCTTACAAAAGGGTCTTAAGAAAAAAGGTAAAAAAGAGAGGAGAGTCACTGGCTGCTGGATTGGCCTTATTTAGGCTACTGCTCCATACCGAGCCACTGGAAAGGGGAGACAGACACAACCACATCATCCTTAGGGGGACTAGCATGAGAGAGAAATGAAATAAGTGGATGACAGCTCAGTTTCCAAACGCGCAAAGCTGCCCTTTCCTGAGGCTTAGGCTAGCCCTCCAGTCTCCCTGCCACATCCTCGGGTGGAGGGGTGAGCTGGAGACAACTGTAGCCCCATCTAGCTCTGAGCACTCTGCCTTTCCACCAGATTCCACGGAAATACCGATGGTAGGGCCCAGGCCGAATATTGTTTTGAAGATTGCTTTTGAGAGAAAATCAGGCTCCGAAAGACAGTTTAATGGAACAAAAAAAATTATTGTTTGAAGTCAGTCTGAATGCTGATGTTCTGTTGAGAGTTTTATTTTGACCTTTTAAGAAGACGATCTATCAACAATAAAGAGCTTTCCATTTTCATGGCAAAAGCAATCTGATAAACAGGACTTGAGATGAAGAAAAAGATCAGCTGAATGCATATCACTTACAGAAATAGCAAAACAAAACACAAAAGCAAGTAAAGCTAGTACTTAAAGCTCTCTCTCTCTCTCTCTTTTTTTTTTTACAAGAGTCTAGGGGGTGAATTAGTCTGGCCCTCATCTGCAAGGCTTTATCACAGTTTACTAGGTATGTCCCTCCAGTTTAATCCTTATGAATGAGTGATCAGCATATAAAATTGAAGTGAAGAGCTGAACAGTGATTCTGCTCACAGGACACGGCAGGTTCTATGAGGCAGTGCCTCCTGGGCCTTCTTTCCCTGCTGTATCTCCCCTCTCAGTGCAGCAGTGACTCGCACAGCTCAGTGAACCTGAAAATCTAGTGACCCAGCTCTGAGGGGCCCACCGAAACTCTCCACATTTAAGACCAGAGGCTAGAATGCCCCTACTGCTCTTCCGAGGAGCGGAACTCAACAAACCAGAAACTTTCAAAAACATTCTTCCCAAATCCCTTCTCTAACCTCCCACATTCCGTCTCCTTATTACAGATAAAAGGTTTAAGAGTTGGCTGATCTTGATCACTTAACGAGAAATTGTAACACTGTGGTCTTCCTTGCAGCTACTGTTTTCATGCCTCAGCTAAAACTGAGACAGAAACAATCTCATTATAATATGTTATTAATATAGTGTGTGTGTGTGTGTGTGTGTGTGTGTGCATGCTAAGTCACTGTCCAACTCTATGTGACCTTATGGACTGTAGCCTTCCAGGCTCCTCTGCCCATGGGATTCTCCAGGAGAGAATACTGCAGTGGGTTGCCATGCCCTCCTCCAGGGGATCTTCCTGACCCAGGGATTAAACCTGGGTCTCTCACATCTATTGCATCGGAAGGCAGATTCTTTACCACTAGCGCCACCTGGGAAGCCACTATTAATATATGGTATCTTAGAAATTTAATTTGCATTTCACTATGAGTAGATCCAACACTTAAAAAATATTGATAGATCTCTTGTGTGTCTTTCTGTGTGTGAGCATGTGTTTGAGAACTATCTTTTCATATCCTTAGTCAAATTTTGCTTTTGACCTTCCCTTACTGACTTGTAAAAGATCTTTGTATGTTAAAGAATAAATTCTTTGTCCTATGTCCAGGAGGAACAGACTGTTTTCTATTCATATATTCCCAGACATGTAATAGGTAAATATTTGTTAAATGAACTAATTAATATGTATTACAAATATTTTCCACAGGGAGAGTTTCACATGTAATTCTCTTCAATTAGCATCATGAAATCAGGGTAATAAGGTTACTAAAAATATGAAAATAGAGATAAAAGACTGAGTGTACATTCAAATCAATAATTATTTTCAATACTCATAAGGCAAACATTGACCTTCTGCTTACCCTTATTAACAATAAAAAATTCACTGAACCTAGGAACATATTAGTTTTTGATCATCTGGTCCACTCTGAAAAATCTTGGTGATGGTTTCCTGTAAAGAAATATAGAGCATTATTAGTAATATTGGCATCACTGAGTGCACGTTCTGTGCCTGAAACAGTGATAAATGCTTTACATATATAATAAAGAAACTCTATTTTGGAGTTTCCCTTATCAGTAAAATGGTTTCTCTTCCTGATCTACTTTTGCCTGATCATAAAGAAGTGGGCAAGTGGAATGCCACATCCAGAAGGAGGCTATGACATTGAAACATTCCTTCCACACAAAGAAAATCAGTGAAGAGTCTGAGTGAAGAGAACATTGTTGGAAGATGGCATGAGTTTTGCTAGCTCTCTCTGGACCAAAGTTCCAGGGAGGACAAGAGTGAGAAGGGTATTATATGGGATGAGAAAATCATTCTCTCTTTGAAACCCTGGGAGGCAGGGTTTAGCCTGCTAGGCTCCTCTGTCCAATGACTTCTCCAGGCCAGAATACTGGAGCAGGTAGCTGTTCCCTTCTCCAGGAGATCTTCCCAACCCAGCGATCAAACTCAAGTATTCTGCATTGCAGGCAGATTTTTTACCGTTGGCGTCACCAGGGAAGCCCAACTGCTATACAGGTGGCCCCATATATTTAAGGGGATGATGGCATAACAGGGGGATATAGTGCTAATGAGACAAACTAGCTTTCTTGAGCTGCACTTAGTTCCGGTGGAGCACTCAGGGGACTCAGAAGCTCATAGAAGTGAAGCCAGATCTGGCCTTTGTACTCTGACATCAAATTAAATCTCATGGGTGAAATAGAAAAGAATTGTTTTATTGGTTTGCCAGGCAAAGGGAGCCGCGATGAGCTAATACCTTCAAAGCTATGTGTCCCAGTGTAGAGGGGATAGTGAGAAGTTTTAGAATACTGGTTTAGAGAGGGTGTACCAGGTCACAGACTTTCTTCTGATTGGTTGATGGTGAGGTAAATGGGAGACAGTATCTTCAATGTTCCTGTTCCAACCAGTCTGGGGTCTATGTGCTTGTGGGTGTATGTGTGTGTTCAGTTGCTTTCAACTCTCTGTGACCCCCCTCCCCCGACCAGGCTCTCCTGTCCATGGAACTGGAATGGTTTGCCATTTCCTACTCCAGGGGATCTTCTTGACTCAGGGATCGAACCCATGTCTCTTGTGTCTCCTGCATTGACAGGCAGATTCTTTACCAATAGCAACACCTGGGAGGACCTGAATGGTGGAGACTGAATGCTTATTTGTAACCCTGGTACATCATGTATCTCATTACATTCTTACCGAAAGTCTGTTAGTTGGATGTTTTACAAATGAAGATACTGAAATTTAGAGAGATCAAGTGATTTTTATATCCCTATTCAGCAAGGCAAATGGTTAATCTATATGGCTTCCCAGGTGGCTGAGTGGTAAAAAAAATCCATCTGCCAGTGCGGGAGAACCAAGAGACACAGGTTCAATCTCTGGATCGGGAAAATCCTTTAGAGTAGGAAATGACACTCCACTTCAGTATTCTTGTCTGGAAAATTCCATGGGTAGAGGAGCCTAGTGGGCTACAGTCTATGGGACTGCAAAGAGTCAGACACAACTGAGCAACCAAGCGCACAAGTAGGAGTCCATGATGTCAACCTTCAGGTCCAACTGCTCTGGGGTCTACAGGCTTGTGGGCAGCATGCCATCCTTAATCTTCTCCCGCCTGGAGGGGGTTTCGGTATCTGCAGAGTAACTCAAAGATATTGTTGTGTCTATCCATTGATGTGGGAAAAGGGACCTTGCCCTGAGGCTGCTCTTACGGTTTCTCCCTGGTCTCACACGCCCTCCCTTCTCTAATTAACAGCTGCTTGAATCTGCCCATCGGAACTTAGGGAAAGTCCTAGAGGCTGAATGAAGGCTGTTTCCTATGATCAAAGAAATGCAGGACACAAAGGCCTTGTGTCTAGGAGCCCCGCAGGGCCCTCCATGGCATGAACACCGTGGCAGCAGAGTAACCTGGAAATGATCTGTTCAGCTTAGATGGAATGTTTGGAGTTTGAGCTCTGTTGCTGATGCTGCTTGCGGTGGGGTTATGAATTGTTTCTGGCCAGCCATCAGAGCGGAAATGCGTGGGAACACACGGCAGGTTGGCTGGGCGCCTACCCTGGCTGAATGCAGAACAGCTGATCCTACGGAGGATGAAACGCCTGCCCGAGAGATGTTCAATAGGTTAATTGTGCACGTTCTCGCATGAGTCAGCCTGTAATTGCTGACACCAGTATGTTTGCTGTTGCTTCCTCAGGGGCTTGGAGTGTGAGTCAGATGATGGAAATGGGAAGAAAGTTGGCCTTGTTTCCTGAAACCTTAGAAACTGAAAAATAAGTTATTGAACTTGGTCTGTGATTTGGGAAAAAATATTAAATGCCAGAATGAAAAATTTATGGTCAATATCTCTTTATGCCTTGTGAGGTAACTTAATTGAACAGCTAACTGTAGTATAACTGGCTATTGGTTTGTATGAAGGTAAACGCAATCGGCTTAACCTAATTTAAGATCTCAGTTTTCCTTCCTCAAGCACATAGTTTCTATTCACACCCTCAGGATGCACCTCAGGAAGCTGGTGAAGTCCTCAACCCTGCAATTAATTGCATAAGTCACTAGTAACAAAACAGGTGGCCTATTCAGCCTGCTGGTATTTTGGGAATTTCTTCATCCTTCTTGATTTAATTTTATTTTTTGAATATGTAAAGCACTCCAGTGATTCAAACAGAATTTAAAAAGGTATATCCACAAATGCCAATGGTACAAACCCCAAAGCCAGTCATTGCATCCTATAGCAAAGGTTTAAAATGCTGCAGAAGTTGCCAATTTGATCCCAGTACACTCATGCCTTCTGCTTCGTGAAAAGCAGCTGCTCCTATTCAAGTTCACCCGTTTAAAATATTTCAGCCCTAGCCCTCTCACTCTGATCCCACTCACTCCCACAGGGCTTCCTGGAGGCGCTAGTGGTAAAGAACCCACCTGCCAACACAGGTTAGATGTAAGAGACGAGGATTTGACCTCTCGATTGGGAAGATCCCTTGGAGGAGAGCATGGCAAACCACTCCAGTATTCTTGCCTGGAGAATCCCATGGACTGAAGAATCTGGCGGGCTACAGTCCATAGAGATGCCCAGAGTCAGACAGGTCTAAAGCAAATTAGCACACAGCACAGCACTCCCACTCTGATTTCACTTACTCCCATAGGGAACCATATGCATTTGTTTTATCAATGTTTTTGTTTTTTAACATATAAAAGTAATGTGAAAACAATCAAAGTGTCCCTCAACAGATGAATGGGTACCCAAAAATATGGTATAGATAGATAATAGACTATTATTCAGTCTTAGAAAAGAAGAAATCCCCCTGTTTACACAATACAGATGAACCTCCAGGACATCATGGAAAGTGTAACAAGCTAGTCATAAAACAAATACTGTACAATTCCACTTATATGAGGGACCTAAAATGGTCACACTCAGCAATTTTCTGGTAGTCCAGTGATTAGGACTCTGTGCTTTCATTGTTGAGGGCCTGGGTTTGATCCCTGATTGGGGAACTAAGATCCCATAGGCCAAGTGACGGGGCAAAAACAAAACAAAACAAAACAGAAATACAATAGTGGTTGCTAGGATCTGGGAGTGGACATGGGAAAACAGAGAGTTATCAATGGGTGCAAAGTTTCAGTTTGCAAGATGAAGTCTGGAGAGCAGTTGTAAACATAATGGCTAAATTGTGCATAAATGCACAATATGTATTGTGCATTGCACAATTTAAGAGGATGGATCTCATGTTAACTGTTCTTGAAAGTGAAAGTGAATGTGAAGTCACTCAGTCGTGTCCAACTCTTTGCGACCCCATGGACTGTAGCCTATCAGGCTCCTCTGTCCATGGGATTTTCCAGGCAAGAGTGCTGGAGTGGATTGCCATTTCCTTCTCCAGGGGTTCTTCCCATCCCAGGAATCGAACCCAGGTCTCCCGCATTGCAGGCAGACACTTTACTGTCTGAACCACCAGGGAAGCCTGTTGGCTTCAGTTACCACCAGATAACTGTTCTTACCAAAGCAAAATGAAAAAAAAGCAAATGGACACGTGGAAACTTTGGGGGTTGTTGGATACATCAATGACTTTGATTGTGACGATGTTATTAAGGGTTTTCACATAAGTTCAGACTCTTCAAATTGTATATATTAAATATGTTCATTTCTTTGTATCACCTGTATCTCAATAAAACTGTTAAAAAAAACCAAAAATAGCATATGCATTATTTTGCATCTTCCCTTTTCAACATTTTAATGTATATTGAAATCCACTTCATTCAGTTCAGTTCAGTTGCTCAGTTGTGTTTGACTTTGGGACCCCATGGACTGCAGAATGCCAGACCTCCCTGTCCAACACCAACTTCTGGAGTTTACTCAAACTCATGTCTATTGAGTCGGTGATGCCATCCAACCATCTCATCCTCTGTCGTCCTCTTCTCCCCCTGCCTTCAACCCTTCCCTAGCATCAGGGTCTTTTCAAATGAGTCAGCTCTTCACATCAGGTGGCCAAAGTATTGGAGTTTCAACTTCAGCATCAGTCCTTCCAATGAATACTCAGGACTGATCTCCTTTAGGATGGACTGGATGGATCCTCTTGCAGTCCAAGGGACTCTCAAGAGTCTTCTCCAACACCACAGTTCAAAAGCATCAGTTTTTTGGAGCTCAGCCTTCTTTATAGTCCAACCCTCACATCCATACATGACTACTGGAAAAACCATAGCCTTGACTAGATGGACCTTTCTTGGCAAAATAATGTCTCTGCTTTTTGATATGCTGTCTAGACTGATCATAGCTTTTCTTCCAAGAAGTAAGCATCTTTTTATTTCATGGCTACAGTCACCATCTGCAGTGTTTTTGGAGCCCGAAAAAATAAAGTCAGCCACTGTTTCCCCATCTATTTGCCATGAAGTGATGGGACAGGATGCCATGATCTTAGTTTTCTGAATGTTGAGCTTTAAGCCATCTTTTTCACTCTCCTCTTTCACTTTCATCAAGAGGCTCTTTAGTTCTTCTTCATTTTCTGCCATAAAAGTGGTGCCATCTACATATCTGAGGTTATTTATATTTCTCCCGGCAATCTTGATTCCAGCTTGTGCTTCTTCCAGCCCAGCATTTCTCATGATGTACTCTGCATAGAAGTTAAATAAGCGGGGTGACAATATACAGCCTTGACGTACTCCTTTTTCTATTTGGAACCAGTCTGTTGTTCCATGTCCAGTTCTAACTGTTGCTCCTGACCTGCATACAGGTTTCTCAAGAGGCAGATCAGGTGGTCTGCTATTCCCATCTCTTGAAGAATTTTCCACAATTTATTGTGATCCACACAGTCAAAGGCTTTGGTATAGTCAATAAAGCAGAAATAGATGTTTTTCTGGAACTCTCTTGCTTTTTCCATGATCCAGAGGATGTTGGCAATTTGATCTCTGGTTCCTCTGCCTTTTCTAAAACCAGCTTGAACATCTGGAAGTTCTCAGTTCATATATTGCTGAAGCCTGGCTTGGAGAATTTTGAGCATTACTTTACTAGCATGTGAGATGAGTGCAATTGTGTGGTAGTTTGAGCATTCTTTGGCATTGCCTTTCTTTGGGATTGAATGAAAGCTGACCTTTTCCAGTCTTGTGGCCACTGCTGAGTTTTCCAAATTTGCTGACACACTGAGTGCAGCACTTTCACAGCATCATCTTTCAGGATTTGAAACAGCTCAACTGGAATTCCATCACCTCCACTAGCTTTGTTTATAGTGATGCTTCCTAAGACCCACTTGACTTCACATTCCAGGATGTCTGGCTCAAGGTGAATGATCACACCATCATGGTTATCTGGGTCGTGAAGATCTTTTTTGTACAATTCTTCTGCGTATTCTTGCCACCTCTTCTTAATATCTTTTGCTTCTGTTAGATCCATACCATTTCTGTTCTTTATTGTGCCCATCTTTGAATGAAATATTCCCTTGGTATCTCTAATTTTCTTGAAGAGATCTCTAGTCTTTCCCATTCTATTGTTTTCCTCTATTTCTTTGCATTGATCCCTGAGTAAGGCTTTCTTATCTCTCCTTGCTCTCTTCTTTGGAACTCTGCATTCAAATGGGTGTGTCTTTCCTTTTCTCCTCTGCTTTTGGCTTTTCTTCATTTCTCAGCTATTTGTAAGGCCTCCTCAGACAGCCATTTTGCTTTTTTGCACTTCTTTTTCTTGGGGTGGTCTTGATCCCTGTTTCCTGTACAATGTCACAAGCCTCCATCCATAGTTCATCAGGCACTCTATCAGATCTAGTCCCTTAAATCTATTTCTCATTTGCACTGTATAATTGTTAGGATTTGATTTAGGTCATACCTCAATGGTCTACTGGTTTTCCCTACTTTCTTCAATTTAAGTCTGAATTTGGCGATAAGGAGTTCATGATCTGAGCCACAGTCAGCTCCTGGTCTTGTTTATGCTAATTGTATAGAGCTTCTCCACCTTTGGCTTCAAAGAATATAATCAGTCTGATTTCAGTGTTGACCATCTGGTGATGTCCATGTGTAGAGAAGACTCTACACATGCAATCCACTTCATACCCCTATGTAAAGCTCTTCCTTTTTTTTTTTTTTTTCCTTTTTACTGCTGCAAGGTACTCCATTGTGTGGATGTACCATTTTTTATTCAGCAGGTGCTCAGTTATTGGATTTTTGGATTGTTTTCAATTTTTTGTAACTGTACATGATACCTCAATGAATAACCTAGTGTCTGTAGTTTTCTTTTGTGGTGGTAGGTCCTCAGGTAGATTCATAGCATTTGGACAGCTAAGTCATAGGATAAATGCATGTGCTTTTTTAAAATACTGCTAACAGCCTAGCTTAGGTTAGTACCATTTTATAAAGTGATTAACAACATATGACAATACTGCCTGTCACCTCATACCTTATCAGCAAGGTGTTGCTCAAGCATTTCCCTTTTGTGTTGTGCATTTATTTTACTGTAAGCAAAATTGGACATCTTTCCTCACTTACATGTTCATTTGTGTTTTTTTGTGAGTGTGAACTACATGTTTATGTCTTCTGTCCATTTTTGTACCTTTTTCCTTTTGTATCGGCTCTCCTCTCTGTTTATATCATACATGAATAGACCTTCACTAATCAAGTTACCCAAATTACTCCCACCTACTCTCCTTTCACATTATTTAGCTTGATTTCTTCATAGCATTATTTAGTATCTGAGATTGTTTCTTTTTTTATTCATATCTGATGTATGTACGAAAGGATGATGGATGGATGAATGGATTGACTTACCATATTCATTTTCTGGCATGGAAGTTTCATGAAAATTGAGATCCCATCTTATTCTTTACTGCATTCTCAGCTCACAGCTAAATGTCAGACATTGGTTGGTGCTCAATGAACAATTGTATAAGAAGTGAATGAGTTGTCTCAGAAACTGGGTGGGACTGAGTTAGCTTGTTGCCGGTTACTCTGCCTGAAACTGGCAAGGCTAAGCAGGAAGACTTACAAGCTTCAATAATTGCAATTTCAGCTGGTGTGTAATTACAGATCCAGTTGAGCATCTTTATTCTGGCTTTCTTTGCTGAAAACCAAGGATGATGGCAAAAAGTTGGCAAAGCATCTGATCCCAGTGGGTTCCTGTTTGTGTAACCAGTACTCATTTCCCCAGTGTTTCACCATAGAAATTGTTCTTCTTAAGACTAGGGCACGCTTGGGGCTGGTACGCGGGGATGACCCAGAGAGATGTTGTGGGGAGGGGGGGTGGGAGGGGGGTTCAGGTTTGGGAATGCATGTACACCCATGGTGGATTCATGTAAAAACCAATACAGAATTGTAAAGTAAAATAAAAAATAAATAAATTAAAAAAAAAGAAAATAAAAAAAATAAATAAAAGTCTGCTTTGTGAAAACTTAAAAAAAAAAAAAAAAGACTAGGGGTGTTTTGCAGAGGTGCTTCTGTTCTTTCAAATATTTGCTTGTCTTCCTGCTGATGTGCATCTCGGTTGCTAAGATCGTTTCTATGGCAAAGACCTGCCAGCTAAGTGAGGATTATGTACAGTAAATATTTTAAACAGATGAACTTGATATAAGAGCAGCTGCTTTTTACAAAGCAGAAGGCATGAGTGTACTGGAATCAGACTGGTAACTTCAGCAACATTTTAGACCTTTTGCTATAGGATGCAATGATTGGCTTTGGGGTTTTTGCCATTGGTGTCTGTGGTGAAAAATAACTGAAGTCTGTCTGTAGTGTGTGGGCATCTAAGAACATTTCAATTTACTGAAAGGACATATAGAAGTTATTTTACAAAATGGAAGGTTGATAGGCATTTTATAATACATGATGACGCTAAAGCTGGAGTCATGCTACTGATGGCTTGAAAAGTGAGATTCCATTAGACTTTAGATGTTAAGGGGAAATAGCTGTAACAGGGAAGAAAGGTGAAAATGCTTGATTTAGCTTCATGGTTTATCATGCAGTTCAAAGGTTAGGTTCTTTCCATCTAGCATTGGGACTTGGAAGAGTTTTCGGCCAATTTCACTGACAGCTATGGTCATCAGACATTCTCCAGAGCCATAGACATACCTACTTATTTTTCTCTATAAAATGGAAATTGCAATCTTTGCCTGCCAATTCCATATATTCCTCCCCTCCCCCAATGCTAGAAGCCATTTATACACTGGCCAGATAATGGTTTTTGGTACAGAAACTGAAGCTAATCTCAATTAACACTTGAAAATTTGCTGCTCGATGATATTCAAGTACTCAGATCTTGTGGTATTCTTAATTGCAGTGCATACATAGGTGGCTCAGTGGTAAAGGATATGCCTGCCAAGCCAGGGAGATGTGGATTCAGTCCCTGGGTTGGGAAGATGCCCTAGAGAAGGAAATGGCAACCCACTCCAGTATTCTAACCTGGGAAATCCCATGGACAGAGGAGCCCAGTAGGCAGCAGTCCATGGTGTTGCAAAGAGTCGGACACAACTTAGCACTCACTTAGGCATTACACATATGAAGTCAGCTCTCATTTTTTCTCCAACTTTTTTTTTTTTTTTTTTGCAGTACTGATATAAGAGTTGCTTTCTTTGAGAGAGGAGTTGATTTCTTTTGGAATCTCCTGGAATTTTCTGGGATCTCCTGTCACCCCCTTTTGCCTTTATTCCAAAGATTTATACTTTAACCCCAGTTATACAAGGACTTAAAGCGATTACTTAAGTTTGGAGTTCTCCAGCTCATGGCAAGGATCATGTATGTTCTCCTATCCTTTATTCTTTTGCAATCATGCAAAACAACTATGGTGGGTGTTACAGCATACCAAGACAGCTAAAGTGGCTTACAATGAATCCGTGCTCCAGTAAGTTTTGAAAAACACTTCTAGTATTCAGTGTACTTTTTAATCCTTCCAGGATTTCTGCCACTTCCCAGGTCCTCTGCAGCTTTCTCTGGTGTTATGACACAATATACATTCCTGAGTGTGCACAAATAAGTATCAAGTTGTATTTTGAGTAGAAGATCCAGGGAAGTTGAGAATCATAATTATCTCAGTCATGCTTCTGACTTTGTTTCTGATACTGGGTTTAAAGAAATTATAGGACATCCATACTACAAAACACAACATAGCTCTTTGGAATGTATATTTAATAATGTGAAATATATACAGGTTTTATTATTGATTGAACAATAGTAAGTTATAAAATATCATCAGGATGATACCTTTTGTGAAAAGAATATGTACATATGTACGTGTATACACACGAAGAGGATGTAGTACCTTTGCATGCTTATATGTACACATTTGCATTTCATGAAATAAGTCTAGAATATTAGATAACATGTTAATGATGTTCATCACTGATGGGTAGCATCACAGAAAATTTAGGCTTCTCTTGATGTTTTCTTCCAAGAAATTTCCACATTGAGTGTGTATTTTGTGTAATGGAGGGATAAAGATGAAATGGGGTTAAAGATATGGGGACCTAGAGAGACACGGGGCTTTAAGAAGTAGTCCAAGTCAAGGTGAATCATCTCAGGTACATACCTGAGTCCTCTGTAGGACCTGTTTCCCAGATGGCATTTTGAAACTTGGTTCTTTCATGAAACAGTGATATTACCCATTCATTTTCCAGTAAGTTACATTTCCTCTCTAAAACTAATTTCTTCAGTTCAGAGAATACCCACAGTTCTTTCATACTGAAACCTATGCAGGACAAAAAAACAGCAGAGTGTGAAATGGATAAGACAAGGAAGTATCTCTGAAGCTCTTCCTGCAAAATTTCATTGAGAGCCTGTCTGTCGCACTCTGCCTTGCTCCCTACTGGGTCTGCGGTTCTGGTAAGCATCAGCAGTTATTCTCTTTCTTTTTCGTCTGATATGAGTATTGCTTTCTCCGATTGCTACTCCAGCTTTCTATTGCATGGAGTAACTTTTTCCATCTCCTCACTTTCAGTCTGTATGTATCCCTAGGTCTGAAGTGGGTCTCTTGTAGACAGCAAAAATGCATATATGTGAAATCCAGAAAAATGGTATAGATGAACTTATTTGTGAAACAGAAATAGAGATACAGACATATGCATACCAAGGGGGTAAGTGGGAGTGTGAGGAACTGAGCGATTGGGATTGACATATATACATTATGCATAAAACAAGTAACTAATGAGAACTTATTGTATAGCCCAGGGAACTCAGTACTCTGTGGTGACCTGAAAGGGAAGGAAATCCAAAAAGAGGTGATATGTGTATACTTAGGGAGAAGGAAATGCAGCCCACTCCAGTATTCTTGCCTGGAGAATCCCATGGACAGAGGAGCCTGGTGGGCTACAGTCCATGGGGTCGCAAAGAGCTGGACATGACTGAGCCACTAATTCTAACGTTATGTTCACACAGAGCTGCTTCACTTTGCTGTACAGCAGACACAAACAGAAAGCAACTATCAGTGAAAAAAGTAGTTAGCACAGAAAAAAAACAACAGTAGTCTCTCGGGTTTTCTGCGATGTCCCCAGGTTGCCAAAGGGCTTCGAAAGCTGGGAAAGATTCATCAGCTACAACAATGGTGTTCGCGGCAGCAAGGTTTATTTTCCCCCAAGACAATATTCCTAGGGTTGCACATATTTGCTCTTTTCAGTGAACCATGTCCTCTAAATGTCACCTTGCTTCCATTCAGCTTGGCCTGCGTTCTGACTGTCCAGGGGCCTCCAGGAACAGCCAGCAGATTGATGGCTTGCTGAAAGCTCCCTCATTATCTTTCAGTGCAAATTCCTTTCATGAGTAATCTCTTGTGCCCTGGATGCAGAGCTCCTTTGTGTGCGTGCTGTGAAATAAAATCTCCGATAATGTGTGAGGTAATTTTCTAATACTTTCTCCCCCACCCGGCTATCCCCACAATGTGACCTCTGAGCTAATGGTTTATTTAATTAGAAGGGCTCAGCTTAAAGACACTAATTGGTGAAGAAAGAAAAGTCAAGGATGTTATCATGTTTAAATAGAGAAAAACGTATGTGTGTGTGTATGTAGTGTGTAGTGTGTATGTATGTGTGGGGTGTGTGTGTGTGTGTGGTATGTGGGGTGTGTGTGTGTGTGTGTATGTATTGATGTATGTATGTGTGTGTGTGTGTGTGTAGAGTGTGTATCTCTGTGTGTGTGTGTATGTGCAAGTGTGTCAGGAAAGAACACTCTTGAAAAATTAGTACTGAAAAGTACATATTTTTATCTTGTAAGAGATTGATATTATAATCCTTTACCTTAAAAAAGAAAACTGCTTCTTTTCTATAATTTTTACCCCAAAGATGCTCCTAAGACTCTTGCAATTTTTCTGAAAATATAAATATACAGACTATAATTACCTGCTCAAGAGCAACTCCTATTTAAATTGAATTCACTATGTTTCCTCTAGTTACATATGCAAAACCCATGAGCTCATACCAAATCCTTTTTCTACAAGCATTAGCCTTTTTTTGCAGTAGCATTGAATTCTGCATTCAAAATATTCACCATATAGAAGGCTCGAGGTTCCTCTCTTACTGCTGTCTTCATCTCCTCTCTTGTCCCCATCTGTCTGCTGGGATGGGCTGTAGTCAAGAGCAGGAGTATGTTCCTGGGCCATAGTTATTGGGAGAAGAATGTTGACCATCACAAACAAAGGAGTTGGAACCTGGGGCCATCAGGACTGTGGCTACTTCAGCTCTCTTTTCCTTTCTCTGTGGATGCTCTCTCTCTGTCTCTCACAAGAATGAGGGTTAAGGAGACCTAGAGCAGGATAAGCGAAGTATGATATATCCTTGCAATAAAATACTATTCAGCAATTAAAGGGAATAAAATATTAGTATATGCTACAACAAGGCTCACCCAACATCATGCTAAATGACAGAAGCCAGATCATGTATTTAAAAATTTCATTTTTAGAAAATATTTATTTATTTTTGGCCACCCTCTATATGTAGGAACTTAGTTCCCTGACCAGGGATTGAACCCATGCCACGTGTCTTGTAAGTATGGAGACTTAACCATTGGACAGCCAGGGAAGCCCCTGAAATGACCATCGTATGATTCTATTTACATGAAACATCTAGAAAAGACAAATCTATAGAGACAGAGAGTAGATTAGTGGACTTTGGGGACTGTGCTGTGAAGGAGACATGTCCACAAACAGGCATAAGAGATCTTTTGGGGGTTATGGAAAAACTCTAAAATTAGTTAACATGGTGGTTGCATAAGGCGGTAGGTTTTCTAAAAATCGTTGAATTGTACACTGAATATGAATACATTTTGGGTGTATAAATTATACCCTCAATAAAGCTGATTTAAGAAATTAGAAATAAATTTCAAATGGCAAAAAAGAAGACCTGGAGGGGAGGGTTCCACAGAGGGCTATTTGGATGGTCCGCCTAAACTGGCTTTGCTCTGGCTAAGAGGCAAACCTCAGCTGTTGCTGCTTCTTGTTCAACGGTGCTTACTTTTCATGTTGGCTTTAGGAGAAAATCAAGACAGGGTGTCCCAAGATGCTAAATGCTCCAGGTACAAAGATAAATTTGATGTTTTTGGCTTGTTTCTTGCCCTTATAGAGACCTGCCGTAGAGGAGTCAGACGTGTAAATACTGCTTTTGAAGACCAGCTGTTCCGCAGGAGGGAATTCTGAAAGGTGTCTCAGAGGAGGTCGCATTTGAGCTGAGTGTCAGTGAAGGAGAAGTAAGTGGCAGGGTAGAAAAGGAGGAAGAGGGAAAGGTCAAGTCCATATATGGTTTTGTTCTTTGCGTGTACCACTCCCCTACTCTTTCCATTTCTTACCATCTCACGCGCTCTCCTTCAACTCACCCCCACAATCTGTCAACGGTGGGTCATGATTCACGGTGGATAGTCAGGGAGCTCATGACTCTGACACTGAGGGGGTCTCAGGGGTAGGTGTAGGGCCCGAGCAGTGCCAATCAGAGCTCTCACTGAAACTTAATATGATTGGCTCTCTTTCTTTAGCATCAGGAGCCCTAATCACGCAGTTTTGTGGCTACCAGCAGCCATATTGTCCTTTGAATGGAGAAAGTCTGCCTGTGGAGTGGTACTAACTGATGGGGAGACTCAGAGCAGAGACAGAAACAGGGATGGCAGTTAACTGATGACATCATTCACAGCCCTGCACATTTCGCTCCCCATCTACCTTTATTTTAAACCTTTGCCACTTTGACTGAGTTTCTGTTACCTATAATGTGGAAATCTTAACTCATTTGAAAGGCTTATATTTGAAAAGAATGCCGTTATATGAGCCTCTTGGCATGAATGGTCATGGGATCCTTAGGAAATGGTGAGGAGCAGGTGATGAGGGACAGCTTGGTAATTGCTTCTGCTGGGGTTACGGTTGTGAGGGGCTCTAACATGTCTCTTCACTCTTATTCTGTTTCGCCTCTCTCCAGCCTTGCACTGCAAGATACCCTGCAGTCCTGAGTCACTGGGGAAGGGAAGGACCTCGTTGCTATGGGAAGCAGTGGGAAAGGATACACAGTCTTCTCCCATCTAAGATGTGACTCTTCATGGAGATGGTGGCAGCATCCATGGTAGATACAACACTACGTTCTCTGAGTGACATTTAGATGCACATGCTCCTTTCCCTTCATAAGCAGGATCCAAGAGGATGCTGCCAAGGCTTGTCTTTGTCACAAGTAACCTGAAAAAAGTGAAACTTTTTGCTTTATGACTGGTCTTAGAGGGCTATGGTAGGAATTAGAAGACACTGAAAAAAAAAAATTTCCCTTTGCTCTTGAAATCAATGCAAGAAGGCATTGCTTATTCCAATACGATTGTTTAGAAACTAGGAAACCCCTGGTTAATAAAGTAGCTCTGAGGGTGGGACATTCACTCCTTGCACAATCTGAGGGTGCAGTTGTCTTAGTGTTGCTGACAAAGAGTTGACCAAGAAGTGGGTCACCTTAATTTGTCAAAGGGCTGGGACTGACCAGTGCTTTTCAGTGTTTGCTCTATGGATTGCCTTCATTGCAACCACCAATACCCTTATTAACTATAGATTCCCGGGCTTTATCCAAGAACCACTGGGGTATGTGATATATTGTGATTTATAAGAAATCTCCCCCAACCCTTGGAATTTCCCTAGTGATAAGAGCAATGGGAGCATCTTTTGCTTAGTATGTGGTCTCTAGTTCTCAATTCTCAAAATCGCTTCAGATGAAATTGGTGTCATTATTCATAACAAGCCACTTTCTACTACGACTGGTTTTAGGATAATGAGTGACTTTTGGAAAGTACTTAAGGTTGAGGACTGGCTGCCAGGAGAACCAATCATAAATATAATGTTTGGACTTTCAGTCTAACTCCCTGACCTTTGAGAAAGAGAGATGGTCTGAAGGTTGGTCATCAATGGCCAGTTACTAATCAATCATACCTATATAATGAAATCTCCATTAAAAACTCAAAAGGATGAAGTTCAAAGAGCTTCAGGTTGTTGGACAAGAGGAGATGAGGGGAGAATGGTGTGCCCAGAAAGATTATGGAGGCTCCGTGTCCTTTTCCCACACCTTGTACCATGTATGTCTTCCATCTGACTATTCCTAGGTCATATCCTTCTATAATAAACTGGTAACATAGTAAGTAAAATGTCTCTCTGAGTTCTGTGAGTCACTTGAGTAAATTAATCAAACACACGGAGGGGATCTTTGAACTCTCTGGTCTACAGGCAGTGAGTCAGAAGCACAAGTGATAATCTAGGCTTGCACCTGGCATCTGAGATTGCAGTGTGGGTGGGGGCTGTGTGCAATCTTGTAGGACTGAACCCTTAACCTATGAAATCTGATGCTATCTCTATGTAGATAGTGTCAGGGTTAAGTTGAGCTGTAGGACACCCAGCTGGTGTCAGAGAATGGCTTGTCAGAGCGGGAAATACTGCACACATCAAAATCGGTAACTAGGATCTTCAGGGCGTGTCTTGAAAATATGGGTCATTAACACTCTCTAGGTGATTCTATTATGCAGACTGAGAACAGCTAGCAGAGACTCTGGTATGGGCTCATGATTCAAGATAAGGAACTCAAGAGATGTTGCTCTCTGAATAAAAACTTCCTCTGTTTCCTCATAAAGGGAAATCTCTAGAACCACACCCCTCTATGTGTAAAAAGCACAGTATGTGTATATGTAATCACCCAGTTGTGTCTGTCTCTTTGTGACCCCATGGACTGTAGTCCACCAGGTTGCTCTGTCCATGGGAATCTCCAGGCAAGAGTACTGGAGAGGACTGCCAGTTCCTTCTCCCGGGGATCTTCCAGACCCAGGGTCAAATCTGGATCTCCCACATTGCAGGCAGATTCTTTACCATGTGAGCCAACAGGAAGCCCATGGAAGTGTAAACTGAGAAGTTTCCACCATATACCTGCAGAGTCAATACTTGTATCTTTCAGATAGGATGAACAGATTTATTCAGCTAGATCACAGTCATTGCTTGGGAGCCAGTTCTTAAAAATGCACCAGGGATGTTGACAGCTAGAGAGCCTTGCAGGTAGCAAGGATATAACTATTCTAATACTTAAATTTCAAATCTGGGATTTTGTGTGGACATTGTGTAAGGCAATTTGCTACACTAAACAAAAATGGTTCCATTTATTTTTTTTCCCCACCTTTTCAAATCAGGGGATTCAAATATAAGCAAAAACCAAGAACTAGAAAATCAAAAATACTAAAATATTATGTAACTCTTTGCCCTCTTATGATTAAGCAGATTCACAGCATTCAAGCTCCGGAAGTGTTTTCTGTCCATCAGACAAATAAAGCTCTATCAAGGTAGTATCTAATACAATTATTTTCAGCTTCTGAAACAGACACACAAGATGTAGAAACAAACAACTCCGGTTCCCATGAAGCAGCAGCCAAGGTCTGATAATGAAAATGGCAACTGAATGGCTGTCGGCACTGCCTTTTCCCCGAGTTTGCCTGATAAATCCTTTTTTTTGTGAATGACTAATGGAGAGGCAGCTGCTGCGGCAAACAGGATTCAGAATCCCATTAATATCAGTGACTCATCAGCCGGATTCTTTCCCCATATCAGAAAATGTCAGGAAATTAAAAAGGCACTGTGGTATCTCCTGGAGACAAGTCCCATGTCAGGGCTGTAATCACTTCTAAATATTCTTGGCCTCATTTGGAAATTGGCTGTCACCTGGGACATGGCCTAGTTTGTAGTCCCACCCAGGAGGGCAGGACAGACTACCAATCACCCTGAGTAAGCCACCCAGCCTGCCCCTCCTGCAGAGCTAGCATTGTGAGCCTAGGGGTGTTGTCACTTGTTATTAGATAGAAGGAACAGGACACTTACATGTGTTCTGGATACTCAGCTTGGCTCCTTTAAGAAAAGAAGAGAGGGTAGTAGATGAGGACTGAAGTTACAAGGACCCATTGTTTAACTATATACATTTTTTTGGTTCCTTGTATAAAATATAGTTAGAGAGGGGTATTTATTTTTATTTTATTTGTTTATTAATTTATTTATAAACAGTAGGTCCTTGTTGGTTATCTATTTTATTTATTTTTGTTGGAGTATAATTGCTTTACGGAGTTGTGTTAGTTTCTGCTGTTCAGCAAAGTGAATCAGTTATGCTGCTGCGCTACTGCTTAATCTCATCAGTCCTGTCTGACTCTTTGCGACCCCATGGACTGCAGCCCTCCAGGCTCCTCTATTCCAGGCAAGAATATTGGAGTGGCCATGCCCTTCTCCAGGGGATCTTCTTGATCCAGGGGTTGAACCTGAGTCTCTTATGTCTCCTGCATTGGCAAGTGGGTTCTTTACCGCTAGTGCCATCTGGGAAACCCTTTACATATACATGTATTCCCTTCCTTTGGTACCACCTTCCCACCCCACCCCACCTCTCTGGTTATTTTACTTTAATTTATTTTTAATTTTAAAATTTCCTTAAATTGGCATATAATTGCTTTACAAATATGACATGAATCAGCTATATGTCTGAAAGAGATGGGAATACCAGACCATCTGACCTGCCTCTTGAGAAATCTGTATGCAGGTCAGGAAGCACCAGTTAGAACTGGACATGGAACTACAGACTGGTTTCAAACAGGAAAAGGAGTACATCAAGGCTGTATATTGTCACCCTGCTTATTTAACTTCTATGCAGAGCGTATCATGAGAAACCCTGGACTGGAAGAAACACAAGCTGGAATCAAGATTGCCAGGAGAAATATCAATAACCTCAGATATGCAGATGACACCACCCTTATGGCAGAAAGTGAAGAAGAACTAAAAGCCTCTTGATGAAAGTGAAAGAGGAGAGTGAAAAAGTTGGCTTAAAGCTCAGCATTCAGTAAACGAAGATCATGGCATCCGGTCCCATCACTTCATGGGAAATAGATGGGGAAACAGTGGAAACAGTGTCAGACTTTATTTTGGGGGGCTCCAAAATCACTGCAGATGGTGACTGCAGCCATGAAATTAAAAGACGCTTACTCCTTGGAAGAAAAGTTATGACCAACCTAGATAGCATATTCAAAAGCAGAGACATTACTTTGCCGACTAAGGTCCGTCTAGTCAAGGCTATGGTTTTTCCTGTGGTCATGTATGGATGTGAGAGTTGGACTGTGAAGAAGGCTGAGCGCCGAAGAATTGATGCTTTTGAACTGTGGTGCTGGAGAAGACTCTTGAGAGTCCCGTGGACTGCAAGGAGATCCAACCAGTCCATTCTGAAGGAGATCAACCCTGGAATTTCTGTGGAAGGAATGACGCTAAAGCTGAAGCTCTAGTACTTTGGCCACCTCGTGCAAAGAGTTGACTCATTGGAAAAGACTCTGATGCTGGGAGGGATTGGGGGCAGAAGGAGAAGGGGATGACAGAGGATGAGATGGCTGGATGGCATCACTGACTCCATGGACGTGAGTCTGAGTGAACTCCAGGAGTTGGTGATGGAGAGGGAGGCCTGGCATGCTGCGATTCATGAGGTCGCAAAGAGTCGGACACGACTGAGCGACTGAACTGAACTGAAGACATATATCCCGTCCCTCTTGAGCCTCCCTCTCACTTCCCCCCATATCCCACCCCTCTAGGTCAACACAGAGCACCAAGTTGAGCTCCCTGTGCTATATAGCAGCTTCCCACTAGCTATCTATTTTATGTATAGTAGTGTGGTGAAAGTGAAAGTGAAGTCGCTCAGTCATGTCTGACTCTTTGTGACCCCATGGACTGTAGCCTACCAGGCTCCTCTGTCCATGGGATTCTCCAGGCAATAGTACTGGAGTGGATTGCCATTCCCTTCTCCAGGGGATCTTCCCGACCGGGGGATCGAACCCTGGTCTCCCGCATTGTAGACAGGCACTTTACTGTCTGAGCCACCAGGGAAGTGTGGTAATCTATCTTAAATATAACAATGTGTACATGTTAATTCCAAACTTAGAGAGGGATATTAGAAATATCTGGATAACTGTGTTTTGATTTTAAGTCTTTCCGTGAAGAGTTAATGCTGACAATTGTCTACTCAGTCACTAAAAACAAACTCTATAGTCTCATTTAAATTCAACTAGTTTTTTCAGCCTACAGTAGGGGGACCAGTCATTTTGTGTATATAGGAAGGACAAAAATACATCTTTGGAAAATGAAATTTCAAGTCCTTATTGCAAATAGAATGGTAAGGATATCTAGATTGGTAGTGTGCCTCGTATGGTTGTCAGTTTCTCTGGCTGTGCTGTGCTTTGTTGCTCAGTTGTGTCTGACTCTTTGCGACCCCATGGACTGCAGCCTGCCAGGCTTTTCTGTCCATGGTTACAACTTGTTAATAAACTTATTTTTTGATTTGCATCTCAAACCAGGATCTAGGATGACATGAATCATTAAGGGAAATCCCTGTATACGAACATCTGTACCAGAGTATGGGCTGTGGGAATCAGGAACAGTGTAGGGGAATTTGTAGCATTTGAGCTGTAGTTTGACAGAGTAGTGGGTTTCGCTCGTGGCTCAGATGGTAAAGAATCTGCCTACAATGCAGGAGACCCAGGTTTGACTCCTTGGTCAGTCAGGAAACTCCCCTGGCGAAGGGAATGGCTACCCACACCAGTATTCTGGCCTGGAGAATTCCTTGGACAGAGGACCCTGGTGAGCTATTCCATAGGGTCGCAAAGAGTCAGACATGACTGTGCAACTAACATTTTCACTTACTTTTCACACTTTGATGGAGCGGTAGCACAGTGGTGTGTGGAGATGGTGAGTAAAGCTCCCCTGAGCACAGTGCAAAAGAAAACAGGCTGAGAGGTTTGGGATCTATTGGGGAATTGTAATTGGAATGGTGAATTATAGACAGTGCCAGGGAGGCAGAAATTTCCCTCTCTCCCCTTCTTACGTTCTTGTAGGAGGACTAATAATAAAATTGACATAAGACATATGAACAAGAGAAAAAGAAACACATTTTAATTTGTGTGCATGGAGGTCTCACAAAAATAGAAACTTCAGAAGTGGCCAAAGAGCAATTTTTCTACTTTTTAAACAAAGAGATGATAAATTTGTGAGAGACTGACAAGACAAAGAAACTCAGGTTTTTGTGGGCTCAGTTTAGTGATGAGATTAGCAGAGATTGCAACTGGGGTAGTAAATTAAAGAAGTACCAAGGTTTGTTTGTATTGGCTTAGCTTGAATTTCCTCCTATGGATACCCTGTGATAAGAATGACCTTCTACTTTTGGATGCAGGGAGTGTACCTTTCACATGGGGAATTTAATTCCTGTTTTCAGGAGACAGAAAAGAGGGTCAGAGTGTCCCCTTCTCATGGCCATTTCTTAAGTAACTTAATTCCTACTGTACACCACAGGGAATAATATTATGCTTAATATTCTATTAACAACCTAAATGGGAAAAGAATTTGAGAAAGAATAGATAGAAGTATTAATACATGTCTAACTGAATCACTTTGCTGTATATCTGAAACTAAGACAACACTGTTTATCAACTATAATCCAATATAAAATAAAAATCTTAAAAAACCAAATAATCAATATGTCATTGTGGCATATTTTGGGGTGACCCACTCTGAGCCCCAACAAAGGCCTTGGGAGCTGAAGTTCAGTTCAGTTCAGTTCAGTCACTCAGTCGTGTCCGACTCTTTGCAACGCCATGAATTGCAGCACGCTAGGCCTCCCTGTCCATCACCAACTCCTGGAGTTCACTCAGACTCACTCCATCGAGTCAGTGATGCCATCCAGCCATCTCATCCTCGGTCGTCCCCTTCTCCTCCTGCCCCCAATCCCTCCCAGCATCAGAGTCTTTTCCAATGAGTCAACTCTTTGCATGAGGTGGCCAAAGTACTGGAGTTTCAGCTTCAGCATCAGTCCTTCCAAAGAACACCTAGGATGGATCTCCTTTAGAATGGACCGGTTGGATCTCCTTGCAGTCCAAGGGACTCTCGAGAGTCTTCTCCAACACCACAGTTCGAAAGCATCAATTCTTCGGCGCTCAGCTCTCTTCACAGTCCAACTCTCACATCCATACATGACCACTGGAAAAACCATAGGTTTGACTAGACGGGAGAGCTGAAGGGAGCAATTTATATGTCATCTCACAACCAATGAAACATCATTGAAAGCTTCTGATCAGGAATCAGAGGGTTCTTTTACTTGTTCATTCATTTGGCTGATATTTATTGAGCTCCTACTATGTGCACCCATAGTCGTCGATACAGAGGGAAAACCAGGAAGTCCTCGTTATCTCCGATTTGGGGAGAGAGTCGAGGAGACAGATGAGAACAGATAGAAACTGCAGATAATTCAGCAGAGTCAGTGAGTGTACTGTTAGGTGGGGGGAGAATATGGGAGGCCTTTTGGAGTTGATTCCTTTGACCAAATACCTGAAAAAACTCAGGGAGTGAGTAAATCATATATGTCTTAAGGAAGGTCATCTCAGCAAATGCCAAGTAAGGCCCTGAGGTGGGAGCTTATATTTAAATTCTTATAAGAATTATATACATAAGCATTTATAGATATAAGATTTGAAAAAGAATAGATATATGTATGTGTAACTGAATCACTTTTCTGTACAGCAGAAATTAAGACAACATAGTTTTGTCTTGAGTGATAACTAAATGAATGTAGTTGAGATAACTGAGTTGAGAACGACCATGCAAAGATAGGTTTGGGAGGGAGGCAGTCAGGAATTTGTCCTGGGCATGTGGGGAACAGCTATTAACCACCCAAGCGGAGACATGGAGTAGGGAGTTCAGGGGAGAAGCAAAGGCTTTGTATGTACATTCAGGAGTAAACAGTATACACAGGGCATTTGTGCTGAGCCCATTTGGGGACTGAGAAAAGATGTAGAGGCTTTCAAAACTGAACTGATGATATTTCAAATTGTAAGGGTCAAAGTGAGAACTATCCATCCACAGATCCTGAGAGAACTATTTGGATAAAGAAGGAACTAAGAATAGAGTATCATTATTGTCATCATCTCCTTAGGAAGTGTATATATACATACATACATATATACATAAAATACATAAATATATATAAATTCTTATAAGAATTATATACATAAGCATTTATAGATATAAGATTTGAAAAAGAATAGATATATGTATATGTGTAACTGAATCACTTTTCTGTACAGCAGAAATTAAGACATTGTAAATCACCTATACTTCAATGAAAAAAATTATATGGAATTCCCTGGTGATCGAGTGGTTAAAACTCTGTGCTTGCATGCAGGGGGTGCATGATTTGATTCCCTGGTAGAGGCACTAATATCCTGCATGCAGCACTATGTGACCAAAAAATAAAAAGAAAAAAGAAAAAATTATGAAAAAATAAAAATAAAATATGTGGGCCTAAATTTATGTAGCTTACAAAGGGCAGTGCCCATACTCTTAACCATTATACTCTTATGCTTTTAAAAGAATGAAGAATTACCTATATTGAGTAGAAACACACAAAAGCATTTTGTTTTATGACTAGGTTTTTGAGTTCCACAGCCAAAACCTATGTTTCATTCATGAGTTTGCTTCATTCGTGCTAGAAATCCAGATGGGAAACTCAATAATCCTGGCACTGCATCAAGAAGTGAACTCACCTTGAGGTTCCTGAGTAAGATTTTTTTTAAAAATTTTATTTTATGTAGGAACAAAGTTGGTTAATGGTGTTGTGTTAGTTTCAGATATACAGCAGAGTGATTCAGTTATTCATACATTAAAACATGTACCTATTTCTTTTTCAAATTCTTTCCCCCATTTATGTTATTACAGAATATTGAGCAGCATTACCTGTGCTGTACAGTAGGTCCTTGTTGGTTATATGTTTTAAATACTACAGTGTGTACATGTCAATCCCAAAGTCCCAATCCGTCCCCCCCTCCCAAACCTTCCCCCCTTGTAACCATAAATTCATTCTCTTAAGTCTATGAGTCTGTTCTGTTTTGTAAATAAGTTCATTTGTATCATTTTGTTAGAGTCTGCATATAAGCTGTATCATATGATATTTGTCTTTCTCTGTCTGACTCACCTAGTATGATAATATCTAGGTCCGTCTATGTTGCTGCAAATGGCATTTACAGCAACATGAATGAGTAATATTGAACGGCTGAGTAATATTTCATTGTGGATCTTCCCCGATGGCTCAGTAAAGAATCCGCCTGCAATGTAGGAGATGCAGGAGACGTGGGTTCAAATCCTGGATCGGTCAGATCCCCTGGAGGAGGAAATGGCAACCAATTTCAGTATTCTTGCCTGAAATGTCCCATGGGCAGAGGAGCCCGGCAGACTACAGGCCATGGGGTTGCCAAGAGTTGAACACGACTAAGAGACTGAGCATGGTATCCCGTGTATTTCAGTACTGCATCTTCTTTATCCGTTCATCTGTCAATGGACATTTAGGTTGCCTCCACTTCTTGGCTACTGTAAACAGCACTGCCGTGAACATTGGGGTGAGTGCATCTTTTATTAGATTTTAACAGTAAAATACATTGCACTACTTTTATAGATATATAGCTAGTCCTATTAATTATTGGACAATTGAAACTGTGATAGTATGAAACTAAGAGGCATTTTGTTCCATTGGGACAGTGAAGACATTGGGCTGCTAATTATATTGAGGAGTGAATAGGTATAGCGTCCTGTTTTTATCATCCAGAATTCTCAGCTCCACATCTTGTTTTTCCAACAGCCTGAGTTAACTTGTCTGCCGCTCAGCCCTGCACTGCGGGACCCACTGAATGTCCTGTGGAAAGTCACCGAATGTCTCTGGGCTGCAGTTTACTCCTCTAAAAATAAGGGGTCATTAAATGAGATCATTTTTAAGACCCCATTCCATCTCTAGCATCTGTATCTCACTATTTCTGGCAAATTTATTCACGTATCAAATACTTGCTACACAGTGCACGATTCCCCGGTGCTGCGTCTGTCAAGCTCTGTATTACTTTAAAATAGAAATGCTGAAGATATCTGTTCTGCAGATAACAATTTTAAATGCTCCAAATAAGATTGGACAATTCCTGAAACCAGATGATGTTTCTAAATTTCCTTCTGGATTTAATTTTCCAGACACAGGAAAAATGCCAACCTCTCCCTCCTTGAAACTCTCCATAGCACTTTGTCTCTCCTAGGACATAAAAAACAATTCTGTGCACCTACACACGTTAAGTATTTGCATCAGGAAAGTGGTTGAACTGACAGCCTCCTCATGTCTTCCAAACCCAGAGTATCAGATTGCTGGAGCTGCCATAACAAAGTCCCACAGATCGGGGGCTTAAATGACAGAAAATCACCTTCTCACAATTCTGGAGAAGTCTGCGATAGGTGTTGGTAGGATTGGTTTCTTTTGAGACCTTTCTCCTTGGTTTGTAGATGACCGCTTTCTGCCTGTGTCTTCACTTGGTTTTTCCCTCTGCAGATATATGTCCTAATCCCTTTTAATAAGGGCATCAGTCATGTTGAATTGGGCTCACCCTAAAGATCTCACTTTAATTTGATTACTCTTTAAAAACTCATCTCCAAATAGTCAGAGTCTGAGATATTGGGGATAAAGTCTATTCAACAAGTGAATTTTGGCAGGACAGAATTCAACCATAAGTCTCTCTACCACAGTGCTGACTGCTCAGCTTTTGTCTGAGAAGTTGCATCTGTGCTATGACTGATCTATAGGTAAGGCAGAACTCATAAGTAGCATTAGAAATAAAAGAAATCAAAAACTGACCCTTAGAATTAAGTCAGTACTTACGCTCATCTTCCAAGATGTGTTTCGCTCTAACTTCTGGTCTTTATGGAGCTTTGCATCTTTCACTGAAAAGCAGATGGTATATTTTTGATGAGAAAAATTATGGTTGGCCTTAGGGCACCATTTTGCTCTGAATGGAGTTCTGCTGCTTTGAAACATAGCATTTCATTTGCTTTTTTGGAAGCCCATTGCCATATCATTTACCTGATATTACCAGTAAATGCATAAAAATGTATGGCCCTTTTCATACCTGGTGAAAGCTATGATCCATTCAATGTGGTCCCTGATTTTTGAAAACGATGCCAAAATTTGGCTGATTACATGCCCTTAAAAACTGTGTTCCCTTAGAAAATCCATTATAACTCTCCCATCTAAAATTCTCTAAAACATTTTGGAGTCTCTTAAAGAACTTTAAGCCTAAGAAAACTGTTAAGAAAAGTATTCCCATATTTTGAACTAAAGGTGTTTCCATATTTTGAACAAAATGTGTTATTTGAATGACATTTGGAGTATAGCATATGAGGAAAGTTGTATTCATGTTTCAGTTTAGGTCCCATTCTTGGAGTTAGAAGATCAGAGCTTAAGTAGCAGCTAGGCTCAGACTTCTAAAGATAAGCTCAACCTCTTTTGAGTCTTAATTCCTGAAATCAGAAATGGGTCACTCCTACCTCTTGGATGGTTGAATAACAAAGTGACACAATTCGTTATTATTTATGAGTTGATGAATTGGCTGTTCAGCTGATCTCATCTAGATTTGTTTGTATGTCTGTGGTAAGCTGTTATAGTTCGAGGAAAGCCTCAGCTGGACAACTCAGCTCTGTCCTGTATGTTAGCTCTTATGCTCCTTTTTCAGACAAAGGTGGAGCAACTTCCAGAGAATGCAAGTTCTTTCAATGTGTTGGCCCAGAATTGGAGCTCATCACTTCTATATTCTATTGTCCAAGCAAGTCAAAACCTGGTCCAGTTTTCCAGTCGTGTTATGTTGATGATCTCAACACTAACCCTGATCCTCACTCCACCCCTTTCTGGGCATGATCACTTCTGCTTCTGGTTATATACTGGATCACTTCCACATGCCAAAATCAAATCCAAATGTGGTTCCTCCAGTTCTGCTCCATCACTTCCCCTCCTTAGCCCCTCCCACATTTCCACCACCTGTTCCCATCCATGTTTATCCCACTTGCCCTGCGGCGAGGAATAGGAGAGAAGGCTCTGGCTTGTTTTTTTTTTTTTTTTTTTAATTTTTTATTTTGTATTGGGCTATAGCTGATTAACAGTGTTGTGATAGTTCCAGGTGGACAGCAAAGGGACTCAGCCATACATATACATGTATCCATTCTCCACCAAACTCCTATCCACGCTGCCACTTAACACTGAGCAGAGTTACCTGTGCTATAGAATAGGACCTTGTTGGTTATTCATTTTAAAAATAACACTGTGTATATATATCCATCCAAAACTCCCTAACTATCCCTTCCCCCTACTCTTCCCCTCTGGCAATCATAAGTTCATTCTCTAAGAATAAGACTCTAGCTCTTGATTGGAGCAACTTCAAAGTCTGGCAGTGGGTTATGAATACAGGGAGGAGTGAGAGTTGGGGCCATTACTGCAATTTACCACAGAGAATCATTGAACAGTGAGTCTCATTTTGCCATATGACTTAATGTCCATTATTCTTATGATCTCTGTGTACATAGTAAAAATATTTCCCATGATTTGATTCTAATTTTCTTGCCTTTTTAAGATTTGGAAACAGAGAAGAAAAGTTTTTTTCTCTAAAAAGTTGCCATTTGATGTTTCTGGTCACTTCTACTTGAAGAAATACTGCTTTAAAAAAAATTGTGAAATATGGGATGACCCAGGGGAAATTTTAAAAGTTTTACTAGGAGTTACATAGGAGAAGGCAATGGCACCCCACTCCAGTACTCTTGCCTGGAAAATCCCATGGACGGAGGAGCCTGGTAGGCTGCAGTCCATGGGGTCGCTAGTGACTTCACTTTCACTTTTCACTTTCATGCATTGGAGAAGGAACTGGCAACCCACTCTAGTATTCTTGCCTGGAGAATCCCAGGGATGGGGGAGCCTGGTGGGCTGCCGTCAATGGGGTCGCAGAGTCGGACATGACTGAAGCGACTTAGCAGCAGCAGCAGCAGCAGCAGCAGCAGGAGTTACATGGGATATATTTCGTAGTTGCAATATAAACGTAGTGAAAAGTGTATACTTTATTGTTTCTCTTCTTGGGAAGGTTGTTATTATTTCCATTTCATTGTATTTTAAGTAATTGAAAATGGTCAATTTTGTATCACTCTAATAGTAAACATGACTGGAGAATTTCAAGTCTAGCCATTTCTCCTGTTTGATTGCATGATTTGTTATTCTAAGTCATTGATAGTAAATGAACTACTTGAACTATTCAACCAGAGAGTCAGAGAATACATGTGTTTGTCACATATGATTTAAATCCCAGCTTTTCTGAAGAGCATCTAGTTATTTACAATGAAATAAACATGGAGTTAAGTCCTTTAACTCAGGGATCTGCAACCTCTGGTATCTAATGCTTGATCTAAAAGATGGAGCTGATGTCACACTAATAGAATTAAAGTGTACAATAAATGCAATGTGCTTGAATCATTCTGAAACCACCCCCTTGCCCTAGTCCATGGAAAAATTATCTTTCACAAAATCCATCCCTGGTGCCAAAATGGTTGGGGACTGCTAAAAGCATAAGAAAGGGCAAAAGTGAAAACAGGAAAAAAAAAACCCTGGAACCAATGGAATAAGTGTAAGTTAGCACTAAATTAGGCTTTATGCTTCATAATTAGAAAGTTCAATTTATTCTCTAGAACAATGAGTGACCTTATCTAAGGGTTACTAATAGAGTAGCGTTTCAGGTAATTTGCTCTTAATAACTGTTGAAGTTGCTGAATTATTTCCTTTTAAAAATGTAGATAGGAAGGAATTGCTTTCACTCACTTTTTGGGTGAGAAAGAAAGGTATGTGTGTACAATTCGGTTCCTGTTATTTATCTACTGGAGTTTGGCTACATTTAAAATTTAAAAATCATTTTCTGTATGTCACAGTGGTGGAAAGATTGAAAGTTGCTGCTCCAAAATGGTGGCTATTCTTTGCCCAGGAGTGGTTCAAACATATTGGTTCTTTGCATTAATTTGAGATTTTGGGAGAATGTCATGAGCTTTCAGGATGTCACGATTATACAGGGATCACCCATAAAGGGGTGATATATTAGCCAGCGGCAGCAAATAGAAAAATACTAATGATATTAATATCCTTGTTATTTCTTTTTTGTTTTAACAGTCTTCATAGTTTTGCCTTTCCAGAATATCCTATAGCTGGAATCACACAGTATTCATGTAGCCTTTTGGACTGGCTTCTTTTATTTCACAATATGCATTTCAGATTCCACCATGTCTTTTTGAGCTTGATAGCTCATTTCTTTTCAGCACTGAATAGTATTCAACCAGCTAGATGTACCACAGTTTATCTGTCACCTAATGAAGAGTATCTTACTTGCTTCCAAGTTTTGGCAATCGTGAATAAAACTGCTATATACATCTGTGTGTGAATTTTGGTGTCGACGGAAGTTTTCAACTGGACTGAAAGACTGAAGGCAAAAGGAGAAGGAGGCGGCAAAGAATGAGATAGTTAGATAGTATCACCATCTGAATGGACATGAATTTGAACAAACTCCGGGACATAATGGAGGACAGGGGAGCCTGGTGTGCTATAGTCTATAGTTCAGTTCAGTTCATTTCAGTCGCTCAGTCATGTCCAACTGTTTGCGACCCCATGAATCACAGCACACCAGGCCTCCCTGTCATCACCATCTCCTGGAGTTCACTCAGACTCACGTCTGTCAAGTCAGTGATGCCATCCAGCCATCTCATCCTCGGTCGTCCCCTTCTCCTCCTGCCCCCAATCCCTCCCAGCATCAGAGTCTTCTTCAATGAGTCAACGCTTCACATGAGATGGGCAAAGTACTGGAGTTTCAGCTTTAGCTACCGTCTATAGGGTCACAAAAATTCAGACATGACTTATGACTGAACATCAACAACAACTACTTAAAGTGATTTTTCTTTTTTTGTAGTGAGTGCCTTATAAAGTGGTATGTCTTATAGAGTTGAGGTTGTTTTTTGTTTTTTTTTTTTCACTTGGTTCATTTAAACTACTGATTTTCAAAATTATTATTGACATAAATTAATATCTGCCATAATTGTTACTGTTTTCTATTTGTTGTTCTTTTTCTTGTTTTTGTCTTGCACTCTTTTTTTTGTCTTTTGTGGTTTTGATTGAGCATTTTATATAATTCCATTTTCTGGCCTTTCTTAACTAGTTATTCTGCCGTTTCAGCTTTTCAAAGTAGTTGTTCTGGAGTTTACAATAGACAATTACAACTAATCCAAGTCTACTTTCAGATAATACTATGCCAATTCATGGATAGTGTGAATACCTTTTAGTGGTAAAATAATCCTAACTTCTACTATCCATTGTAACATTGCTGTCATTCATTTCACTAATGAATAAGTGTACACACATACACACATATTCAAATAAAAATGTTGCTATTATAATTTTGAACAAACTGTAATCTCTTAGACTAATTAAGAATAAGAGAAATAGAAGTGTTGTTTTACCTTTACTTATTCTTTCTTCAATGCTTTTCTTTATGTAGATCTGAGGTTCTGATCTATGTCATTTTCTTTCTCTCTAAAGAGCCTCTTTTAACATGTCTTGCAAAGCAGTTCTACTGGCAACAAATTCCCTCACTTTTTGTTTGCCTGAGAAATTCCTCTTCATCACCTTACAGATAATTTCACGGGACACAATGCTAGCTTGATGTTCTGTTTTGTTTTTCCTCAACACATTAGATATTTCACTTGCCTCTTCTTTCTGAGAAGTCGAATGAAGAAGTCTGAAGAATTCGAACAAAGAATTCTTATCTTTGTTCCTCTGTAGGTAAGAGTTTTTCCCCCTCTGGCTTCTTTCAGGATTTTTCTTTATCTTTGATTTTCTATAGTTTGAAAATGATATCCCTAGGTATAGCCTTTTGGTGTTTGTTCTTGATGTTTTCTGAGCTTCCTGGATTTGTGATTTGGTGTGGCATGTATTTGGGGAAATTCTCAGTCACTATTGTTTCAAATATTTCTTTTGTTCTTTTATTTCTAGTATTCCCATTATGTGTATTTTACACTTTTTGTGGTTGTCTCACAGCTCTTGAATACTCTATATCTTTTTTCAATTTTTTTTTTTTAATCTTCACATTCCAGTTTTGGAGGTTTCTGTGTGATAACCTCACTCTCAAATATTCTTTCTTCAGCTGTGTACATTCTACTGATAAGCCTATCAAATGCTTTCTTCATTTCTGTAGAAGTATTTTTGATTTGTAGCATTTCTTTGGGTCCTTTCTTCAAATTTCCATCTCTGCTTATATTGCCCATCTGAACTTTCTTGCTGTCTACTTTATCTATTAGTGCCCTTAGCATGGTAATCATAGGTGTTTTAAATTCCTAGCTTGATGATTCTAACATCCCTACTAAGCCTAGGGCAGGTTCTGATACTTTAAAACTGTGTTATTTGCCTTTTAGTATGTTTCATAATTTTTGTCTTGATAGCTGAACACAAGGTACTAGGTAGAAAGAACTGCTGTAAATAGACATTTTTTTAATGTGGTGATAAGATCTGTGGGGGAGAGAAAGTATTCTATACCCCTATAACTAGGTCTTAATCTTTTATGAACCTGTGAGTTTCTGGGCTATAAGCTTTATATGTGCATATCGGTTACCTCTCCCTCTGAGCTGGGACAAGTTTGCTAGAGGGGGGCTGGAGTTGGCTCTTTCCCTTCTCCCTCATGAAAGAGTAGAGGGAGTTAGAGTTAAGTATTGTCCTTCCTCAAGGCTAGAGTCAGCTGGAGTTGGATATTTCTCCTTCCCCAGGTCAGTTAGGATCTGATAAAACCCCAGTAGATTAGGCTCCTAAGGGCAGACTTTGGTAGAAGAACAGGATGCTCAAGCACATTTCAAAATCATTGCTTTCCCCCTCCCACTGTCAAAAGTGCAAGAGGATTTTTCTCCAGTATTCCCTGTAAGAAGCTGTTATAGCTCCAGGAGATAAAACTCACAAGAACTTGGGATCCTTCTCATGACTGGAACCCTCTGGAGTTTTTATCGTTCAGACTTGTCCATGCTAAGCCTCCAGCAATTCATCAATTACAGTTAAGGTTTTCCTACCCCAGCACTGATTCTTGTGGAGGTTTCAGTTAGAAAGTTTCTGCTCCAGTAAGTAGTGATTCTTTGTATTAGACTATGAGTCACTCCAATTTTGGAGGCTTCCCTGATGGCTCAGATAGTAAAGAATCTGCCTGCAATACAGGAGACCAGGGTTCGATCCCTGGGTGGGGAAGATTCCCTGGAGAAGGGAATGGCAACCCACTTGAGTATTCTTGCCAGGAGAATTCCATGGACAGAGGAGTCAGGGGAGTTACAGTCCACGGGGTCCCAAAGAGTCAGACACCACTGAGCAGCTAACACTTTCACTCCAATTTTGGAGGCTAGAGTTTGCCCTCTGACTTATTTCTCTTATCAATATAAGAAGAGTTGATGGTTTTTCAGTTTGTTCAGACTTCTACTTGTTGTTAGGACAGAGTGGTGACTTCTAAGCTTCTTACTTGCTGGTCCATAAACCAGAATATATAAAATCACTTTTCAAAAGAGCTTCTTGCTCCTTTTTTCATCATAGTCATGAATCCATTCCAGCAAGGCATTTTCTTCATTTCACCAACTAGGAGTACAAACCCAGAGACAGGAAATACCTTGCAGGAGGTGATACTGTCTCTTAGGCTTTCAGGAATGGAAACCAGTCTGACTGGTTTCTAGACTGCTCCAAATTACCTGGATTTACCCTGGTAGAGACCAGAGTCCTTCATCTGAGACTCTTCTTGATTAGATCAAATGAAATGTGGTCTGAGAGAGTTTTTCGTACCCATTTTAAACTGAGAGCCATAAGCTTCAGCTGTCAGCAACAGCTGATAATGACAAAGACTTTCACAGCCCAAGCTGTCTTTCCGCCCAGTTCACTGATATCCTGGGGAGATATGCTGAGGACGTGTCAGGGCTAGACTGAAAGAGATAAGGTATTTCCCTCAAATGCTGAAAATCTTGCCAGAATGACTGACTGTAAAAGCTGACTGATAATTAAAAGGGACACCTATCATGTCACAATGCATTTGGACCTCATTACTGAGATGTCATTAGCCTAGAAGAAAGTAGAGTATGAAGAATTATGGTTTCTTTAACTTGCTTTTTTTCTAATGATTCACTGAACAGACAATTATTGAATTTAAAGCATTTTTAAAGCCTAAAATGAAAAACTTCATTTGAAGCAACAGAAAGCAGATGGTGTCCATGCACAAGGGAACTAACTCAGAGTAACACACAGCTGTATTCCTTTCTCTAGTGTCACAAGTGGAATTTGATTATGCTTGTGATTCATTTGAAAAAATGACACATCCTTAACACCATGATGTAAGTCCAGGCTTTTGGCCATGATGAAACTGTCTTTAGTCCTGGAAATAATGCTCCCTTCTACTTATTCAGGAAACTAATTCAATGACACATTAGAGAGCAATGTTCTCAGTTGGCACAAGATTTTCCTTAAGAACTGGGGAAAAGCCATGAGAATACTGAAGTGTAAAAGTAATCAAATGATGTTGCTACCATCACCACATCAATGCTTCAGACATGTCTGACGCTTTGTGACCCCATGGACTGTAGCCCACCAGGCTCCTCTGTCCATGGGATTCTCCAGGCAAGAATACTGGAGTGAGTTGCTGTGCCCTTCTCCAGGGAATCTTCCTGACCCAGTGATTGAACCTGCATCTCTTATGTATCCTGCATTTTCAGGCAGGTTCTTGACCACTAATGCCATTCTTAGAGTATGTCAATATCAGATCTGTTTTTGAATAGTGATATAATGTACTGAAAAAGATCCTGATGGTGGGAAAGATTGAAGGCAAAAGGAGAAGAGGGCAACAGAGGATGAGATGGTTAGACAGCATCATTGACTCAATGGACATGAATTTGAGGAAATTTCAGGAGACCGCGAAGGACAGGGAAGCCTGGCATGCTGCAGTCCATGGGGTCACAAAGAGTCAGACACCACTTAGTGACCAAAAAACAACAATGGTGTGCTGGCTTAAATGATAGCCTCTGGTCTCAATCACACCTGAATTTAAATGCTTAATTACTGTGTGAGATCAGGAATTACTTTACTTTTCCTTCTTTAAAATCAGATAATAATATTTATCTTAAAGCACTGTTTAGGGATTAGATGAGATTACACAAAGATGATAGAAGTAAATCTCTCACCACAGTACTAGGCTTGTAGTAAGCACTTAGCAACTGACAAAAATAAAACAAGCAATCATATGGAATGAAGGATGTGGCCTCTTATTCGGTCTTTCTGATTATCATTTGCATACTTCTGAAGATATTAAATGAAATACAAGATATCCAGAAATATCAGTACTTAAACTTGGAAATTACTATATGATATTCTTAATATCAGTATTTTTCACATTTCTGGTGCCTTCTAGAGTTCTTTCTTGAACTACCAATGTGCTTAGTCACTCAGTCATACCCAGCTCTTTGTGACCCCATGGACTGTAGCCTACCAGGTTCTTCTGTCCATGAAATTCTCCATGCAAGAATACTGGAGTGGGTTGCCATTTCTTCCTGCAGGAGATCTTCCCCACCCAGGGATCGAATCCTGGTCTCCCACATGGCAGGCAGATTCTTTACCATCTGAGCCACCAGGAAAGCCCAAACTACACATATACATGGCAGGAAATATAAATGATAAAGTCAAAAGTGGCAATTATTTCTCTCTCTCATGACAAATGGCATGTAATCTACCAGGGCTATTTGAACAGAATGCATTGTCGCTAAGCTCTCAACAGCCAAAACTAAAACTGAAAGGCGGTGAATAAGCAGCTGGACTTAGTATTTAAAGTGTGAGCAGAAATTCATAAGGCTTGGAAATTGTCAGTGCTTCAGTATCTTTTTTTTTAAGGTTTTTTATATGAGGGTAGAAGACTGGTATTACAACGTATGACTTTGTAACAAGATTTTGTCTCTCAATCCTTCCGCTGTCAGGGATTACTCTCCCACTGTGTCAGAGGTGCTGTTTTAAATGATTGCTTGGCAGTTAACAGAAAACACAGGTACCTGAGGCCAGCTTGATCCACTGCTCTGTAAGAGGTAAATGTCAGGTAACCAGCGAGCTGGGAGGTCTTATGGGAAAAGCAAGCACAGATACGGAAGTCAGGGGTCCTGGTTTATGTTCTGGCCCCTGCTTTGTCCCTCCAGCTTTGTCACTCCCCATCTGTGAGTAACAACAACAAGAGGTTCCTTTCTGAGAACATTTCTCACCAAAAATTAGTGAGGCAGTGTGAACTGAGCTTCTTTGCTAGAAAATTGGACTCTTGGCAGGAAATTCAGGGGAGCGGAACACCTGAATTGAGGGTGCGGGAGGAAGTCTTCAGACCTCTCTCAACCTTGTGTCAGACACCAAAGGTCAGTGAGTAGAGAACTTCATGATCTTCTCAGGTGGCACAGTGGTTTAAGACTCCACCTGCAGGAGATGAAAGCAACATGAGTTCAATCCCTGGGTCAAGAAGATCCCTTGGAATAGAAAATAGCAACCCATTCTAGTCTTCCTGCCTGAAAATTCTGTGGACGGAGGAGACTTGTGGGCTATGGTCCATGGGGTTGCAGAGTCAGACATGACTGAGTGACTGAGCTCGAGCACAAGAGAACTTCCTATCCCAAGACTAGAGGATTTAGCAGACTTTTCCCTGAGAGATGAGGCCAGACATGACCTTCTGAGCTGTCAGAGAAGGTCAGATGGATGGGCCAGTTGGGTGTAACTGTCTTCACAGTGCCTCTCTCTTTGACTGGCACTCTGAGAGTGTGCTGGAATTTTAAAACTAGTTGTTGTACTATCTATTAACATTCTGGGACTGTGTTGGCTGTTGAACTTTCTGAGCAACCCCAGATCAAATGGCTTCACATTATGGGATTTTTAGGCTAAACAGAGTAAACTATTTGTACATCCTTGATTGTCGATACTGATAAGGTGAATTAGCCATCAACCGATGGCCTGGAATTGATTATAATTTTATTAAAAAATCTTCCACTCATAATTTATGTTAGTCTATGAAAAATATTAATTAAACCTAAGTTATTTTTAAATAAACTGTTAGAAACCACCACAGTCTACTTTCTTATATCTATATATTTCCCACCACAAAACAATTATTTCCCTCAAGTATTGAAGTGGATTAAAAGAGCCATGCATGTGAATATACTTTGCCAAGATCTTACCCTCTTAATAAATAATTTTCAAACACATAAGGAGATCCCTGTGTGGAGCATTAGTGTTAAGGAACACCCTGTCTAATAGACCAAATGTACTATCATAGCTTTTCTGTATGTACATACTAGGATTCAGGGGATCTAATTTTAGCTGTTTATTTCAGAATACTGGCCATATCAAAGAGAACTACACATGGAAGCCATACCTAATAGTACCATACGCAAGGTTCTGGATTTATTCTTCATGTGAATATAGCCAGTGAAGCATTCCAAAATTCCAAAGCTATATATATATATATATATATATATATAAAATAAACTAGCTACATTGACAATATACTCCTGGGATTGGGGTGGGGTTTGAGAATGAGAACAAATTTCTAATTAAGTACCAGTTCCCAAACATTGTGGTTATTTTGTGGTTAAAAATTTTTGTAAATTTTCACTTGTTCTGTTTTAAATTATGTTCCTTACCGTTAATTAGCTGGTGTCTGCTAGTGTTTGCTTTAAGTCCTCACATTTCTGATGACCCCTACAGACAGAATATTTAGAATAATGAATCATGGTGTGTTGTTATTTGACACAAAAATGATGACATTTTTGGTACTTAACATAGCCTTTCTGGATTCAGCTGAATGTACAGAAAGATGTTTGCAGCTGAAGTGAAGGAAGGGTTCCTTAATGTCAAGCTACTCATCCTTTAGCAGACAAGCTATCAAGCTTTGTATTAGACATCCTTCTTCTGACCTAGAAATCTGTATTCTTTCTGTCATTCTATCTTCCTGTACTAGAGCAAAAATGAAATCAATGTAGTCAGAACTTGCAGATATGTTTGAAGAATCATCTCCTATTTCTGATGATAATGCCTCTCCTTTTGAATCTGGAAAGACTGTATCTTTATCTCCATCTCTATAAACTATAAACTAATATTCATAAAATAGACAGCTAATAAGAACTTACTGTACAGCATAGGGAACTCTAATCAGTACTCTATAATGACCTATATGGGAATTGTTGTTCATTGTTCAGCCTCTAAGTCATGTCTGACTCTTTGCCACCCCATGGACTGCAACACATTAGGCTTCCTTGTCCTTCACTTTCTCCCAGAATTTGCTCAAAGTCATGTCCATTGAGTTAGTGATGCCATAGCTGTAGAGCAGAAACTAACACAACATTGTAAACCAACTATACTCCAATAAAAATTAATTTAGAAAGTTATATACAAATATTGGTTCTTGTTATTATCTCTAAGAGTTCTTGTCTTAATGTGACATCAGTGCTTTCTAGGGAACATCACTTGTTTGAATTTAAATTCAGGATACAATCAAGGAATTATATTAGTTAATAGAAATAATTAACCTGAAAATTAAATGGGATAGATTGAATGGGGATAGATGTGTTTTGATTGTGTCGCTGGAACAAAACAATACCAGCATTAATTAAGCCTTTTGGTAGCCAATACCTTTTTGAGGAATCCTATTGATTCCGATGTCTCCTGTTTTCCAGTGACCACCATCCCCTTAAATCTGACTGCTATGGATTACCAGGAAGTTGTTCTTAGAAACAGAACCAGATGCTTGAATACTAAAGTAAGACAGGGATTCATGTCAATCTATGCCAAAACCAATACAGAATTGTAAAGTAAAAATTAAAAATAAATAAATAAATTTAAAAAAAAAAAAGTAAGACAGGGAAGGAAGAAATAAAATTAAAATATAAAGAAATGTCCTTAAGTTATTTGTTTTAAAATGATTTCAAAGAATTTTAATAACTGATTCTTAATTTACATTTAATGAAATTTCAAACAAAATATGGTATGTGCTTTTTATATTTGTAAGATAACAAAAATCAGATAATATCTATTAATCTTTATGCTAGTGATTGCAGGATATGCATTGAGAAAGTTGGACATCGCTTGCTTTTGCTGATTTCTTGCTAATCCAAACCTTAGGGAGACTGATGGGAAGGAGGCTGACAGTTTGGGGAACTTGCCCAGGGCTGAGGCAATAGTCTTTGGGACATTTGTTTCAAAATGGAATTAGTTGGCTGATGGATAGTTCAAACTCCCATTTCCAAAGACAATGTCAATGGTTCCATCCATGCTTCCTATGTGAGGATTTAATACCCACAGAGGCACTTTCAATGCTTTCTGGAATAAGAGTAGATGTAAACAAATCAAAAGACTGAAGAGTGCATTATTTCCTTGATTCTTGTACTCACTCTACATACGGATTCCATTCCTTCCTACAAACTATATTTATTGAAATTGTAATGCCTTCTGATGTGGAAATATCTATTGAATTCCTATTAGTTCAGAATAGCAAGCTGCATCAAGAATCAGCATTGTTGTGGAGACCACCAATAACCTGAATCAAATTTGGCTCTTGATAGTAACTCTTCAGAATGTTAAATGCTGATTGAATCAATTGAAAAAATGAGCCATCTCCCTCTGATTATTAGATCCTGAGGAAACAAAACAGAGAGCTGACCAAAAGAGGTGATTATATTGGCCTTAGATTAGGTTGGTGCTCAAATCCTTTACCCAAATGAACTCTATTGACCAACTTGTACTTCTTAAGGAATCACAGCATGAAGCAAAGAGATGAATCATAGTGCTGTGTGGTGCTGAAAGAACTGGTGTAAGTCATGATTCATGAGACTTTAACTTTGGGAACTGCAAAATCTTTCTTCATATTCAAAAGTTAAAGGTAAAGAAAGTTTAATTTTTCATTGTGATCTTAAGGAGCAATAAAAATGTACTTTTATACTATGCTGATTTTTTTTTACATTCTAAAGTATATTGAATAAAATTTTAAACTTTATATCCTATTTGCTTTAAATATAAGGGAAGCGATTTTCTCTCAGCTTTAGCACTGAGCTAGAAATTAGAAGTCTGGTTGGTAAGACTTATTTATTTGATTTTTAAAATAACTGTCTTTGTTAAAAAGCCTAGGATACAAGCACTAAGGCATCATTAAGTATTAAAAATATTTAGGCCAAGAGATGACAGTGGTAATGCGAGCAAGAAACCAGGGCGGCTGAAAAACAGCACTCAAATAATGGTGCCTCATTAGTACATGGAAACAGATTATTAAATAATGGTCTAAAACAGAAACTAGGCCACTTGATTCACACTGGGGCAAGGGTTATAAAGATGAGGCTTTTCCATAAGAGGAACATTTTAGGGGCAAAATCCTTGGCTCTGTTTCCTTATATTATGGATAAACAAACAAAACGTGGATGGCTCAGTGCCACAACTAAAGTGTAATTTCTAAGGCTGCTAGGATTAAAACTATAGTAAGTCTTAAATAAATTCAACAAATATATTGTATGAATGATAAGAGTATTTGGCATTTTTTGATTGACTGCTCAACACTAAAATCCAATAATACTTCAGTTTCTTTTGTACATAGTTAAGGGGGCAATAAAGGATCAGACAGTTAGATAGCATCACCAACTCAATCAACATGAGCTTGAGCAAACTCTAGGAGATAGAGGATGGAGGAGCCTGGTGTGCTGCAGTTCACGGGGTCACAAAGAGTCAGACTCAACTTAGTGACTGAACAACAACCTCTCCCTCATTCTGTGTCTTTTGGTGGAAGAACAGTTACTTCTGCATGCCTTAATCTGTAGAGCTGAAAGATCTGTAGTGTTCTTCTTCTGTTTCAATGCAGTAGGTATATGACCTAACATTGACTGATCAGGTGTTTTTTTCCCCAGGACTTTGAATCTTGAGAGTGTGAATCAAGGGCAAAGGAAATAGTTGAATAGATTGCTTTACAGTGGCAATGTTGGAGACATCACCATATAGACTTTGCTGTGAACAGTTGTATATTTCAAGGGCATAACCCTCTCATGCTCCCTTACAATCTGGTCCTTCTACTTCCATGAATTCCATGAAACCCTTAATTCTTTCCAGTCACTTCTCTTTTGCCTAAATTAAGAGTCCACGTCTGTTTCTTGCACTGCGGAAACACAACTGTTTCACTGTGGAAGTGAAATATTTCCAAATTGTGTGTGTGTGTGTGTAGCGGTGGAGAGGGGAGGGGTAGGGGGTGGGGAGGGGGCAGTTTAAGCCTCAACACAATAGGCTTCAAGTTTCCCTACAGAGTAGGGGTTATGAGAGTAGCCTTCCCTGCAGAGTAAGGCTCATGGAGATATCAGAAGAATGAAATGTTACAAATGAACTTATTTACAAAACATAGAGTCAAAGATGTACAAATTGGGAGATGGGGATTGGCATATACACACTACTATATATAAAATAGACAGCTAATAAGAACCTGTTAAATAGCACAGGGATGGAGTAGGAAATGGCAACCTACCCCTGTATTCTTGCTTGGAGAATCCCATGGACTAAGGAGCCTGGTGGCTACAGTCCATGGGATAGGAAAGAGTCGGACATGACTGAGCAACTACTAACACACACACATACAGACATACACACACAAAAAAAGCACAGGGAACTCTACTCACACTCTATAATGACCTATATGAGGAAAGAATCTAAGAAAGAATGAATATATGTATAGGTATAACTGATTCACTTTGCTGTACACCTGAAACTAACACAATATTATAAATTAACTATACTCTAATAAAATTTTTTTTAAAAAAGAACAAAAGCACTTTGAAAGGTGTTGCATAATATTAGTATTCATACACCTTTGATGCCTGATAGTGGTTTTTAATAGGGGATGGATTGCTTCTGGAAAATTTAATACCTGAAATACAAATAGCCTAGTCCCTGGAGGACTGAGAGTAGAAATCTATCTTTATACCCAAAGAGGTAGGTATACAGAAGAACATTGCAGTCTTGCCTTAATAAGTAGGAGCTCTTACTGATACTTTCCACATTTCTTTGCTTAAATATTTACATAAAAACCATCAGAGCAAGGCAGAATGAATTGGCAGCATTCATCTAAAGTTGGAAAATGTCTAGAAATCATGAAGCCCACCCCATTTCCTGAGACTGTAATTCCTTCTCTAACATATCCAGAGCAGCTGTGTTGTTGATTGAACACGTTTAGTTATTGAGTGTTCACTATTTCACAAGGCAGACTGTTGTGAATATAGAACAGCTATATTTATTAAAATGTTTCTTTTAACTTTGACCCTAAATATATCTTCCTTCAAATTGCATGCATCTATTGATCATAAGCAGAGAAGGGAATGGCAAGCCACTCTAGTACTCTTGCCTGGTAAATCCCATGGACGTAGGAGCCAGATAGGCTGCAGTCCATGAGGTTGCTAAGAGTTGGACATGACTGAGTGACTTCACTTTCACTTTTCACTTTCATACATTGGAGAAGGAAATGGCAATCCACTCCAGTGTTCTTGCCTGGAGAATCCCAGGGACGGCAAAGCCTGGTGGGCTGCAGTCTATGGGGTCTCACAGAGTCAGACACAACTGAAGAGACTTAGCAGCAGCAGCAG
Organism: Oryx dammah; assembly: GCF_014754425.2. NCBI lineage: Eukaryota > Metazoa > Chordata > Mammalia > Artiodactyla > Bovidae > Oryx > Oryx dammah. The sequence continues at coordinate 24,017,995 of NW_024070211.1, forward strand.
CATTGATCATAAGACTGATCTTTGCAGATATAAAAAAAGTTTACTTCAAACATTTGCTCATGATCTCCTAAATCTTTTTTTTCTTTTTATATTTGATCACTAACTTAAGATTAAAAATGAGGCAACACAGATGACATAATCAAGTACAGAGAAAATACCAAGAAAATCACAAAACTGATTAAAATTAATTAATTCAGCAAGGTTGCAGAGTATGAGATCAACATTTAAAAATCAGTTCTGTTTCTATAGTGGCAATGAACAATAACTAAGAAAACAATTTGACTTATAATGTTATCAAAATAATGAAATATAAGGATAAATTTAATAAAATAAGAGAAAATCTTGTACACTGAAAATCAAAAAATTGTTGAAGTAAAAGAAAATATCTAAATATGTCTATGAAATCTTTTGATATCTCAGTTTAATGGATCAGAAGACTTAAGTTGTTAAAATGACAATACTCCCCAAATTAATCAACAGGTTCAACATAATCCTTATCAAAATGCTAGTGGGTTTTTTGCAGAAATTGACAGACTAATCCCAAAATTCATTTGGAAATCTAAGGGACCTTAGATAACCAGAACTATAGATAACTATAACAATATAGAACCAGAACTATATTGTAAAAGAATAATACAGTTGGAAGATTCAGGTTTGCTGATATAAAAATGTATTATGAAGCTATAATAATAACGACAGAGTAGTACTAGCATAAAGACAGGCATTTAAATCAATGGAATAAAATCAGCAGTACAGAAATAAACCCTTACATTTTGGGGCCATAGATTTTCAACAAGAGTGCCTAGACAGTTCAGTGGGAGAGAGAAAAGTCTTTTCAACAAACAGTGCCAGCATAAATGGATAACCACTTGCAAAAGAATGAAACTGGACCCTTCCCTAACACCACCCACAAAAATAAACAACCCAAATGCTGTTGGGGGAAGAGCTGAAGGGATAGACAGAATATATATATACATTCAATGAAATATTTTTCATCCTTAAAAATGAATAAAATCCTGATATATACTACACTGCAGATGAACTTTGAACATATAGTACCAATAAAATAAGACAGACACAGAAGACCACATATTGTATGATTCTATTTTTATGTAATGTTTAGAATATCTGACTCTATGGAGAAAGTTAGATTAATGGTTTTCTGAGGGAGCTGGGAGAGGAAATGAGGAATGGGTTATAATTAGTATAGATTTTCCTTTTGGAGTGATCAAAATTCTCCAAGATTCAATTTTGGGGTGTGTATATCTCTGTGCTTGTGCTCAGTCACTTCAGTCGTGTCCAACCCTTTGAGACCCTACGAACTGTAGCCCCCCACAGGTTCCTCTGTCCATGGAATTCTCCAGGCAAGAACACTGGAGTGGGTAGCCATGCCCTCCTCCGGGCAATCTTCCTGACCCAGGTATTGAACCGTGTCTTCTGCATCTCCTGCACTGCAGGTAGATTCTTTACCCACTGATCCCCCTGGGAAGCCCAGGAAGAAGATCTCTGTAAATAAACCCAAAACTGTTGAGTTAAATACTTTCAGCTGGTGAAGTTTATGTACATAGTTTCAGTTCAGTTCAGTCGCTCAGTCGTGTCCGACTCTTTGCGACCCCATGAATCCCAGCAAGCCAGGCTTCCCTGTCCATCACCAACTCCCGGAGTTCGCTCAAACTCATGTCCATCGAGTCAGTGATGCCATCCTGCCATCTCATCCTCTGTCGTCCCCTTCTCCTCCTGCCCCCAATCCCTCCCAACATCAGAGTCTTTTCCAATGAGTTAACGCTTTGCATGAGGTGGCCAAAGTATTGGAGTTTCAGCTTTAGCATCATTCCTTCCAAAGAACACCCAGGACTAATATCCTTCAGAATGCACTGGTTGGATCTCCTTGCAGTCCAAGGGACCCTCAAGAGTCTTCTCCAACACTACAGTTCAAAAGCATCAATTCTTCAGTGTTCAGCTTTCTTCACAGTCCAACTCTCAGATCCATACATGACCACTGGAAAAACAATAGCCTTGACTAGACGGACCTTTGTTGGCAAAGTAATGTCTCTGCTTTTCAATATGCTGTCTAGGTTGGTCATAACTTTCCTTCCAAGGAGTAAGTGTCTTTTAATTTCATGGCTGCAGTCACTATCTGCAGTGATTTTGCAGCCCAGAAAAATAAAGTCTGACACTGTTTCCACTGTTTCCCCATCTATCTGTCATGAAGTGATGGGACCGGATGCCATGATCTTAGTTTTCTGAATGTTGAGCTTTAAGCCAACTTTTTCACTTGCTTCTTTCACTTTCATCAAGAGGCTCTTTAGTTCTTCATTTTCTGCCATAAGGGTGGTGTCTCTGCATATCTGAGGTTATTGATATTTCTCCCGGCAATCTCGATTCCAGCTTGTGCTTCTTCCAGCCCAGCGTTTCTCATGATGTACTCTGCATAGAAGTTAAATCAGCATGGTGACAATATACAGCCTTGACATACTCCTTTTCCTATTTGGAACCAGCCTGTTGTTCCATGTCCAGTTCTAACTGTTGCTTCCTGACCTGCATACAGATTTCTCAAGAGGCAGGTCAGGTGGTCTGGTATTCCCATCTCTTTCAGAATTTTCCACAGTTTATTATGATCCACACAGTGAAAGGCTTTGGCATAGTCAATAAAGCAGAAATAGATGTTTTTCTGGAACTCTCTTGCTTTTTCCATGATCCAGCAGATGTTGGCAATTTGATCTCTGGTTCCTCTGCCTTTTCTAAAATCAGCTTGAACATCTGGAAGTTCTTGGTTCATGTATTACTGAAGCCTGGCTTGGAGAATTCTGAGTATTACTTTACTAGCGTGTGAGATGAGTGTAATTGTGCAGTAGTTTGAGCATTCTTTGGCATTGCCTTTCTTTGCCATTTGCCTTATGTCTTATTTAAAACATATTAAAAACAGAAAGTAAGCAAAAATGGTGCAAGACCAAGAACAGATGTTTCAATATGCAAGATACGGAAAAGGACTGTTTACGTCACCCTGTGTGATTTCTTTGCAGTCTTCACCACATTTTGTAATTACTGTTTGTTTACCTATTACTGCTTCTTTTTTTCATTAACCTCTGAGTTCCTTGAGGACAGAGATTATTTATGTCCTGTTTTCATCGTATCCTCAGCACTAAATACAGTGCTGGAACTTATAGGTACTCAATAATGATTGGTTTGTTGGTAGGCCAAATGAAAACTATTTCTAAGCTGTAATTAATACATTAAGCAACTTACACAGTAATGTTTTCCAAATGGTTAAGAATCCACTTTGCCAATCTAAATTTCTCTGTGCTGCTCATTGAAAATATTTTGAGAGACCACATTAACAGCCATGCAGATATGTACTATCCACAATACCATATTGCAAGATTAATAAAGTGGAGTGAGCTGAGTTGACATAATATTCTCATTGAGCCTGAAACAACATACGAGTTTCACATGTTGGGCCTGGATTTATTAAGAGCTCAAGAGGCAAAGAGACAGTGCCTCTGGAAAAAGTTTTTCACAATCCCTGTACCAATGATTGTCATAGAATTGACACCCTAACAATGAGGGCACTATTGTAAATGTACATAGTGTTGTTCACTTTACAAAGATCTTTCACATATATCTTCATTTGGCCAATAGTTAAGAGAGTGTAAGTCCATCCACATATCTAGACAACAGCCTGAAGTTCTCCTGCTAGCAAAGAGTCTACAGACTGTAATCACTGAGTATGCATGCGTGCTCAGTTGTGTGATCCCATGGACTGTAGCACACCAAGCTTCTTTGTCCATGGGACTTTATAGGCAAGAAAACTGAAGTGGGTTGCCATTTTCCCCTCCAAGTGATCTTTCCAACTCGACCCAGGGATCAAAACCATGTCTCCAGTGTCTCCTGCATTACAGGTGGATTCTTGACCACTGTACCGCCAGGGAAGCCCTGATGACTGTGTGTAAAAAATGATAATGCTATCAGATGTCAATAATGGGAACTTGGCAGTAAGTGCACATTTTAAAATATCACAGGGACACTACAAACCCTGGGGGAAAGGTCTATGCTTCATTTACCCCATTTTTTCTGTATATTATCTTATACTTTTATGGCTTCTTATGGCATCATTTGATATAAGTCATCTATACATAATTATCTTCTCTCAAATGCTTCTTTTAGAATCCATGTCTCACTAAACATGCTTTGATAATAGGAGCATCTCCAGGGTGTTCTCTTACCTGTCACCCATTGTTGGCTCACCGTTGTTGTGATCACAGTTTCTTAGTGGTGGGAACTCTAATCTCTCTCTTTAGATCTTCTTTGAAGTCATCTAAATATCCTTGAAATGATGTTAAATAATTTATCTCCTAACTGAATGGAGATTATCTTTTAGCCATGCCAGCTATTACAATTTCTTTCCTTACACTTACTGTTGTTAATAATTTGTAAGTGAGAGTCAGAAATAGGGAGCTGCTGCTGCTGCTAAGTCTCTTCAGTTGTGTCCGACTCTGCGACCCCAGAGACGGCCTACCAGGCTCCCCCATCCCTGGGATTCTCCAGGCAAGAACACTGGAGTGGGTTGCCATTTCCTTCTCCAATGCGTGAAAGTGAAGTCGCTCAGTCGTGTCCGACTATTAGCAACCTCATGGACTGCAGCCCACCAGGCTCCTCTATCCACGGGATTTTCCAGGCAAGAGTACCGGAGTGGGGTGCCATTGCCCTCTCTGGAAATAGAGAGCAGGTGGGTGCTAAAGCAGTAATAAACTTTTTTCTCTGCTGTCTTAGTTTGGAGAAAGCTTAATCAAATCGAATCAAGAATTCAGGTATATTCTCATATCTTAACGAGGAGGAATTTTTGCTTTACAAACTTTCTATAGTTCACTTTTCAAACATATGATTGCTTTTATAATAGGTGAAAATATCATAATATTGTCATTTGGAATGAACAAATACATAAAATGGTTTATTGACTCTAACCTGTAAGGATGACTAACAGACCAGTGTTGCTCATTTTCAAGGCCATTTAATTGTTTGGGAAATGTTTCTTAAGCCCATAGTTTGAAGGTACAGTTGTATTTATAAGAAATTTCACAGAAACTTCAACATTGCCTTGAAAGAATAAGATTTACTAAAGTCTTCATTTCTATATACATAAATGCCCAAGGTTATAACTGAGGCAGATCTTATGCTGGTTCCTTCCTAATTATTTTAAAAATTAAAGAAGCGCTTTCAATCCCTTGCATAGTGAAGGTAGGGGTCAGAATTGAATCTCTTCACCAGTATGTTGTTTAGATGGTTATTACTTGCCTTGTGTTTTGGAAGAAAGAGACGTTAGAATGATTTCTTCTTGATTGTAAATCTAAGAGATTACAAAGAATGAAGCTTTAATTCAACCTAAATTCTCCCTCCCAAACACACAGTAATCAAGATCCCCCAGCTCCTTGGCCCTTGTAGAATGAGTACCAAAGGAACAGGAATCCGTTAAATCTCCTGCTGAACAGAATTATTTTGGGGATGAATTTTGTATAAACACTCAACAAAGCAGTGTGTCTTGCATCACCCTTTAGATATAAAAATTGCTTTGTTCTACAGAATACTTCTTTGCAATGGTATTTGACTCTACTGGCACTCTGATATTCTATTTCTGTTTCATGGTATTAATAACTCTTTCTTCCTAGAGAAAATGTTAACAAGGATGAAATTACTTTAAGTTGCTCTATGACCTCTGAGTATTAAAAGGATATGATGATTTTAGGACTTGGTTTTGATATGTTACTCTTTCTTTTTCCAAGTTGACTATTATATAGTAGTGGGCACATTGTTCACTCTTTGCTTTCATGGCAAATAAAATAATGATATAAGCTATGGAAATGATCACTGGATTAGGCTCAGAAAAGCAGAAGTTAAATCCTGTCTCCAGCACCTACTAATTGTACAAGCTTGAAACATTCACCTAAATTCTGTGCATTCTGACTTCTTCATCTGGAGGGTGGAAATAGACCATAGACCCTGCCTAATAGAGGCAGAGCTATTAGAACTTACATGGCACAGTAAAAGTGTAAAGTCTGGAAAATCAGAAAGCACAGACAAGTATTACATGGCTTTATTATTTTGAACAAGTTACCTTCTAAAGGTTCATTTTTCTGTTCATTGTTTGGAACACAAAAGGCATTATTTCATTGAAAACACACTAGAGAATTTCCTGGTGGTCCAGTGGTTAAGACTTCACTCTCCCAATGCTGGGGGCCCAGGTTCAAACCCTGATCAGGAAATTAGATCCCACATGCAGCAACTAAGACATGGCACAGCCAAATAAAAAAAATAAATATTAACAAAAGAAAATGCACTATACAGAAGAGATTCTCAAATCTATTCAGGCAGTATAGACCTGGAAAGCATGGTGCTTTTTTAAAAAACACCATGAATTACTGGCATATTTAGTTTCATCGTAGGAAATAGTAACGTTCGATGATGGAAAATGTGAATTAAGAATGTGTTTGTAATATTGAATCACAATCAGCTGCACATTCCATGAAAAGAGCTTTACCATGTATATCACGAGTTCCTTGTCCAATCATCATTGTTACTTTATTATCTGTTAGGCTAATTGCAATAGGAAGCAATGGTTGGCAAAGATTTAAAAAATAATGGAAAATTTTAATGAAGAATACATTTTGACATATATACACTACCATGTGTAAAGTAGATACCCAGGAGGAAGCTGTTCCTATAACACAGGGGGCTCAAGTTGGTGCTTTGTGTTGGCCTAGAGGGGTGGGATGAGGATGAGGAGGGGGAGAGGCTCAAGAAGGAGGGGTTATATGCATAAATACGGCTGATTCATGCTGTTGTACAACAGAAACCAATACAACATTGTAAAGCAATTATATTCCAATAAAAATAAATTAATATTTTTTAAAAAAGAATTTTCTTTCATTGTTTGGAACACAATAAGCATTATTTCATAGAAAGCCACTAGGGAATTTCCTGGTAGTACAGTTGTTAAGTGGTTAATATATTCTGAGTATATGAATTCTACTTAACTTCCCTCCTCCATCTCTCCACACCACTCTGACTGAGCCAGTACTGGCTTGTGAATCATTTTTATATGGGGCAGAGATTGAGAACTACCATCATAAGGGTGTTTATGTACCCAGGCCAGTTCACAAACATCTATGTAATACATAATGTGGCTGTTCTAACAGCAATAACAGTTATTTTACAACTATATAAAACCAGATATTTTAGATTAGAAAATGCTGGGTTTTGAAATGATGATGAAGATAAATTCTAATCATCTTTATGGGTGTTTTTAGGATTAAAGAAAAGCAGCTTATAAAGTCTTTCCTTACATAATAATGAAAAACACTGAGATTGAAAGGCCCAAGAAAGCTACTATTATTGCTCTTGTTAGAAAGAAATAGTCTTACTAGTCCAGTGAAGTCTTGGTTAATATAAAAACTATACTGTTTATCTTCTTCCCTCTTCCCCTACTACCTCATCACCTAGCACTTAAATATATATATATATATATATATGTATGTATCAGTTCAGTTCAGTCGCTCAGTTGTGTCCGACTCTTTGCGACCCCATGAATCGCAGCACGCCAGGCCTCCCTGTTCATCACCAACTCCCAGAGTTCACTCAAACTCACGTCCATCGAGTCAGTGATGCCATCCAGCCATCTCATCCTCTGTTGTCCCCTTCTCCTCCTGCCCCCAATCCCTCCCAGCATCAGAGTCTTATCCAATGAGTCAACGCTTCACATGAGGTGGGCAAAGTACTGGAGTTTCAGCTTTAGCATCAGTCCTTCCAATGTACACCCAGGATTGATCTCCTTTAGAATGCACTGGTTGGATCTCGTTGCAGTCCAAGGGACTCTCAAGAGTCTTCTTCCAACACCACAGTTCAAAAGCATCAATTCTTCGGCACTCAGCTTTCTTCACAGTCCAACTCTCAGATCCATACATGACCAATGGAAAAACCATAGCCTTGACTAGACGGACCTTTGTTGGCAAAGTAATGTCTGCTTTTGAATATGCTATCTAGGTTGGTCATAACTTTCATTCTAAGGAGTAAGCATCTTTTAATTTCATGGCTGCAGTCACTATCTGCAGTGATTTTGCAGCCCAGAAAAATAAAGTCTGACACTGTTTCCACTGTTTCCCCATCTATCTGTCATGAAGTGATGGGACTGGATGCCATGATCTTAGTTTTCTGAATGTTGAGCTTTAAGCCAACTTTTTCACTTGCTTCTTTCACTTTCATCAAGAGGCTTTTTAGTTCCTCTTCACTTTCTGCCATAAGGGTGGTGTCATCTGCATATCTGAGGTTATTGATACTTCCCCCAGCAATCTTGATTCCAACTTGTACTTCCTCCAGCCCAGCATTTCTCATGATGTACTCTGCGTATAAGTTAAATCAGCATGGTGACAGTATACAGCCTTGACATACTCCTTGTCCTATTTGGAACCAGTCTGTTGTTCCATGTCCAGTTCTAACTGTTGCTTCCTGACCTGCATACAGGTTTCTTAACAGGCAGATCAGGTGGTCTGGTATTCCCATCTCTTTCAGAATTTTCCACAGTTTATTGTGATCCACACAGTCAAAGGCTTTGGCATAGTCAATAAAGCAAAAATAGATGTTTTTCTGGAACTCTCTTGCTTTTTCCATGATCCAGTGGATGTTGGCAATTTGATCTCTGGTTCCTCTGCCTTTTCTAAAACCAGCTTGAACATCTGGGAGTTCACAGTTCACGTATTGATGAAGCTTAGCTTAGATAATTTTGAGCATTACTTTACTAGCGTGTGAGATGAGTATATATACATATTATTGCCTGAAATAATATTGCCATTTGGTCAAATAATTCAGTGAAATGGAAAAATCAGACTCAAAAATATGCTCTTGAGTGAAGACAACTTGAGAATCTAGCTTCCAGTTTTTACTGATACTTACAAAATAATTAATAAACCATGGAAGTGAGAAGTCAAATTATTTTATTTAGGGATGTTTTCATGGCTTGTGCATGAATTTTTCATCAAACTTTGCCTTCCTTTCATTATGACCACAAACCATCATTACATAAAGCATCTAGTATTCATGTATATGTCACAGAATGGTGTTGGGAGACTGAATTCAGATACCAATACTGCCTCATTAAACTTGTAAGTTCACTTCTGAGGACACTGGCTTCCTTATATTTAATATAAGAGGATGAGACTTAGGGATGCTCTCATAGTGATGCAGACCTGTGCTCCATCCTATACAAGTGCCTGGGCTCTTGGTCTTGAAGAGCTTAACTCTCCTCTTGTCCTGAAAGGCTCAGATCCATGTCAAGATATCCTAAGTTACTTAACTAATCTACAATCCATCTCTCATTCATGAATTTCTCTAATTATAACAAACACAAGACTTTAGTGTGAGATGGCCAGTGTGACTGGCCATCTCTCATCACATAATGCTGAAAAGAGGGAGGACAATAATGGTGGTAACTTAATCATTGATGAAATTAGTAACAGGAACCTATGCAGGACAAAGAGTGGTAGATGGTCATGAAGTGATGGCCTAGTGAAGGATATAGGGTGCTAAGCATTGCCCTTCTCTTAATCAGTCTACTAAGATCTTGTAATTTTCTGCAGATGGAAAAAAAGGAAACTAAGAAAGGTAGCTTTAAAATATAAATATGACATAGGAAGAAGCTAACTGTTAAAGACTGAATTCCTTTTGAAATTCTTTGTGCCCTCTATGTATCTGAATTAACACCGTTGTGACTTTGCCATGTGACTCTGCAGGACCAGCCAGTAGTGTGGTTGGAATCCGTTTTCCAACCTGATGATGTTGGACTGCACTTTGTGACTTACCTCATCTGACAGAATGTGAGTGGAGGTGCAAGTGCCAGTTCTAGGCTAAGCTTTGCATTCTGTGATTTGTCATGAGAAAATGCTCCTCATTGCCACTGGTCCAGGGGGAATGAAGAACCATGTGGAGCAGACGTGAACCCAATCTATAGTTTTCAATCAAGCTGAGACCACCTGAATCAGTCCAATACAGAGCTATTCTTGCCATGCTGCAAATTTATAAGCATGGGAAACAAATGCTTAATGTCTGCAAGTCTTGCAGTTTGAGTTCATCTGTTACTTAGCCTTATTGTGGCCATAAACACTTAGGAAGTACTTTGAAAATTTTATTTAATATGTTAGAAGGTAGAATTAACTATCAGTAAATTAGGTAACAAATCTGCCTCCCTTTCTTCCTCCCTATCTCCACGTGCTCTTCCCTTTCTTTCCTCATTTTTATTCCTCTTTCCCTTTCTTCCACACATATTTGTCTACTAAGCGTTCACAACTGTGCTGGCTGAGGAAATAGGCTGATGCAACCCCTGTCCTTGAGATATAGTAAGCAGTGTGATAGAGAGGTATATAACTGAGAAAACTAACCTATTCTGTAGAGCTTCCCAGAGAGCAGAGGAGTTAGTTCAAGATGAAGGACAAGCATCAGAGAGCAGGAAGGGAGAGAACCTTTCCAGGAAATACAAAAGCTGGCACAAAGATTTCAAGACAGGGAAAACCAGGTTTTAAGAACAAAACAATCATCATCACCAAAAACAAACACAGAATACAATAGAAGTCAGAGATTAAGAGGGAAAATGATGCCAGAAACAGTTAGGGAAGTAGGCAGGTAAAGTTCTTGGTAGGCATCTTAGACTGATTTCATAGAGGAATTGGGACTCATTGGATAATTTGAAGCCCAGTGTCCTTCAGTCTTCGGATTTTAAGATCCTCTGGCCTCAGAATAGAGGACTGATTGGAAAGGGTAGACCCAGAGGTTTACAGACATTTTCAGTGGTGTGCGTGCCATGTTGTTGGCTGGCCTAGGAGGAAGACTGCAGAGATGGCCAGCAGAGGTTAAACTTGAGAGACTTGTAGGCAGGGAAGATGATTGGACATGGAGATTGAATAGTTAAGGATGTTTCTGGCTTGTTCAAGAGGGTAGAGTTGGTGCCTTTTGCTGAGTAAGAGAACACTAGATTAGGAGCAGATGTTGCTAGGGAGGTCATGAGTTCCTATTTGAATTTACTGAGCTTGATGTATGTATGAGACATCAAGTAGAGTGTTGAGGCCAGAGATCAAATACTCAATCTATTGTTAGACTGAATAGGAATAAACCTATTGAGTGCCACCCTACCTTCTAACCCCTGATGAATTTCATGCTTGACAAAAATCTATCTTGATGAATATAGGACTAAATGGACAAAATATATTAAACAATGGAAATGATCATAAATTATTTATTAAAGAAATAGTTCTTTGATGTAATATTCAGGTGAAAAAGTTTTCTCTGGAAGTTAGTACTACTGTACTGAATAATCCAGAAAGATGATAAGGGATCTAGAAAACAGGGGATTCCCACAGAAGACAAAAGCAAATGGATCTCTTAGGTGGATGGTTAAGATAACACCTGTGCAGAAGCCAGGAGAGAAACTAGAGAAGGATGGACACTTAGGAAGATGTCTCTATAGAAAAAAGAATTGACAGAATATTTGTGAGAATGAACATATTGAAAAGAAACTTTTATTCTAGTAGAGAATGGAAATGATTTAGCAAAGTACTTAGAAAACTTAGCAAACCACAACAATAAAAATAGTAATGACTAGATTTGCCAGAGGAAAAATGATGATTGTATACTATGTGACTTAACTAGAAATAAAATTTAAATAGTTACAGTTATGTAATCACTGAGAATAGTGTAACCCCCAAAAGAATGATGAAACTATTTTAGGAAGATGGAACATGGTAGGACTTGTAAGAGAGTTAATGCGCCATTTTTAAGGAGAGCTTTAAATATATCATGTAAGACTGGAAAAAGCATTGAACAGCCCTGTAATGGTATTTAAAACTTTTGACTACAAACTAGAAGAAATAGCTAAAAAAAGTAATAATAGTGATAGTGAAAGTCACATGGTCGTGTCTGACTCTTTGCAACCCCATGGACTATACAGTCCATGGAATTCTCCAGGCCAGAATGGGTAGCCTATCCCTTCTCCAGGGGATCTTTCCAACCTAGTGATCGAACCCAGGTCTCCCACATTGCAGGCAGATTCTTTACCAGCTGAGCCACAAGGGAAGCCCCACGCAAGCCCCTCAAAGTTATAATGCATAGCAATAAAGAGGAATAAGGACAGATGCGGTGAAGGAATACTTTTTTTAGTCACAAACCAGGTAGTATTTGACTTTAGAAATTATGTGCTTGCGTGACTTTAGTTTAAGAAACATATGTTTAAAAAAGCAAAGACAAAAGCATTGGTTAGGCTTCTGGTAGGCACAAATTTCTTTTACTGGAATATTCTGGTTGAACATGCATTTGTAATTTAAACACTCTGACAACCTATGCTTTGACTATTAAATGCTTCAGTGCAGGGGACAGCTTCTGTTTCAGAAGGGCAGGTATGATAACCAGTGAACTGGAATCTTCCTTAAAAGCAGTCAAAGCCCCTGCTAGAGAACAACTCCTGTCAGTCACACTCAAGCTCACACCTCCTTCCTGGCCAGTGCCCATGACCTCTTCTCCTTTTTGCACTCACACATAGGTATTTAGTCTAGCTGTTCCCTCACTGCCGCCACCCACTTCTCCCCATCAGTCCTGCCCCTGCCCCACTCCTGCTGTGACACATGTAAAATTTTCCAGCTTCCTGTCTTCCAGTTGCCTCTGAATTAAGCAAGAAAACCTTGTGAGGTGAATTGTGCTTTTTATATCTCCCTTCTACAGGGACTTACAAAAATAAGAAACATCAGGGAAATGACTGGGCCCTAGTGAAAGTGTTAATCACTCAGTCATGTCTGACTCTGTGACCACATGGGCTGTAGCCAGCCAGGCTCCTTTGTCCAAGGAATTCTCCAGGCAAGCATACTGGAGTGGGTTGCCATCCCCCCCCACCGCCCCCCCGGCCAGGGGATCTTCCCAACCCAGGGATCGAACTCGGGTCTTCTGCATGCAGACAGAGTCTACCACTGAGCCACCAGAGAAGCCCAAAAGTGAAAGTGAAAGTCTCAATTGTGTCCGACTCTTTGTGACCCCAAGGACTGCAGCACACCAGGCTTCCCTGTCCATCACCAACTCACGGAGCTTGCTCAGACTCATCTCCATCAAGTCAGTGATGTGATCCAGCTCTCTCATCCTCTGTTGTCCCCTTCTTCTCCCACCTTCAATCTTTCCCAGCATCAGGATCTTTTCCAATGAATCCATTCTTCACATCAGGTGGCCAAAGTATTGGAGTTTCAGCTTCAGCATCTGTTCTTCCAATGAATATTCAGGACCAATTTCCTTTAGGATTGCCTGGTTACATCCTCCTTGCAGTCCAAGAGACTCTCAAGAGTCTTCTCCAACACCACAGATCAAAAGCATCAATTCTTCGGTGCTCAGCTTTCTTTAGAGTCCAGCTCTCACATCCATACGTGACTACTAGAAAAACCATAGCTTTGACTGCTGCTGTTGCTGTTAAGTCACTTCAGTCGTATCTGACTCTGTGCGATCCCATAGATGGCAGCCCACCAGGCTCCTCTGTCCCTGGGATTTTCCAGGTAAGAATACTGGAATGGGTTGCTATTTCCTTCTCCAATGCATGCATGCATGCTTAGTCGCTTCAGTTGTGTCCAACTCTGTGTGATCCCATGGACAACAGCCCACCAGGCTCTTCTGTCCACGGGATTCTCCACAGCTTTGACTGCTGCTGCTAAGTTGCTTCAGTCGTGTCTGACTCTTAGTGACCCCATGGACTGCAGGCCATCAGGCTCCTCCGTCCATGGGATTTTCCAGGCAAGAGTACTGGAGTCAGGTGCCATTGCCTTCTCTGATAGCTTTGACTAGATAGACCTTTTTTCACAAAGTGATGTGTCTGCTTTTTAATATGCTGTCTAGGTTGGTCATAGCGTTTCTTCCAAGGAGCAAGCGGCTTCTAATTTCACGGCTGCAGTCACCATCTGCAGTGATTTTGGAGCCCCCCCAAAATAAAGTCTCTTCCTGTTTCCATTGTTTCCCCATCTATTTGCCATCAAGTGATGGAACAGGATGCTATGATCTTAGTTTTTTGAATGTTGAGTTTTAAGCCAGCTTTTTCATTCTCCTCTTTCACTTTCATCAAGAGGCTCTTTAGTTCTTCTTTGCTTTCTGCCATAAGGGTGGTGTCATATGCATATCTGAAGTGATTGATATTTCTCCCAGCAATCCTGATTGCAGTTGTGTTTAATCCAGCCTTGCATTTTGCATGATGTACTCTGCATATAAGTTAAATAAGCAGGGTGACAATAGACAGCCTTGATGTACTCCTTTCCCAATTTAGAACCAGTCTGTTTTTCCATGTCCAGTCTGAACTGTTGCTTTTTGACCTGCAAACAGATTTCTCAGAAGGCAAGTAAGGTGGTCTGGTATGTCCATCTGTATAGTCCATGGAATTCTTAAGGCCAGAATACTAAAGTGGGAAGGTTTTTGCCTTCTCCAGGGAGTCTTCCCAACCCAGGCATTGAACCGGGGTCTTTTGCATTGCAGGTGGATTCTTTACCAGCTGAGCTACAAGGGAAGAAGCCCAAGAACATTGGAGTGGGTAGCCTATCCCTTCTCCAGCGGATCTTCCCAACTCAGGATTCAAACTGGGGTCTTCTGCATTGCAGGCAGATTCTTTACCAACTGAGCTATGAGGGAATCCCAACTGGACTCTAAACAGCTCACAAAGTTCTAGCCAAGATAGCCTTTTCTCTTTTTTGGCTGCACCATACAGCAAGTGGGATCTTGGATTTCTCCCCCAAGTATTGTGATTGCCAGCCCTTGTATGTCAGCTGTTGTATTGGATTATTAATACTATACTTTTCAAAGTGCTATACTGTAAGATTAAAAAGGTTTTCTTTATTTTTTGTGTTTGTTACATACATATAATTTGTGTGACAAGTGTTATAAAACTATTATAGTACAGTACTATATATTAATAGCTAATTGTGTTAATTGGGTACCTAGGCTAACTTTGTCAGACTTATGAACAAACTGAACTTATGAACACACTGTCAGAATGGAACTCGTTTGTATGTAGGGGAATTACTATACTCAGGAAGTGCTTTTTGAATAAATGAGGTAGTATCAAGTAATAATAGATCTTAAACTCATGTCCAGTGATAATACAACTTTTAAAGCATTTTCCAGTAACTAAAGACCATAAACATGAGAATACCTTAGCTCAATTTAAAATGTGAATATTTTAAATCTCAGTTTCAAATATTAAATGCTGTAAGAGGGGAAATGTCCATTTTCTAATAATGTATCAGGCAGTCAACAAGTATTAGTGATTGATGCTTTGGAAGGCAGAGGACATATTTCAATGTGTAACTATTGTCTCAAGTTGCCCTGAAGGTTCGTGTAAGTCATTATAAGCATTTGCAAAGGTGTTTGAGCTTGAGTTGTCTCCTGTTTTGGACACTGAAGCTAAGCCCTCCTTCCCAGGACTTTTCCATGTTCATGTGGTATCTTTGAGCCATGAGTAATACCCCTCAGTCCCAGTAATACAGGATGGTTTGTTAGGAGAGATTAGAGCTGATATTCCTATTTTTATGTAGGAAATTGTATCTCTTTCCAATCAGGTGAGCTCTTCCATGTCCCACAGCCAACCCAAGTAGTATGAGAGAACATGACTTCAAACCATTGCTCTAGGCACTGAATGTGTGTGTGTGTGTGTGTGTGTGTGTGGTGTGGTGTGGGTTAGTTACTCAGCTGTGTCTGACTCTACCCGACCCCCTGGACTGCAGCCCACCAGGCTTCTCTGTCCATGGGATTCTCCAGGCAAGAATACTGGAGTAGATTGCCATGCCCTCCTCCAGGGGATCTTCCCAACCCAGGGATCGAACCTGCCTCTCCTGTCTTATAAGCAATGTTAGCAGTTATCAGTGCTTACATATCTACTCTATGTCAAATAGAATATGAAACTGAAGTTCATTCACTCACCCTATGCACATGGCCGCATGGTTGGGTAAGGAGCAGAATTGTAATTAGACCCAGGGCAACAGTGCAGAAATCATACTGTTTTCACTGCATTATGCTATTTCTCCACTGGGAATCCTGGTGAGTAACAACAAAAATCTTGGTTTTCCCCAGCACATTTTAACCAGAGGATTATCCCCCAACAGGGCTGCAAATGGTAGTCCTCTACACCTCCCAGAAACCCAGTATTAATGCCACAGTCCATTAACACTGCTGTCTGTAAACCCTGTAGCATCCAAACCATTTTAAACAGAATTCCATCCTGAGATGGATTTCATACATCTTTCAAGAAGAAGTTTCCTTTTCTTTCCCAACTGTCCAAGCAAGCCAGCCTTGCATATCTAACATCCTTGATGTTTGGGACACTGCTGGTAGTGCCAAGTTCACATTTCATTTAGGGATTATTTTATTCAGAATCATTTGAACTCTACTTTGTGATTTTGGAGGCTTGAAACACAAAGAAAATAACTGGCAATACCCTATTAACGCTGAATAATTCAGAATTAATCAAAGTGTATTTTAAGCAGAATGTCTAAGCTAACACATTTAGAATATGGGCCATATGATTGCTCAGAAAAAAAAGGGGGAGATTTTAAGTTCAAACAGATTTAGAATCAGCATTTTAATTGTGGCAACACTTCACAGTCTTTTCATTTCCTTTGTCTCCCACAGATGTATTTCCTCCCAAGTCCTGATATTTTAATTTTTGCTCTATGGTAGTACTTATTTTAAGCTGTACTATCATGTAGTTGCTACTCTTTTTTCCATGAACAACCCTACAGAATGAGGAGCGGGGCCAGAGGCAGAGTGAGGGGCAGGGCCAGAGGCAGAGTGAGGGGCGGGGCCAGAGGCAGAGTGGGTAGACATTTCTAGGAACAGGAAGCTGAGCAGTGGGAATGCAGGTCTAGGAATATGAGTTGAAAATGGGGGAAGAAAGAGGGTGCCGTAACCCAGTAAAGTTTGGGGCCCCAGGAAGCCCACTCTCTGACAGGTATTTACGTACAAAGGAGGATCATCAAGCAAGTGAGAATAATAATCACATTATTTGTTTAGCTATTTTTTTTTAATTGCTTATTTGGCTGCTCAGGGTCTTAGTGGCAGCACGGAAACTTTTTTTGTGGCATGTGGGATCTAGTTCCCTGACCAGAGATCAAATCCAGGCCCTCAGTGTTGGGAGCATGGAGTCAGCCACTGGATCATCAAGAAAGTCCCTTGTTTATTAAAAAAAAATAATTTATAATCCATAACCATATCTGCAGTGTCCCCTTACGTTACTCTTCATTCTAGAATTCTCTGTCTCCTTCAACTGCATCAACACTTCTTTTTCCTCTCTTGTTTAATTCTCAGTTCCCCTCCCAAGACCCATTGTGCTTGTCAAATGGTGTTTGCCCTTTACTTTATTCTTGTTTTTCCAATCCTCTCTCCACATCCCCAACCCTGTTCCCTCAATTGGCATCACAGGTTTACTATAGAGAGCAACTATACTTCTGTGGTATATGGGAATGAAGTTCTTATGCCATGGGAGCTACCAAGGCTTGACATACCTGATAGCATAATTACTTTTTCCAGTGGTCTTTCCTTCTAATGGGCAAGGCTCTGTCCTTATAGAATCAACAACTCACATGCTTCCAATAAAACACTTTTTACAGACTGCCCACTTTGGCTGTTAATAAGCAGAAAGTTCAAAGCCCCTTTGCTTGTGTGATTGCCTGAAGTCATAGCTCATATATCTGGTTTGAGGCAGAGCAGGATCTCAAGTGGAAAGGGAGATGTAGATGAATACATTTATAGAAGCTGAAGGCTTTCCTTCATTTTCCAGTAACCCAATTTAGCCAAACTTTACCTGCGAAAACTCAATAATGAGGTGAGTTGAGATTTAAACCAGATGTTCAGGAAAGCCTTTTACCCCAGTTATGAGCCCATAATCTTCCAATCTGTTAAAATATTTAGAAATACACTTGAAATATTTAAACATATGTTAAAATAATATCATAAAAGCTGAATGAGCATGACTGGGAACTTAACTATGCAATAATGATCACGTCCCAAGGCAAGTGTAGTAAAATCAGCTATTAGGGAGCAGATTAATCACCAGTTAGCTGTGTAAACTTAGGCAAGTAAATTCTCTAGTTTATGTTTTTATAACTTTACAATGAATGGTTAGATCATCAGGTCTCTGTGCATCTTCCTGGTTACCAGATTTTATGATTTTAAGTTATATGGGTTGTTTCCAGCTCTCCTTTTCATGTCACCTGTAATTGTTTCTAAAGTTTTCCTACTGTTTTTGCCTCCTCTATATATTGTGATATGAAAAGACAAAGACAATCTAATCTATATTTATTATGCCAGAGAGACAATTCCAGAGGCAACTGGAAGATCAATATCATTATCCCTAATTGCTTTAATAAATGTTGATTTCCACTACTATTTTTGGTAAAACAAAAACAAAAACAAAACCCACCTGATAGTGCAGGAGACATAAGAGACACGGGTTCAATCCCTGGGTCAGGCAGATCCCCTGGAGAAGGGCATGGCAACCTGCTCCAGTATTCTTGCCCAGAGAATCCCATGGACAGAGGAGCGTGGTGGGCTACTGTCCATAGTGTTACACAGAGTTGGACTCTTGAGAGTCCCTTGGACTGCAAGGAGATCCAACTAGTCCATTCTGAAGGAGATCAGCCCTGGGATTTCTTTGGAAGGAATGATGCTAAAGCTGAAGCTCCAGTACTTTGGCCACCTCATGGGAAGAGTTGACTCATTGGAAAAGACTTTGATGCTGGAAGGGATTGGGGGCAGGAGGAGAGGGGGACGACAGAGGATGAGATGGCAGGATGGCATCACTGACTTGATGGATGTGAGTCTGAATAAACTCCAGGAGTTGGTGATGGACAGGGAGGCCTGGCATGCTGTGATTTATAGGGTCGCAAAGGGTCGGACATGACTGAGCGACTGAACTGAACTGAAGTGACTTAGCACACACAGTATTTTTCTGGACTACCTCTGCTGCTGCTGCTGCTGCTAAGTCGCTTCAGTTGTGTCCGACTCTGTGCAACCGCATAGACGGCAGCCCAGGAGCCTCCCCTGTCCCTGGGATTCTCCAGGCAAGAACACTGGAGTGGGTTGCCATTTCCTTCTCCAATGCATGAAAGTGAAAAGGGAAAGTGAAGTCGCTCAGTCGTGTCTGACTATTAGCGACCCCATGGACTGCAGCCCACCAGGCTCCTCCATCCATGGGATTTTCCAGGCAAGAGTACTGGAGTGGGGTGCCATTGCCTTCTCCACTGGACTACCTCTAGCTTTTTATATTTCTAATACAGTTCAGTTTTAAGGCACGTGACATTTTATAAACCTTTCAAGGTTATGTTTTCTCTTTGCGTGTGCCTCAAAGTGCTATTTTTGTATTCTTTGCTTATTGTGCTGCTTAGTAAAAGGCATTAACAACCACCTTAACTTTGTGTGTTCATAAGACCTCTTTCAAGGGCCTTGTCCCTGTAGACTGCAGAATGATAGATGTGGTTGCTGAAATGCTAAAAATAAATCTTAGTAAGATTTGAAACAAAATTATGTAATCTTAGAAGTGAGGGTTCTAAAGGTAGCCAGGGCACAAATGTTCTTACCCTGGCTACTTAACTCTATTAATGGATCCATACACTGTATTACTGAAGCTCTTCTCCTGTCACCCCTCTCTAATGTGGGGAAGTCATTTATGAAAGTTGCCTTCACAACTGACCAAACTGGGGATTTCCCTGTCAGACCAGTGAGACTTCACCTTTCAATGTAGGCAGTACAGGTTCAATCCCTGGTCAGGGGACTAAAATGCTACATGACTTATGGTAAAAAAACAAGCAATGATGTAAGAAATTCACTAAAGACTTTTAAAAATTGTTGTTTAGTTGCTAAGTCATGTCCAATTCTTTTGGGACCCGCCAGTCTCCTCTGTTCATGGGATTTCTCAGGCAAGAATACTTAAGTGGATTGCCATTTCCTTCTCTAGGGGATATTCCCAACACATGTCTCCTGCTTGGCAGGTGGGTTCTTTACCACTGAGGCACCTGGGAAGCCCTCAAAGAAAAAAAAGATTGACCAAACTGAAGCAACAATAATGATATACAAATTATATATCTATATATATATATTTTAAAAAATCATTGCTTTTCCTTCTCTGCAAGGAGATCCAACCAGTCCATTCTGAAGGAGATCAGCCCTGGGATTTCTTTGGAAGGAATGATGCTAAAGCTGAAACTCCAGTACTTTGGCCACCTCATGTGAAGAGTTGAGTCATTGGAAAAGACTTTGATGCTGGAAGGGATTGGGGGCAGGAGGAGAGGGGGACGACTGAGGATGAGATGGCTGGATGGCATCACTGACTCGATGGATGTGAGTCTGAGTAAACTCCGGGAGTTGGTGATGGACAGGGAGGCCTGGCGTGCTGCGATTCATAGGGTCTCAAATGGTCGGACATGACTGAGTGACTGAACTGCTGAACTGGCAGCAAAATTAAGGATCTCTTAGACTCTCCAGCCACATGGATTGAATTTGAAAAAACTATGTATACCCGCTTGTTTGGGTCTGACCAATAATTCCACTTACACAAAGTTACACTTCATATTAGATAATACAATGCAACCAGGTACCAGAAAAATGAAAATAATATTTTAAGGCTATCAGGATCTTGCTGCTGCTACTGCTAGGTCGCTTCAGTCGTGTCCGACTCTGTGAGACCCCATAGATGGCAGCCCACCA
This sequence comes from Oryx dammah, assembly GCF_014754425.2. NCBI lineage: Eukaryota > Metazoa > Chordata > Mammalia > Artiodactyla > Bovidae > Oryx > Oryx dammah. Next base: position 24,038,740 of record NW_024070211.1, read on the forward strand.
GGCTTCCCTGTCCCTGGGATTCTCCAGGCAAGAACACTGGAGTGGGTTGCCATTTCCTTCTCCAATGCATGAAAGTGAAAAGTGAAAGTGAAATCTCTCAATCTTGTCCGACTTCGCAACCCCATGGACTGCAGCCTACCAGGCTCCTCCATCCATGGGATTTTCCAGGCAAGAGTACTGGAGTGGGTTGCCATTGCCTTCTCCGATCAGGATCTTAGCCAGCTGAAAATTGACTGTTGATAATCTTCTACTTGGGGGGACACCTTTTTAGCACTCTTTTCTGTAATATAGGAATGTCGCTGGCTGCCTGGGGCAGACTGCAAAATGACAACAGATTCTTCCTTGCCTCTCTCCTCCATCTTTGTGATGTGACTTTGCAGCTCCTTCCATCTAGCAGTGAAATCTATCACTTCAGTCTTTGAAGCTGGACTGGTCTTGTGGCTAGCAATGACCAAAGGAATACTGTGGAAGCAACATTGTTCCAGTGTTCAACCAAAAATATTTTCCATAGTTCCACTTGTTCTTGCACTCCTGTGTGCGTTATTTGAACAAACTTGGGCTAGTCTGCTGCTGCTCTTGTTGTTCAGTCACTAAGTTGGGTCCAACTGTTTGCAACCACATGGACTCCAGCAGGCCAGGCTTCCCTGTCCTTCACTATTTCCCGGAGTTTGCGCAAACTCATGTGCACTGAATCAGTGATGCCATCCAACCATCTCATCTTCTGTGGCCTGCTTCTCCTCCCTCAGTCTTTCCTAGAATCAGGATCTTTTCCAATGAGCTGACTCTTTACCTCATGTGGCCAAAGTATTGTAGCTTCAGCTTCAGCCTGCTGTAGAATGAGTCCTTGTGGAGACTTTAGCCCAATTGTTCCAGCCAAGGCTCCAGAAATGTGACCTAAAATATCCCAAACTAGTCTAGACCAGAAGAATCTCTCAGTTGACCTCAGTCTACCTTGTCACCCACAGAAACATGAGTTCAACTAATGGTTATTTTTATGCTTATAAGTTTTGAGGAGGTTTTGAAAGGAGCAAGTGATAACTAACATGATGCCCAAAGTGCCAGACTGAGATATTGTCCCATAGTTTATTTCATACCAGGTATCTCACTTTATAAACTTATAGTTCATATTTCTTGTCAACCCAAATTCTCTAAATGGATTACTAAAAACAAGCTGAACTGATACAGTAAGTTTCTGCATGATGTAAATGACTCTCCCAGAAATAAGTCGTATTTAAAAATGGAATTTTCAGTTGATTTAATTATTAGAATTTGGGTAAGATACATAGATCGTTCCTCCTTCCCTCAAAACATTTCCAGGGTAGACAGTAACAAATGGGAAATAGATATTGACCACACTGCCATCTTGGTTTTCATTCCCCTTAAAATATGATCTCTATTAGGGAAGGTAAAATATAATAGCTTTTAATAATACCTTATTTCCCTTTTAAACACATTTGGAAGCTAAAGCATTCTCTTTGATTAGTGCAATAGTTTTTAATGAAACAAGTTATCTTTATTGAAAAAGAATAGTGCATGCCACCCAAGAAAAGCTTACTACCATTATTTCTTTTGCAAACATTTATCAAACACTTCCTTTAGGCTAGGTATTGTTCTAAATTTGTGCACACTGTCTTGATTAACTTTTACAGTGATATTATGCAGGAGATAATATTATTTCCATGTTTTACAGATGAGTATACTGAGGAACAGAAAGGCAAGGTAACTTACCCAGGGTTCACAAGCCCCAGAGCCTAAGGTTTAACCTTGGTATTGTATTGTGTACTCTAAGGGAATGCCCAGCGTCATACCAAACAAATACCACAGCTGTTGACACTGTGCATTTCTCTCATCTTTGCATAGTAATATATTGAATTTTATTAATATCAGTTCAGTTCAGTCACTCAATCATGTCCGACTCTTTGCGACCCCATGAACCGCAGCACGACAGGCCTCCCTGTCCATCACCAGCTCCCGGAGTTCACTCAGACTCACGTCCATCTAGTCGGTGATGCCATCCAGCCATCTCATCCTCTGTCGTCCCCTTCTCCTCCTGCCCTCAATCTTTCCCAGTATCAGGGTCTTTTCAAGTGAGTCAGCTCTTCACATCAGGTAGCCAAAGTATTGGAGTTTCAGCTTCAACATCAGTCCCTCCAATGAACACCCAGGACTGATCTCCTCTAGGATGGACTGGTTGGATCTCCTTGCAGTCCAAGGATCTCTCAAGAGTCTTCTCCAACACCACAGTTCAAAAGCATCAATTCTTCAGCACTCAGCCTGCTTCATAGTCCAACCCTCACATCCATACATGACTACTGGAAAAACCATAGCCTTGACTAGATGGACCTGTGCTGGCAAAGTAATGTCTCTGCTTTTTAATATGCTCTCTAGGTTGGTCATAACTTTCCTTCCAAGGAGTAAGTGTCTTTTAATTTTGTTAATATAGTAAACAGTTTTAGACAAACACAATATATACATTGCAGTATTTGGTACATAAAGTGAAAGAAAGTGAAAGTGAAGTCGCTCAGTCGTGTACGACTCTTTACGACCCCATGGACTGTAGCCTGCCAGGCTCCTCCATTCATGGGATTCTCCAGGCAAGAATCCTGGAGTGGGTTGCTATTTCCTTCTCCAGGGGATCTTCTCCACCCAGGGATTGAACCCAGGTCTCCTGCATTGCAGGCAGATGCTTTAACCTCTGAGCCACCAGGAAAGCCTATTTGGTACATAACCTTATTTTATAAAACAAACATTTATAAACTAGTGACCCTGCATACCTCTTCCCTAATCTTTATACATCCTCTAATAAATATGGTTTTATATGACCTACATGGATTCTGGAGCCACTGTCAGTAAACTCAGCTCTTGATTATGGCTTTAATTGATAATGTAGGGTAATAGCTCTCTGCTGTGTACATCTTAGAAGACTGATGGAATGATTTTGCACAGAGTGCTTCTCAAGAACAGAAAAATATTGAAATATAGTGTTATATTTCAGCACATCTTATTCTTCATACTATTTTTATCACTGAGTTGAGCAGCAGGCAGATAATGAACTCACTCTTAAAATGATGAAGCTCAATCATCTATTTTAGACAATGAATCGGTCATTCTGTAATGTTCAATCTTAACTTAAATGCAGAGTTTGCTGCAGGAAGAAACCTCTGCCTTTATAAAAGCAAAAACATTTACCAGTAAAATAGACCTTTTATGCAAGAGCTGTAAGGCAATGAGATAAACCACTGTGATAGCATTACAACATTCCTCATGAGAAAAATTGAATTCAGTTAATTGGTTGCATTTACAGCCCATGCAACATCTGTACTTAAATTATTAAGCATCACTAATGTTCTAGAATCTCCCCCAGAAAGCCAGGAACCAAGCTGCTTTTCAGTCTCTCAGTGGTGACTCATTTCAGACCTGATGACAGAGACACAGAAGGCAAAAATCTGGTCTCACTGTATCTGCTCCAGTCCTGCTGCTGGGGTGATGTCTGTTAGCAATGTCTAAGTTAACAGTGATACCCACCACAAAGACTCACAAAAACAGGAGACCTTAGCAAATGTCATCCATGTTTCCTGGTCAGCAAGAGTTTGTGGGAATTCAGAGCATGTTCTAAGATTAAAGCAAGACCTTATGTGACATCATTATTTAGAATGGGGCACAATATATAGCTGTTGCAAAATGCTACCAACATCCTAACCACCATACCATACTGACTCAGCTGGCAGGACTGGCTCTAGATAGCACTGGTTTGGTTCTGCTTGAAGAGGTTTCAATCATTGATCCTTTGATTAGGACGGACTGATGCAATTGCAGTCATTTCTCATCTGACACCTTGGGTTCTGAGTCCATGGGTACACAAACATAGAATCTCAAGTATTTCCCTTGACCTTAACAAGCTTCAAGCACTTCAGTGACCATCACGAGTTAAGAGTGAGGACTCTGGATCCAGCGTTCCTGAGCTGAATTCAGGCAATGCCACTCACTAGCTGTATGGACTTGAGGATGAGAAGTAAACTCAGTGCCTCTATTTCCTCACCTGTAAAATGAAGATAATAATATCTACCTCATAGTGTTGTTTATGATGTCAGCATTATGTACAGTGCTTGGGACAGTACTGAGCACATGGAAATTGTCCAGTAGTTTTTATTATCATAGTTCTTACTAGAGACAGAGTGAGAGTGATTGTGCCTGCAGTGCAATTGTCATTTTCAGGATTAAATGAGATAATGTATGTCAAATGTTTACTATCCAAGAAGAATGATTGATAATGGTCTTCATTTGCTGTGAGCTTACTGTGTGTCTGTCGTTGTAAAAGTACTTTACACACATCCTCCCTTTGAGGTAAGTATTAGTAGCATCCCTGGTTTACTGAGGAATTCACTGAAGCATAGTAAGGTAAATATTTTGGTCAAAGTCAGGGAAAAGCTGGATGTGTTAGTTAAGGTAACATGTTGTTGTCCTTCAGTTGCTAAGTCGTGTCTGACTCTGTGCGACTCCATGGACTCCAGCATGCCAGGCTCCTCTGTCCTCCGCTGTCTCCTGAAGTTTTCTCAAATTTATGTCCGTTGAGTCAGTGTTGCTATCTAACCATCTCATACTCTGTAGCCTCCTCCTCCTCTCGCCTTCAATCTTTCCCAGCATCAGGGTCTTTTCCAATGAGTCCATTCTTCACATCAGGTGGCCAAAGTATTGGAACTTCAGCTTTAGCATCAGTCCTTCCCATGAATATTTAGTGTTGGTTTCCTTTAGGATGGACTGGTTTGATCTCCCTGCAGTCCAAGGGACTCTCAAGAGTCTTCTCCAGCACCACAAATTGAAAGCATCAATTCTTTGGCACTCAGCCATCTTTATGGTCCAACTCTCACATCTGTACATAACTACTGGAAAAACCATAGCTTTGACTATATGGACCTTTGTTGGCAAAGGAATATCTCTGCTTTTTAATATGCTGTCTAGATAATGTGAACTGCTATAAAAAAAATAAAATCAGAGTCCTTAGTGCTTAACATAATAGGGTATTATTTCCTATGCAAAAATCTGGAATGAGTGATCCTGACTGGTAGGAAGTTCTCCTCCAAGCATTGGTCCAAAATTCAGATTATTTTTGTGTTGTTTTCACAATCTTACGTCTTCAAGATCACTATGCTTGTCTGCCTCAAGGAGGTGGAAGGGAAGAGCATGGTAAATTACACAAGTTTTAAGGGAAAACTCAAGGTAACATAACACTTACATTCATAGTTCATTGCTAGACTTTAGCTATGGCCACACCTAATTTCAGGGGACACCAGCATATATAGTTTAGTTGTGTGCCAAGGAAGCATAGGGTTTGGTGATTAGCAAGTTATTTCAGCTATGGTGAGAAATAAGACTCAAATCCATGGATTCTGACCTCAAGATCCCTGTGTATTTATGTCTCTTCTTTCCCAAAAAGGCACTTGAAATCTATAAAACACTTTAAAAGTGCAAGTTCTTATTCTCATCCTTAGCTCAGCTTCTGTAGAGTTGAATCCTATGACCCCATTGTAATATAATTTGAATTAAAAAACAAATATATGCCTATGGCCAATTCATATTGATGCACAGTACTGTAAAATTATTATCCTCCAACTAGAATAAATAAATAAATTTAAAAAACATATTCCTGAAGCTAGTATCATAAAAGAACAACTTTCATGATCTGATTCATAAGTGCTCTATTTGGTTTCTAAAACTCTGTAGCCTTTTTTTTTTTTTTTAATGTGGACAATTTTTTTAAAGTTTATTAAATTTGTTACAATATTGTTTCTGTTTCATGTTTTGGGGTTTTGGCCCCAAAGCATGTGTGATCTTAGCTCCCCAACCAGGGATTGAACCTACATCCCCTGCATTGGAAGGCGAAGTCTTACCCACTGGACCACCAGAGAAGTCCTTAAAACTCCTCAGTCTTAGATCAACATTTTCCATTTACCAGAATTCACTCTTTGGATCTGCCATCTACTGGGCATTTCTATATTTTTCAGATTATATCTACAAAATACTGAGTTCATTGAATCAACCTCATCCAAAATTACATTTTTGAAAGGGCTTTAATTGAAAAATAGCAAAAAAAAAAAAAAAAACAATAGGGACTGAATTTTTGATTATGAATTTTAGAGGCTTGTAATTCCAGCTCATGACATTTAGGTTTGCCCAGAATTAGATTGCCCTTCCACTGAAATTGCTTATTGGAAATTGTTTTGGCCCCAGGCTGCATTAAATTGTTTGAGAATGCAAAAAATGTCTATAAATATCATGGGCAAACCATGTCAGAAATCAAATAGAACACAGTACCCAGCTGTGTCTAGTGCCAGGCTTCCCTAAACTAGTTAGACTTAACAAGTTTCTGCAACATTATTTGGGGTCTTTTGGGTCAGTTTTTAGTCATCTGATTTTTCTAGCTGTATATAACATTGTGGTAGGAATCAGGACTTTCAGTTTTATATTTTATACTTAGTAGTATGTCCTTTGGTTACCATTCAACATAAAAGGAGGGCTTGAAAATATTAAAAGTTTCCCCTCTTCTCTGTATGACATTCTGGAAAAGGTTACTCCATATATCACAATACAACATAACATTCTTCCAAAGAAGATCAGGCTTAATGCTCCATCCAAATAATGAATAAAAGTAAAAACCAAGAGGAGTAGTTCTTCAAGGTTAATCCAGGCCTCTGTGGCTGATGAATTTTAGAAAAACAAATACCTACCAGGCAACATGCAGTTCCAATCAGAAAAGAGATGGAATCATATGAAGTCAGGAAGACTAGTCTCCTGGTGAGCACAGACCAGCTCTTCATCCTCAGTGTCTGGACCAGCTGCTACAAGATGTTCCCATCCTCTGGAATGGGAGGGGGACAAGCCAATACCAGCTGTGCTGGGCTGAGAGGTTTGCTTCCCTCAGTAGGAGACAAGAATCACACAGACTTGTCCTTACATAGAACCTTTCCCTTTAGCGTTGTTGAGAAAAAAACCAATGTGAGCATTAAGTACAATTTTCAGATAGGCCCTCTCTTTCATTTTCAATTATTGCTACTTTGGGGAAATATTCAAAAGTGGAGTTGGAGATATTTTGGAAGTAGGGGATAAACCACAGTGTCACCTACCCTGAAGATTCTGACATGCCTCCCCAATAGGGCTCACCCTGGCTGTCCTTATCACTGACATTCCCATACCCTTCTATGAGGTCACTGTTACTAACTCTCTCTGGGGAAAGTAGGGAAAAAAAATGAGTCATTATAGGAAGCTCTCATTCTTGATGCTAATTCAGCATTTTTCATTGTTTTCCACTTGAAAATAATTAGGAGGCAATATATTGTGTTCTCAGTCAGGACTCATCCTTAGCAAAATCAGGTATAATGAAAAAAAAATGTATTACATTTTCTTCATTCATCTTTGCCTTGTTTGTCAGACAAATGACCTGTCGATTTTCAGTGCTGGTTACAGGATTATGTGACCTAAATGCCACAGAAGTCCAGTGAAGTGTGCTATTAATTGAGGCACAAGTATTTCTGGAAAACATCAAGAAGGAGGGCTGATCTATTTGAGTGAGTACAGTGGAGTGGGTGGACATCTCAAATTCACTCTTCAAATTGATTTCAGTTTCATTCACTCTTCCTGGTTATCGACCATAATTTTGAATGGATTACCTCCTATTGACTCTCAGATGAAAGTGGTGGAAAAGCTTTATAAGATATCTGAAACAAATATTTAGTCATTAAAAATGCAAGACAGCGGAACAACCTCATTTATATTCCATGAAGTGTCATTCTTATTATCATGAAAAAGAAAGCAATTTCTGTCATTATGCAAATAATGTCTGGTAAGACAACTGAGCCAACCTCTAATTCTCTTTTACCCCAGTGTTTTATAGAACAAAGGGGATTCAAATGAGAGCTCCAAATATAAAGTTTTGATACTTTAGTATTTTAAATTAAGACTTAATGGTCATTTCCTGACTGTAAAGACTTTCTGGGTGGCTCAGCATGGCTCAGAGTTAAGAGTTTGCCTGCAAAGCAGGAGATACAGGAGACAGACACAGGGTTCTAATCCCTGGGTTGGGAAGATCCCCTGGAGAAGAAAATGGCAACTCATTCCAATAGCCTTGCCTGGGAAATCCCACGGACAGAGGAGCCTGTTGGTTACAGACCAAGGGGTTACAGAGTCAGACATGACTGAGCAAGTGAGCATGAGCACAATTACACTTGACTGTACAACTAGGTGATACTAGAAATAAAAATGTATCAAGACGTATTCCTTCGGAGGGTGGGGATAGAAATTGTTGGTATTGCTCACCCTTAGAAATGGATTCAGATGGTAAAAGAATCTGCTTGTAATGCAGGAGACCTGGGTTTGATGCCTGGGCCAGGAGGATCCCCTGGAGAAGGGAATGGCTATGCCTTCCAGTATTCTTGCCTGGAGAATCCCATGGACAGAGAAGCCTGGGGGACTACTGTCCACGGGATCATAAAAGAGTCTTATTTCCTGAGCAACTAACATGCACATGCACACCCTCTGTTCAGGTCCCTTCTTCAGGGCTGCGCACCTATGCCCCAACTATTGAGAATGTGGTAGCTGACAGCTCAAAGTTTTCCACCTTACTGGAAATTGCATTCCACAGAGGGGAATTGCCTTACCAAGGTTACATCCTCTTCTGGGAGCAGTTCTATCCAGTGGCTGGTTGATGTAGTTATCTACAGTTCTAGCTCCACCGTCTAAATTTGGAATAACTTTTAAGGGCCTTTTCCAGTTCCCAAATATTCTATGGAGTTGTTGGAAGCATCCACTGCCACCACATTGCAGGTCAGTGTCTCCTTCTATCCCATCCTACCTCCCTCACTTCCATACAGGTATATCTGAGAGCTCTTCCCAGTGAACTTTGTGCAGGAAAAGTCCATTTATAGGCACTCAGTTGAAGAAAATTGTTAACATTTTGGTGTATTTTCCCAGTGTATATTTTACAAAATTGTGATCATTGTATACAGATAATTTTGTTTCTTCTTTTTTTTTATTTGAAGCATAGTTAATTTACAATGTTGTGTTAGTTTGAAGTATACAACAAAATGATTCAGTTTCACATTATACTCACATATATATTCTCTTTTAAATTCTTTTCCATTATAGGTTATTATAAGATATGGAGTACAGTGTAGGTCCTTGTTGTCTGCTTTTTTTTTTTTTACTGTCATATTTTGAGCATTTTATTTTGTTGATCCCTTTATCTGCTATTTAATAATTCTATCATATTTCAGTAAATGGATGTGCCATGATTTATTCAATTATTCTTTATATGTTAAATATTTATATTGTTCTCAATTATTTCATATTAAAAATAATATGATATCAAACCATTTTATACATAAGTGGTTGACCATTTCAGTTTATTTTGTGAGGATACATCCTCAGAAGAGGAAGTGCTAAGTCTAAGAACATGAACTCTGTCAAGAAGCTCAACACGTCTTGTTCAATTGCTTTCCAGAAGCATTTTTTATATTTTTAATATATTTATGTTTCTGCTACCACTAAAGATAGTTTTGGACTCATCATGCTCTTGCCAGAATTGAATATTTATTATTATACTTCATTCCACTCCAGGCAGTATTCTTTAATACCTTCATTTTACTCCTGGGTATGGATGTGACAGTTGGACTATAAAGAAAGCTGAGTGCCGAAGAATTGATGCTTTTGAACTGTGGTGTTGGAGAAGGCTTTTGAAAGTCCCTTGGACTGCAAGGAGATCCAACCAGTTCATCCTAAAGGAGATCAGTCCTTGGTGTTCATTGGAAGGACTGATGTTGAAGCTGAAACTCTAATACTTTGGCCACATGATGTGGAGAGCTGACTCATTTGAAAAGACCCTGATGCTGGGAAAGACTGAGGGCAGGAGGAGAAGGGGATGACAGAGGATGAGATGGTTGGATGGCATCACCGACACAATGGACATGGGTTTTTGTGGACTCCGGGAGTTGGTGATGGACAGGGAGGCCTGGCGTGCTGCAGTTCATGGCGTCGCAGAGTTGGACATGTCTGAGCGACTGAACTGAACTGAACTGAAGTCTAAAATCAACCTTTTCATCTGACTGTACCCTCTCTTCTCAGATTCCTGCAAACTTGTTACCTCCACTATTTTTCAGTACTCTGCTGTAGGTCCGTGTCATGAAGTCTGTATATCAGTGTTGCTACTGCACTTTTCTGTACATTATATGAAAGTCATTTATGGAAACTTTGATTGTTAATTTCTTGATATTAATCTTTATATATTCCCCAGCACCTAGTATGGGTCCTTGAACATAATATGTGTGCAATAAAAATGCTTTGTAAAATAATTCATTGTCAGTAACCATTCATCAGTTTGACAGTTATGTAACTTCCTCATCCTGCGGCTCAAAGAACTACTGCAGGTCATCAAAGTACCCAGTTAGCTAGTCTTTAGCTAGACCAGACTGCTGGTCTTTCTCCATTACAGATGGAAAAGAGGCAAGTATAAACCATCTTGATGGGCAAGCCCTAAGGTGCTAATGTATTTTGTTTTTCATGTTTTGTCCTGAGGCTAGACAACTGTTGGTGCTTGAAGAGTTCAAAACAGAAGCCACAAAGAATATGATTTTCCCATTTATTTATTTATCATAATATATTTTCATAAATCTATGATCCTAAAGTTCTGATATCAGACTTATGTCTCAGTCGTAATTAACATATCATTAACATAGTTGAGTAAATATCTAGTGACATTTGTTTGGCAACTAAGTAAATTCTATTTTGAGCAACTCAAGTCTGCAAGTCCATATCTTAATAAGATTAATGAGCTCACTAAATTGTGGCAGCTTGTGTTTCTCAGGCCACATGGAACTGTATTTTAAGCAGCTCAGAACAGATTCTCCCTATATGCATTTCTCATTCAAGGGGAAAATCCAAAAATCTGTTCTGTTTTCAAGAACATCAAACTGCAATTTCCTGTCCTGACTCAGATCTTGTTCTAGACACTTATTGAGTTCTTTGAAGAAAATTCATATTGGCTAAACTCAATGAAGCAGTGCAAAATTCCTACACTGTACTCTTTAGAACAAAATAATTAAAATTGGGGCTCTAATGTTTCAGTGGGTAAGCCTACTAATTTTCTTATCCAATACTCAAAAGCTCTGTGGATGTTGGGTAGTAGAAAGTCATTTTTGAAAGCCAGGATTGGATTTAGGGTATTTTTATTTACAGGCTTATCAGTAGTTATATGGCCATGAAGTGAATTTATAGAACAAGAATTGTCTACTCTCTCTAGTCCATGAGGAATATAAAACTGATGTGGGTCATTTCGTGATAAAAAATTTTAAGATGGGTAGGAGTTTAAGAGTAAAGGGAAAATGAAGAAACTGAAGGATGAGAATTACATTTTCTCAAAGTGACTTCCATGAGTCTGGAAGCACCAAGATTAAATGCCTTTACTGTAAACCCCTTAAGGCTCTCTTTCTTAATTTCTATGCAAATAGAAACACAGGCATGAGTGAAATGAGTTGCCTTCAATAATCAAAACAAATCAAAGTGCTAATGAGAATAAGGGTTGAAAATATAGACAGCACCTCCATCCCAGGAATGTAAATGGCTGGAATCATAACCTCAAAATACTATTGCACTTTATTAATCTAGGCCCATCAGTAAAAATATTTCAAAAGCAGATGCCTATAATTTAGTAACATAGGCTTTAATACTTAAAACTCTTGCAAGGAGAGTGGTGAGGTAAATCTAAGATTGTAGTATACATGGTGTACCTTGCCTCATATTGGTGAGATTTTTAAAAGATGCCTAAAATGAAAATGTGACATGACTATAAAATGTAAAATGACTTGCTTTTAGAATTAGATAAGGAGGTAAAAGCTAGTAGAAACACCAGTACAAGCCATAGTATCCTGTTGTGGATATATAAATATAAAATAGTAAAGGAGAAGGCAATGGCACCCCACTCCAGTACTCTTGCCTGGAAAATCCCATGGATGGAGGAGCCTGCTAGGCTGCAGTCCATGAGGTTGCTAAGAGTTGGACACGACTGAGCAACTTCACCTTCACTTTTCACTTTCATGCATTGGAGAAAGAAATGGCGACCCACTCCAGTGTTCTTGCCTAGAGAATCCCAGGGATGGGGGAGGCTGGTGGGCTGTTGTCTATGGGGTCGCACAGAGTCGGACACGACTGAAATTACTTAGCAGCAGCAGCAGCAGCAGCTTGAGATATTTCTTAAAACTTTGGTAATTAAGAAATAACTGCTGGCTTACATGAATTCATGATATTACTCAAACACATGATAAACTGCCAGGAGCCAGCGTGAGGAATTCCACCCGTGACAAGGTCATGTGGCCAGAGCTCTGATGGCAAGGCTAATCAGACCTCAGGTTTTCCCCCTGGAATTTCCTGAGCATCCACCCCCCAAAAATAAGAATCTGCCTGCTTTTCCACTCTTCTGATATTCTCTGGAAAAAAGTCAACTCAGGGCTTTAGTCTTCTGCATTTGAAAGGGATGTTTCAGTTAACCCCCTCTGATTGCTCTCTAGCTTGCCTAACAGGTTCCCTGGACCTCTTACAGCTTGTGAATTGCTTGCAGCCCCCAACCGCAAGAGGCACAAAGCTTAAAAGCATCTTAAAGATACAGAGCCTTTTCTAAAGAGTTAAAAATTATATTGGTGACGGGATTTCACTGTTGACTCAATGATTGCTGCCAGGCCTCCATATTCTTTATCTTTTAGGCACCTGGGAGGATGTTAATCAAAGTAGATGGGATATGGAAAAAGATATATAGTAGTTCTGATGTTAGCAACACTAGACTTTTGAGTTAATTACTTCTCTTTGCACTCCTTTTGTGTCCTTGCTATGTAAGAATGTAACTTTATTTAGTGCTTTCTGAGAGTGGCACCAGACCTTGGGAAGATCAACACAAATAAGTCTTCTGGTTGACAAACCCTTATCAGGAAAAAAGGCTGTAAAATGTTAATTGGCCCTTTTTGGCCAGAAGATGATGTAAATTACCTTAGACTTGTGTATACAATTAGGTATGCAGAGAGAAAAGCCTGGTTTTGATAAGAGTCTGGGCTGCTAACACTGCATAATTTTGTATTACCCATTGATCTCTATGTACAATCTAAAAGGTATATAAGGCCTTCTAAACAATAGGAGCTGGAGCCAGTACGCTGGACTGGTTTCCCCCGTGTCTCTTGACTTTAATTTCAGGCTGAATTTCCATCTGAGGCGCGGAGGCTTGCCAAGTCTACTTACTTGCAGTGGCTGTTAAGACCCGCGGGAAAGGGAGCCTAAGGCGAGGCACCCTTAGATATTCAAGCAAGCGCCGGTGGCCCAACGTAGATGGTGCAAATTCCTTGTCTGGAATTTTATTGGTCTTCTGCGTAATCCAAGTTATTCAGTCCTCTTTCTCCACTTAATTTTCCTACTACACTATTGTTTCTTAATCTAATCTTATATTAATAAATAAATAAGTCTTTCCATGCCGACTCCATCCACCCTTCGAATTCCCTGGATCCACCGGGGCTGGACCCCGGCAATAAACATTATGATTCTTTCACTTAATCAACATATTAAAACGTAACACAATTTATTCATAACATACTGTGTCAGAACACATGGACAATATTGTATTTGGTATAAGTTAGTGGTTAATCATCCCTAGATCATTAACACTTTCTACCTAATTTGATTCAAATTGACTATTACACATTCTGAATATTCTACTGTATCTCTGAGGCTGGCCTAGAAAATTTGAGATTGGCAAAATTTGCCCCTTCAATGCCATATTACCTTCATTATTGTATTACTAATAATAGTTATAGTAAGAAATAACTCAATCTTTTACTCTATTCACCTAGAATAGAGGGTAGCAGCTGCAAGGAATTAAATTATTTGGAACAACAAATTGTAAGCCATTAATGGTTTGGAATTTGAGTAGAAGTGATAGTAGGCAAAATATCAACCCCCCAAAGATGTCCAAGTCCTACTCACTGGAATCTGTGAATATGTCAGGTTAAATGGCAAAGGAAAAATAGGGTTGTGGATAAAAGTAGGATTGCCCATCATCTCACTTTAAATAGGGAGATTATCCTGGATTATCTAGGTAGACTCAATGAAATCACAACATTGTTAAATGCAGGAGATGGAGGTAGAAAAATATTATTATATTATATTGTACTTTTATTTTATTATATCATTATATTGTTATAATAACAATAGGAAATAACAATCAATAGACTTTGAGTGTGGGACTGCTGCTGTAACGAATACTAAAAAAATGTGAAAGAGGCTTTGGGTCTGGGCAGTGGGAACAAGCTAAAAGAATTTTGAGGAGTATGATAAAAAATTCCTAGATTGCCTTATACAAACTGTAAGTAGAAACATGAATGTTAATGACTCTGCTCGTGAAAGTGTAGGAGGAAGTGAACATGTTATTGGAAAATGGAGACAAGAGGATCTTAGTCTTATAGTGGCAGAAAACTTCGTAGCACTGTGTCCTACAGTTTTGTGGAAAACAGAACTTGTAAAGGATGGAATTGAGGAGATTTCCAAGCAATGTATCTTCTTGCTACTGATAGTGAATTTGGGGAAGAAAAAGATAAATGGAGGAAAAACTTGTTTTAAAAAAAGTAGGCAAGACTTGATGACTGGGGACTCCTCGGCCTAGGTGCATGCATTCTCAGTCACGTCTGACTCTGTGTGACTCCCTGACCAGCTGCCCACCAGGCTCCTCTGTCCACAGGACTGTCCAGGCAAGAATACTGGAGTGGGGGGCCATTTCCTACTCCAGGGGATCTTCCTGACCCAGGGGTTGAACCCTCCTGTCTTGCATCCCCTGCAATGTCAATGGATACTTTACCACTGTACCACCTGGGAAGCTCAAGCCTCACCCTATACAAAGTACAAAAATTCAGGGTGTTCAGGACCACAAAAGCCTATCTGAAGAGATTAAGATTAGATACTCTCAAGTCATCTCAGCAGAAACTGAAAACTCACATGGGATTATCTAGGAAAGATATGTTGAAAAGCATCTTGTCTGATGGACTGAGTGAAAGTGAAAGTTGGCCAGTTGTGCCCGACTCTTTGTAACCCCCCCCTTTGAAATTCTCCAGGCCAGAATACTGGAATGGGTGGGTAGCCATTCCCTTCTCCAGGGGATCTTCCCAACACGGGGATTGAACCCAGGTCCCCCACATTGCAGGCAGATTCTTTACCAGCTGAGTCACCAGGGAAGCCTTGTGACATACACAAGAAGCCCACAAGTTTCTTAAGAATTTATGTAGCAGAAACCAGGATAGACTGAAAAAGACAGAGAGAATATGAAGAGACAATGGATGGTAGAAAATGAAGAGGGGATTCTGTGGCCTCAGCAATAAACAAAGCAGAAACATTGGAGTAGATGCTAGTTTACAGGTGGAATTCTGCAAATGGCATAGTTTATTTTCTTTGAAAGTTAGATTCAAAGATTCTTGGAAGTGAGAGGAGCTAGTAGATAATAAGAGTTCAATTCCCTTTAAACATGCCAGACTGTGGTGGAGAAAAAAATAAAAACGTAAGTTAATGAATGTTTGAGTGATTATATTTTGGTGCTACTTAAGATGATAGCAATTATATGCCAATTTCCTGGAAAAGTATGAAGGTTTTCAGTTTAACCAATACTTATAATTTTTATGTTGGAACAGATAATCCCAGAATGGAACTCTTCTATAATAAACCTGATATGAAAAAATATGAGCAACCTAGATAGTATATTCAAAAGCAGAGACATTACTTTGCCGACTAAGGTCCGCCTAGCCAAGGCTATGGTTTTTCGAGTAGTTATGTATGGATGTGAGAGTTGGACTGTGAAGAAGGCTGAGCGCCAAAGAATTGATGCTTTTGAAGTGTGGTGTTGGAGAAGACTCTTGAGAGTCCCATGGACTGCAAGGAGATCCAACCAGTCCATTCTGAAGGAGATCAACCCTGGGATTTCTTTGGAAGGAATGATGCTAAAGCTGAAGCTCCAGTACTTTGGCCACCTCATGGGAAGAGTTGACTCATTGGAAAAGACTCTGATGCTGGGAGGGATTGGAGGCAGGAGAAGAAGGGGACGACCAAGGATGAGATGGCTGGATGGCATCACTGACTCGATGGATGTGAGTCTGAGTGAACTCCGGGAGATGGTGATGGACAGGGAGGCCTGGCGTGCTTCGATTCATGGGGTCACAAAGAGTTGGACATAACTGAGTGGCTGAACTGAACTGATGAAAAAATATAAAAGGGTGAAATATTTGTAGACAGATTAAAGATGTGGTGACTTTATATTGCTAAATTCTTCCACTAAAAAAGAGACAGTCTTTGGTTAATGGAACAGAGGAAGGCAATTTTTTCAGATAGCTGTGCTTTGGACTTCCCCCCTTCATTCCTTGGATGCTTAATGTAAAAATAGATAACATTTGTTACTTCTTAGGTCCCATGCTTTACACAATTTGGATGTACTATTTCATACATTTTCACAAGACATAATAGGGTAAGTATCATTATTATCATATCAATAAAGTATCAGTACCACTCTTGTTTTTCAGAAGAGGAATTAAGTAACTTGTCCATTGTGGTAAGAGGCAAAGTAGGAATTTTAACTCAACTCTATGCAATTCTGGAAACACAGCTTTCAGCTACCACATTATCCTTTTTTTTAGTATCTGAAAATTAAATTCGTGTAGTCAAAGTTCTTTTATATACCTAGAGAGTAGCATGTCGCTTCTAAAGTACAGGTTTCTCAACGTAGTAAATATGTATCATATCTTTCTAATAATATTTGTACTTGAGTTTAGAAAGACAAAGTGAATCAAATACAAAACACTCTAGTTCAGTTCAGTTCAGTTGCTCAGTCATGTCTGACTCTTTGTGAACCCATGGACCACAGCACCCCAGGCCTCCCTGTCCATCACCAACTCCTGGAGTTTACCCAAACTCACGTCCACTGAGTCCGTGATGCCATCCAACCATCTCATCCTCTGTCGTCCCCTTCTCTTCCTGCCCTCAATCTTTCCTGGCAGCAGGGTCTTTTCAAATGAGTCAGCTCTTCACATCAGGTGGCCAAAGTATTGGAGTTTCAGCTTCAACATCAGTCCTTCCAATGAACACCCAGGATTGATCTCCTTTAGGAAGAACTGGTTGGATCTCCCTGCAGTCCAAGGGACTCTCAAGAGTCTTCTCCAACACCACAGTTCAAAAACATCAGTTCTTCAGCGCTCAGCTCTCTTTATAGTCCAACTCTCACATCCATACATGACTACTGTCTAAGTTGAGACCAATTGGCTACGTGTCTTCAAAAACAAATAATAGTAGTAAGTAATATAGATTGTCTGTATGTTATGACTCCAAAACTGGCCCAAGGACTTTTCATACTTTATCTTATTTACCCTTCACTCATGAAAGAACCTATTTTACAAGAGAAAGAAACTGAAGCATAGAGAGCTCATCAATAATCCTGAGTCACACAGCTGGTTATAATTGTGAGTCCAGGTTCCAGATTCACACTAAGAAAACTACTATTTGCTACCTTGTGTAGTTCCATGGATATACGTTTGCACAGAAAAAAAAAAAAAAGAAACATGGCCAAGTTAAATAACTTGCTCATTATTTTTCTTGGAGTATAACTGCTTTACAATGTTGTACAACTGCTTTACAGTCATAAGTACAATGAAGTGAATCACCTATATGTATAGGTATATCCCCTTTCCCTTGGGCCTCCGTCCTATCTCTCCTGCTATCCCACCCCTCTAGGTCATCACAGAGCATTAAAAAATTTCCTGTGCTTCGTAGCAGGTTCTCAGCAGCTATCTATTTTATTAATGTATATATGTTAATCCCAGTCTCCCAATTTGTCCTGCCCTCTTCATTCCCCCCATGTCTACATGCCCATTCTCTATGGCAGTGTCTCTATTCCTGACCTGGAAATAGGTTCATCTATACCTTTTTTCTAGATCCCACATAAATACATTAATAACAATATTTATTTGGTTCTATTTAAATGTTGAGTGGCACTCAAAAGGGGAAAAATGCAATTGCACAGCACAGGGAAAGCATGGTATTTTGTGCCTGAAATATCCTTTGGCAGCTCAAGGTAAATTTCAGATGGTTCCTGGCTGGTTTGTTACCTCATGATCTTTGAATGCTAGATAGGTTTTCCCTGCTTCATTTGTCTGAACCATCTTAAAATCCTGGGACAATTTTCCCCTCATCCATTCTCAACAGGTTGGTATTGTTGTTTCCTCAATATGCTATATCAAAGTGCAGCTGGTGCCTCAGATCTATGTGGGCCCCTGAGTCATGAAGTGTGGGTACTTAGCAACCAGATCAGATAAGTACAAGATGTTCCATCTTTCATGGAATGATTTACAGTTGAAGATGGCCTTCCACATCATTTGTTAACATTTTAGACTTTGATCTAAACACACTTCAGACTAAGGAATAGACAGGAAAAGAATTTTTAATCATAATCAAACTGACAAATACTGTAGTCTGAAATTTACCCCCACATTTTCATGTTGTTTCCCTTCCTGGATTTGGAGGTGCCTTTTGCTACATCATAATCACGAATTTCAAAAGTTGACTCAGTATTTCCCTTTTCTTCTTTTCTTCTCCATGTTTGGGAAACAAGAAAGGAGTTGTTGCTGGGAAAATACTAAAAGTCACCAACTGATTTCCTGACATTTAAGAAGGCTTAGAAGTCTGTCAGTTGTACATTATGAATCAAAGCTGGTTCAGATAATTTCACAGCCTCATCAGTCACTGACTATTCTTGACAAACTGCAAAGGGAAAAAGACTGATTATTCTACAGTCTATCACCCAGGCTCCCACCTGGAGAATGAGAATTTCTGTTGGCTCACATGCTACTGACATGCACCCATTAGAAGAGAAGCTCTCAGAAAGTGTCAGTGTGTGTCAAGCTGGGTAATTGAAAATAAGATTATATCTCATAATCA
This sequence comes from Oryx dammah, assembly GCF_014754425.2. Classification (NCBI taxonomy): domain Eukaryota; kingdom Metazoa; phylum Chordata; class Mammalia; order Artiodactyla; family Bovidae; genus Oryx; species Oryx dammah. The sequence goes on from NW_024070211.1 coordinate 24,057,727, forward strand.
ATAGTGGATTGGGCAAGTTTCTACGCAGTATATACAAATAACTCCATCAGAGAGAGTCATACCCCAAATTCTTCTCCATTGTTTTGACCACTAAGTTATAACTCTCACATTTCTTATTTCTTTGCATTAAGACGTAGAAGGTATTTGTTAAAATGGAAACATCTGATAAGGATAATACCTGAGGTCATACAATGACAAATACCTAAGCAGTGCAAGTTTTCAAGGGAAGGAGATCTGAGATTGGAAAGAGAATCAGGAACAGCACCACTTAAGGAAATGGGGATGGAGGAGGAATCAGAGACTGGCCTGAGACCCTTGGGCAACTAGAGGCAAGGCGAGGAACTGGGGCTTGTGAGAAATAAAGAGAGAAAGGACAACAGAGCAAGAGACAGGCAGAGGGTAAGAGTTTGGGAAGAAACAGACAAAATGGCAACACCAAAATTTTGCCAAGAGTTAAGCTTAAAAACATACAAAGAGAGCTGTCAATTTTATCAGACTATTTAAACTTGTTTATGCTTTTGATTCAGCAATTCTACTTAAAGATGAAAGTCTAATGAAATTATCCTAAATATAGAAAATTCACATTACTATTTATAATACCCAAATTTTGGAAACCACCAAAATGTCTAACCATAGTTTAATCATTGGAAAAACCATGTGTATCTACTCAGTTAAATCTTGCAAATACTTTGAAAGCTATGTTTCAAAGGTAGATATACAATAAAAGTGTTTATGAGATTGAGGTAAATAAGAAAAATACATAATTGAATACATAGAGTAATTGTTATAATAAAAATGTATTGACAGATTGAAGGTGTATCAGACTGTTTTAAGTGAATATTTTTCTGGTGAAGAGGATTATAGATGATTAATTTCTCTCCATCAATTATTTCATTTGACCATCTATATTTACTAAGTGCTCTTTAATAAGTCAGTATTATTTTTATAATGGAAATTATTTAAGTATCAACATAACTGTGATCCCAAAACTGGCTAAATAGGCATTCCTTTGATTCAAAAGACTTGAGTTTAATCAATGACAACCATCCCAGGAGGAAGACAGATCCCTTGTATCAAGAATATAAGATTAACTCTTCTAGCAGAGTCTCTAAAGCAGAATTTAAAAATTACTACCAGCATATGGAAAAAGAGGAAACTCCAGGAGATAGTGAAGGGAAGGGAAGCCTGGAGTGCTGCAGTCCAAGGGGTTGCAAATAGTCAGACACAACTTAGTGGCTGAACAACAATAGCAAGGGTTGTTGCATTAGGTCACTTAGTTGTGTTCTCTTTGTCAGACCTAGAAAAAAATGTAAATGTAGTTGAGCTTTGGTGGAATTTGCAATAACTTCAGAATAATTATTCAACATTTGTCTAAATGTTATCCACAAAAGGTCCTGTTCTCAGGGTAATGTGGGGATACTTGAGTCATCTGTCATCATGAAAGTCCAATGCTAACTGATCTTGATAGTAAGCAGATGAACAGTTATTGCTACCCTAATTGGGTTTTGTTAGGATAGGAGACAGAAATAGAGATAGATCTATTTTCTTCCTTAAGAGACTTGACATTTTAAAAGATATCCCTGCCAGTGGAGAATTTGGTGAAGGCTGCTCTTTTATAGTGAAAATCTTAGTGAATACCACGTTGCATGATGGTTCATGTGAGAGTGCCAGCCTGTTTAAATGAGGACAAGGTAGCATTTTAATGCTGAAAGGAGCTAGAAGCATATCCAATATTTCAGAGGAAAAGTGTTTACATTTGTAAGTTAAATTATTCTTTTCAATACATAGATGTTTTGGGCCATCACTAAAAAGGAAGGCAGCAAGCAGAGTGTGGTGGACTTTGGAATTAGGCAGAGCTGGATTTGAATCCCTCATCCACTGCCTTCAAACACATATTTCATATCTTTGAGCCTCAATCTTTTTCAATCTTATTAAAAGCAAAGCATAGTAATATTGACTAGGCACAGCACCAAATACTTTATATGCTTTAACTCATGTAATTCTTACATTGACTTCATGAGGAAAGTACCATTAGGAATAAATAAAGCCACATCTATAAGGCAGCCAGAACATTCTATAGCACATATAAAGGGGCATTATAAATTGGGTCCCTTTTCCTTGACAGTAAGGTTCACAATCCCAGCCCACAACCTACCGTCACTTGAATAGTGAGTGGTTTGTTCATGTGTGTAGCTTTTGTTATTTTCTACCCACTTAGACAAATTTGAATAATTTTGGTTTTACTAAAAGCAGACCCTGTGACAAGGATTTGGATGTAAGTCATTTCTTTGCAGGAATGGAGAAGTAATGAAGGAAAAGGGGAAATTTCAACAAAGGGTGCATTAAGTGAGTGACAGCTTTGTGCATTTGGAACTTCATACTACAGGAGCCCTTCCTCAAGACTATTTAAATACCTCAAAATATCTTTCTAGGAGGTGAGGAAGCTAGAAATTTTATGTCATTGCTTCAGGATCACCCGAGGGCCATTTGTTCCTCCCAGTTTTGTTCCTCTCCATACTCACTTTGAGCAAGGTCCCATGCTTAGAAAGCCAACAAGCCAGTGACCTAAGAGATGAGCAGAGGAGACAGTCACAGCTTCTACTCTAACTGTACAACAGTCCAATGTAATAGTAAAGTGTCAGACTTACTCTGGATGGGAAGGGTTACCAAGTTTCAATAATTTTACATTTTCTTCATTTGAATAGCCCAGATTTCTAATACTGTAGATTTTGCACAGACTCAGCAGAAATCACACCACATTTTGGGGTTATATGAGATGTAGATGCACAGAGGGACCATTTAACAAGTTATTCTATCTGTTAAGAGCAAACAATTAAGCAAATTGAATCTGCTGCTGCTTGACCCCTGCTGTGTGCTCCAGCCAAAGACACAAGGCTCTGAAACCTTAGGCAAGGGTGTCAATAAAAAGAGAACAACAGAAATGGTAGGAGAAAAGGAGAAAGAAACATGGCTTAACAATCCAAAGGTAATAGAATACAAGCTCTCTGGTGATAGCATAACCATAAGACAACAAATTCACCTTCCAAGTAATGCAATGGTCTAGAGACAGTATGTATTTGGGACCAAGAAGGTGAACATGCTGAAACAATGGTCTCAAAGTCTGACGAACCCTGTGTTTGATGAGGATGAAATGGCTGGATGGCATCACCAACTCGATGGACATGAGTTTGAGCAATCTCCGAGAGTTAGTGATGGACAGGGAAACCTGGCGAGCTGCAGCCCATGAGGTTGCAAAGAGTCAGACACGACTGAGCAACTGAACTGAGCAGAACGATTGAAAGTAATTTGCAAGGACTTTTTCCAACTGGAGATTCAAATGTAATCCTCATTACGCTAGTCATCCAGCAAACTGGACATAAGAGATCTATGTAAGTAGTTAAGAGGACAATTAGGGAGAAATATAGGTCCTGGGGAACGAACTAGCAGTTCAATACATTCATTGACAACAACATTCATTGACTCTACAAAAAAGTGAAGAAGACATCACCCTCACTCTTAAGAAACTTGTGTTCTAGAAGGGGAAAGAGAGGTGCAAGTAGACAATTCTAATCTCCTCTGATAAATGCCACAAAACATTTAAAAAGAGACTACTTTGGTATGGTAGAGGAGGAACAGTTAATTAGGGCCATGAGAGGCCAGGCTTCAACAGTACGTGAATCGTGAACTTCCAGATATTCAGGCTGGATTTAGAAAAGGCAGAGGAACCAGAAATCAAATTGCCAACATCCATTGGATCATCAAAAAAAGCAAGAGAGTTCCAGAAAAACATCTACTTCTGCTTCATTGACTACGCCAAAGGCTTTGACTGTGTGGATCACAACAAACTGTGGAAAATTCTGAAAGAGATGGGAATACCAGACCACCTGATCTGCCTCTTGAGAAATCTGTATGCAGGTCAGGAAACAGCAGTTAGAACTGGACATGAAACAACAGATTGGTTCCAAATTGGGAAAGGAGTACATCAAGACTGTATATTGTCACCTTGCTTATTTAATTTATATGCAGAGTACATTATGAGAAACCCTGGGCTAGATGAAGTACAAGCTGGATTCAAGATTGCCAGGAGAAATATCAATAACCTCAGATATGCAGATGAAACCACCCTTACGGCAGATAGGGAAGAAAAACTAAAGAGCCTCTTCTTGATGAATGTGAAAGAGGAGAGTGAAAAAATTGGCTTAAAACTCAACATTCAGAAAACTAAGATCATGGCATCTGGTCCCATCACTTTATGGCAAATAGATGGGGAAACAGTGACAGACTTTGTTTTGGGGGGCTCTAAAATCACTGCAGATGGTGACCGCAGCCATGAAATTAGAAGACTCTTACTCCTTGGAAGAAAAGTTATGACCGACCAAGACAGCATATTAAAAAGCAGAGATATTACTTTGTCAATAAAGGTCCGTCTAGTCAAAGCTATGGTTTTTCCAGTAGTCATGTATGGATGTGAGAGTTGGACTATAAAGAAAGCTGAGCACAGAAGAATTGATGCTTTTGAACTATGGTGTTGGAGAAGACTCTTGAGAGTCCCTTGGACTGCAGGGAGATCCAACTAGTCCATTCTAAAGGAGATCAGTCCTGAAAATTCATTGGAAGGACTGATGTTGAAGCTGAAACTCCAATACATTGGCCAACTGATGTGAAGAACCGACTCATTTGAAAGACCCTGATGCTGGGAAAGATTGAAGGCGGGAGAAGAAGGGGACGACAGAGGATGAGATGGTTGGATGGCATCACCGACTCAATGGACATGAGTCTGAGTAAACTCTGGGAGTTGGTGATGGACAGGGAGCCCTGGCATGCTATAGCCCACGGGATTGGACCGAAAAGTGTCCATCAGTCTAAAAGAGTCAGACATGACTGAGCGACTGAACTGAACTGAGGTCTGACAAAGCCCTCTCTTGTTGCTAATGCCTTATCAGACATTAAAAGGACACTCAGCATAAATATTAATCACTTTGCTCTATACCTGAAACTAACACAACCTCTAGCATGTCACTAAATATCAATAAAGGAGTACTTAATTTGGGATATGGGTTGGATGGATAAGATTAGAAATTGAGAGGATACCACATTTGTGGGGCTTTATCAGATATTTCCTCTTTACAGGGAAAATGAGAGCAAGAACAGGGTAAATTCCTCTTGGAAATGAGGCAGCAGAACAGTGGGAAACAAAGCTAAATAAACTAACATACAGTGTCATGTCCCGTGGACACAGAATGAGTCTATTGTTCAACAAATTTCTTTAGTATCTAGTAATAAGTATCAAGATTTTTTTTCAACATTTTCTAAGGAATGATGGAGTTGGTTTCACTCATTATTGATTTTTTTTCATAGCTAATATATTAAATCTTAAAGACTTCAAAGTTTTGGGAATACTGGTGTACCACCCCTCCATGACCCATGGATATGGGCTCAGGATGAGAAGGGACACTTGAGAGAAACATGTCTATCTTGAGTGAACTGATGTGTGTGTGTGTGTGTGTGTGTGCATGTGTGTGCGCATGTGTAGAGATTACCTATCAATCTTTCATTAGAAATGTCTCTCCTCTTCAGAGGGCACTCCCAGGACACCAAACTTCTATTTGTTTAGTCAAACCCACTTTTCCTAAATGTCGAGGAAGCTCTTTTTGCTGCAAGCAGTAGGAGGGACATGGTGGTGCTGTTTTTAATATATCGCATCATCTAATGGTGTTAGGGTATCTTCCAGTCAGCTGGCTGGAGTATTGGGACTCAAGTTTCTTCACCCAGGACATGACAAATCCATTATTAAGGGACCAGGATACAGCCTGGCTGCATTTTCAGTGCCTTCTGATGCCATCAGCCATCACATAGGGCAGACACAAGCTTATCTAAACTCCTCCCCTTGGGATTCTGGGTGGAGGCATGTAAGGCCCAGACCCCACTCTCTCCTTAACATCGAGAGACAGAGCAGCCTGATAAACTATGGTTGTACATTAGGAAGCATTGAGATGGACTATAAGAGGGAGTAGCTAGCAATATTAACTTGTGTAGCATCCAATTAATTTGATAAGTTCCATCTTATGGTAATTTCCCCCAAGTCAACAGTATTTTGGCTGCATTTTATCATTAGATATTGTAGTCTGGGATGCCCTAAATCAGGATTTAGAAAGAATAAAATACTTGTAAAAAATGTACTTGTTTAAAATTTGTTTAAATGTGAAAAAAAATCATGAGTGAAGTCAACCTTTTCCTTCTCTGGAAAATGTTCAAAAGAAACAGAAACATACTATTAATGGCTAGAATAAAAGGATTCTATTATTAAACAATAAAATATATATACAGAGGCAATAAGTAAGCTTGGAGAAAAATTTAAATCCAGTTGAATTCACCTGGTAATTCCACATGGATGGATAAGGAGGCCAAAAGTCTTAAACTGTGCTTCTTATGCTTGTGTATATGAACAATCTGAATACCTTACTAAATGCAGGTTCTAAATGCAGTGGCTTAACAGGCTCTGGGAATTGGTGATGGACAGGGAGGCCTGGCAGGCTCCAGTCCATGAGGTCACAAAGAGTCGGACACCACTGAGAAACTGAACTGAACTGAACTGAAATGCAGTGGGTCTTGGGTAAAGCAGAAGAATCTGTATTTCTAATATGATGAATTTTAACCTTTCCAGCAGGCTGATGCTGTCAGTAAGGGGATCATATTTTGAATAGCTAGGGCCTAAGGTAAGAGCTGGTTTATGCCTTTCCACCACAGACTTTCAGGTGCTGTACCACTCTGAAAATGTGACTTTTTACAGATAAAAACTTTGACATTACTGTGATAATAGTACTCTCGGCAAAAAATCAATGGCAGAAAATACAAGAGACTTGACATCTGTAAAATCAGATATTGATTCTGAGCTCTATACTTACTAATTGTGTGACCTTGAATGAGTCATTTAACCTTGCTAAGATTCAGTTTCCTTAGCTGTAAAATGTGTAGGATAATCTGCCTTCCTACATCTGGGGCAGTTTTTAAGATCAAATGTGAAATATTAATTGTGTGCTTAGTATTTGTCTGCAACTGTGATAAGCCTTTTAAATATTTTAATTCACGTAATCTTCATGATAATCCAGTGAATTAAACACTACCATTATTGGAGCCTTCCTGAAGGTGTTCAGGGCACCTGAAAGTATTCACAATTGGATTTTAAAATGTATTGCTCAGTTGTGTCTGACTCTTGGCAACCCCATGGACTGCAACCCATCAGGCTTCTCTGTCCATGGGATTCTCCAGGCAAGAGTACTGGAGAGGGTTGCCATTTTGTATCCAAGGAATCTTCCTGATCCAGGGATTGAATCCTAGGCTCTTGCATCTCCTGCACTGCAGACAGACTCTTTATCACTGAGCCACTGGGGAAGCCCCATGAAATTCACAAAGAATGTATTTGAAGATTCAGGATAAAGTGTAGCGAATAGGAACTCATGTATTGTTTGTTTATTACTCAATAAGCAATTGTTTATTGCTCAGTGAAAGCATATGGAGATTCTTTGTACTGTCTAGGCATTATCTCTCCTTACTCAGGTCTAGAAATCTCTTCATGTCCTTTATTGTCAAATATGCCACTCCTGACAGTTTAGTATCTCCCACCAAAGGAAAGAGATAACATGCCATCTGTATTAGCTCTCCATGCTTCATAAAAATTATCTCAGACTTAGTGGCTTAAAATAACACTCATTTATAAGTTCTCTAGGTCAGAAATACAGATAAGGCAGGCTGAGTCCTTTGCTCAGGTGTCACAGACTGAGATCAGTGTTGGCTGTGCTATATTCTGGAGGCCCTCATTTCCTTGCTGGCTGTCAATCATGGGCTGCTCTCAGCTCCTAGTAGCCACCCATTCCTTTCGTCAAGAAGAGACCAGTCACTTTTGAGAACTCACCTGATGAATCCTGGCCCACAGAGGATAATCTCTCTTTCTGAAAGTAAGCTTGGCCATATAGCATAACCTTATCACAGGAGCATGGCTTCCCAGGTGGCACTAGTGGTAAAGATTTCACTTACCAATGGAGGAGACACGGGTTTGATCCCTGGTCCAAGAAGATCCCACAAGATGAGGAGCAACTAAGCCTGTGTGCCACAGTGGGCTCTAGAGCTTGGGAGCCATGACTGCTGAAACCCATGTGCGTTAGAGTTCACGCTTTGCAGCAAGAGAAGCCACTGCAACAAGAAGCCCGAGCACTTCAATGAGAGAGTAGCCCCTGCTAGCTGCAACTAGAAATAAAGCCCATGGAGCAACGGAGACCCAGTACAGTTGAAAATAATCAACTAACTAAATAAATAAATATCAGTTTTAAAAAAAGAAAAAACAGAGAAATAAATCCACGATAGTTGAAGATTTTCAATATTTCTCTTTCTTGTAAATGGGAAAGTAGGAAAAAATAACAGCAAGGATATAGAAATAATTTTTGTTGTTGACTTGAATGGAGTAACTAGAGCTGAACTTGCCATCTGACTTCACCACTGGAAAACCGAACAAAATATATCAGCAACTGTCTTTGGAAATTGTACAATAGGCAGGTCAGGACCATGATCCTTGAGAAAAAGGAATTGTGGTGAGACTTACGATATGCAGCTTTCTGCCTGGAGGCATTTTCTGAACCCGAGGTTCAGTTCAGTTCAGTTCAGTTTAGTTCAGTTGCTCAGTCGTGTCCGACTCTTTGCAACCCCATGAATCGCAACATGCCAGGCCTCCCTGTCTATCACCAATTCCTGGACTTCACTCAGACTCACATCCATCGAGTCAGTGATGCCATCCAGCCATCTCATCCTCTGTCTTCCCCTTCTCCTCCTGCCCCGAATCCCTCCCAGCATCAGAGTCTTTCCCAATGAGTCAACTCTTCACATGAGGTGGCCAAAGTACTGGAGTTTCAGCTTTAGCATCATTCCTTCCAAAGAAATCCCAGGGCTAATCTCCTTCAGAATGGACTGGTTGGATCTCCTTGCAGTCCAAGGGACTCTCAAGAGTCTTCTCCAACACTAGTTCAAAAGCATCAATTCTTTGGCGTTCAGCTTTCTTCACAGTCCAGCTCTCACATCCATACATGACCACTGGAAAAACCATAGCCTTGACTAGATGGACCTTTGTTGGCAAAGTAATGTCTCTGCTTTTGAATATGCTATCTAGGTTGGTCATGACTTTTCTTCCAAGGAGTAAGCGTCTTTTAATTTCATGGCTGCAGTCACCATCTGCAGTGATTTTGGAGCCCCCCCCAAAATAAGGTCTGACACTGTTTCCACTGTTTCCCCATCTATTTCCCATGAAGTAATGGGACCAGATGCCATGATCTTCATTTTCTGAATGTTGAGCTTTAAGCCAACCTTTTCACTCTTCTCTTTCACTTTCATCAAGAGGCTTTTTAGTTCCTCTTCACTTTCTACCATCTGCATATATGAGATTATTGATATTTCTCCCAGCAATCTTTTTTTGTATGTTTAATTATTTTATTTTATTTTACTTTACAATACTGTATTGGTTTTGCCATACATTGACATGAATCCGCCACGGGTGTACATGAGTTCCCATTCCTGAACCCCCCTCCCACCTCCTACCCCATATCATCTCTCTGGATCATCCCCGTGCACCAGCCCCAAGCATCCTGTATCCTGTATCGAACATAGACTGGCGATTCGTTTCTTACATGATAGTATACATGTTTTAGTGCCATTCTCCCAAATCATCCCACCCTCTCCCTCTCCCTTAGAGTCCAAAAGTCCGTTCTATACATCTATGTCTCTTTTGCTGTCTTGCATACAGGGTTATCATTACCATTTTTAAAAATTCCCTATATATGTGTTAGTATACTGTATTGGTATTTTTCTTTCTGGCTTACTTCACTCTGTATAATCGGCTCCAGTTTCATCCATCTCATTAGAACTGATTCTAATGTATTCTTTTTAATGGCTGAGTAATACTCCATTGTGTATATGTACCACAGCTTTCTTATCCATTCATCTGCTGATGGACATCTAGGTTGTTTCCATGTCCTGGCTGTTATAAACAGTGCTGCAATGAACATTGGGGTACATGTGTCTCTTTCAATTCTGGTTTCCTTGGTGTGTATGCCCAGTAGTGGGATTGCTTCTCCCAGCAATCTTGATTCCAGCTTGTGCTTCTTCCAGCCCAGCGTTTCTCATGATGTACTCTGCATAGAAGTTAAATAGCAGTGTGACAGTATACAGCCTTGAGGTACTCCTTTTCCTGTTTGGAACCAGTCTGTTGTTCCATGTCCAGTTCTAACTATTCCTTCCTGACCTGCATACAGATTTCTCAAGAGGCAGGTCAGGTGGCCTGGTATTCCCATCTCTTTCAGAATTTTCCACAGTTTATTGTGATACACACAGTCAAAGGGTTTGACATAGTCAATAAAGCAGAAATAGATGTTTTTCTGGAACTCTCTTGCTTTTTCGATGATCCAGCAGATGTTGGCAATTTGATCTCTGGTTCTTCTGCCTTTTCTAAAACCAGCTTGAACATCTGGGAGCTCACAGTTCATGTATTGTTGGAGCCTGGCTTGGAGAATTTTGAGCATTCCTTTACTAGAGTGTGAGATGAGTGCAATTGTGCAGTAGTTTGAGCATTTTTTGGCATTGCCTTTCTTTGGGATTGGAATGAAAACTGAGGTAGGATAACTGAAACAGATCACAATGATCTCACTCCGTAGAGGAGATAGAAGTTGTAGTTCAGGAGCTTAAAGGTGTTTGGAATTTGTGAGACAAAAATCCAAAGAGGTGAAAGACACACAGAGAAAGAGCTTTAGAAATCTGAATAAGGTTTCTATTGAATTTCTTGTTGAATACCAAAACATTCAGGTGAAGGATGAGATACCCTGAAGCTAGGCATACAGAGTTGGGGAGCTCCAATCAGAACCACTCCTAGACCTCACTCAAATCTAGGAGAGTTTGAGTTATGATTAGCTGCAGTGGAGTGTCCGCATGGACAGCCTAGGGCCTTCAGTGGAGACAACATCAGAGGCAACTCATGCTTTTGTGCTAGAGCTACACTTGCCCTAAAGTAAAGGCTGATTTAGAACCCACCCTATAAAGGCTAAAATCAAGACTTGAAACAATCAAACTAATCAGCAAGAAACTTAGCTGTTGGCCAGAACATAGTTTAATACTCTTTAAAGGACAACAACTATAGTTTTAACACTCAAAAAGTAAAATCATGATTCCTAGGACCCAGTAAAAAATATTTAGAAATACCAAGATGAAGGTCATTATGACCTATAATCAGGAGAAAAACCAGTCAACAGCTGCAAACCCAGAAATAAGATAGTTAGTAGAATGATTAAAAACAAAGGTTTTAAATGGCTATTATAAATAGGCTCAGAGTCACAGAAGAACATGATGATAATGAGAAGAGAAATTGAGACTATGAACACTAAACAGAAATTGTAAAGATAAAAGTCACAGTACCTAAAATGTGAAATTCACTGTATTAAAAAGTATTGACTAAGTTCAGCATTCTTGATAAAATATCTCAGCAAATTAGAAATAAAAGGTAACCCCCTCAATATGTTATGATATTTCAAAAGCTTATAGATAACATCATATTTAAGAACTGAATACTTTTCATATTAAGACTGAAACAAGGCGAGGGTATCATCACATCTTCTATTCAAAATTACCTTGACATTCAAGCATATGAAAGGAAGAAAGAAGTGGTTGCTGAAGTCTGTGACTGACTTCCTGCACTGCAACCCCAACTGGTTACACAGCAGTATCAAAAAGTTCTAAAATGTTCCCTCTAGACACAGAATTTCACAAATTACAATCTTTTGCTCCCATTAATGAAGAATCTAGAATGTGTGTCATTGCTGCAAGAGAACATAGTTCATACATGTTAGGAAGATAATGTTTTAAAATACATTTCAGAGTTCTTTTTTTTTTTTCTTTTTTTAGTCGTATCAATGTGACCTTCCCCTTCTCCTTCCCCATTTTTTCAGATATCTGTTTGCCTTGGGAGGATTAGGATCGTTAAAGCTATGTTACATAAGATAAAAAGGAGTCATTCTGCACTTGCATACAAATTAGAAATTTTTAGTCTGCAACAATAAAATTGTCTTAGAAGCGAGGCTTATTGAAAGGGAGAGTAATTTAAGAAATTCCTTTAGAGATCATTAACATATTATGAGCTAGGTCTGACAGATTAGATCACAGAGTTCCCTCTGTAGTATAGAGACAAGATTGATTCTGCCATTAAGGCTGCACTGTGAGGTCTGGTGTCCTGGGAAGATGAATGGTGAGCAATGATATACTTGAGTACAGCCCATGATAGAAAGGAGATGAGATGGAAACCTGCCTTTATGTTCTTGTGAAGTGTGGAAAGGAGAAGACAGGGAGAGATGAATTAGCTTTTGCCACATAATAAGCTGCCTCAAAAATTATTGTCTTAAAAGTAAAAAATCATTTATTTAGTTCACGAGTCTATGGGTTACAAATTTGGTTGAGCCCATCTAGGTAGTCCTGGTCTTGATTGGGTTTACTCATTTTTAATTGAGGCCTGCTGGATCTTAAGTTCAGGCATGTCAACTTTTAGTTGCAGTATGTGGGATCTAGTCCCTTGACCAAGGATCAAACCCAGGCCCCCTGTATTGGGAGCTTGGAGTCTTAGCTTCTGGACCACCAGGGAAGTCTCATTTACTGGACTTACTCTAAGTCTGTGACTGGCTACTAGGTTGACTGGTTGGTCTAAGATAACCTCAGATGGGCCAGCTTTGCTCTGTTTCCCAACTTCTCCCCTTCTCCAGCCAGCCAAACTGGGCTTGTTCATATGGGGGTGGCAATGTTCCAAAAAAAAAAGGCATGCTTTTGTGGCTTATAGTGAGAAATGACATCACTTCTGCTGCATTTTATTGGTCAAAGCAAATCACAAGATTAGCCCAGTTTCAAGATGTAGAGAAAGAAATCTCATCTTTTGACGGAAACAACTCCAAAATTACATTGCAAAGGAGGATGAAGAGCAATAATAGTGGCCATTTTTGTAAGAAAATTTCCACAATGGTCCTGTTCCCCTCTACTACTCTGTGCCTCTTCTTCCTGCTAATGTAGGAAATGTAAGAGACACAGGTTCAGTCCCTGGGTCAGGAAGATGCCCTGGAGAAGGAAATGGCACCCTACTCCAGTATTCTTGCCTGGAGAATCCCATGGACAGAGGAGCATGGTGAGTTGCAGTCATTGGGTCACAAATAGTCAGACACGACTGAAGCAACTTAGCATGCATACACAAGAGTGTGTGTTTGTCATGTCCAACTCTTTGCGAACCTGTGGACTATAGCCCGCCAGGCTCCTCTGTCCATGAAATTCTCCAGGCAAGCATGCTGGAGTGGGGTGTCATTTCCTCTGTTACTCCACCATGCTTTATTATTCTCCACACTGTGTTTGTGTGCATACTCAGTGAAACCTGATTCTGCGGCCCCATGGACTGTAGTCTGCCAGGCTCCTCTATCCATGGAATTTTCCTAGCAAGAATACTGCCGTGGGTTGCCATTTCCTTCTCCAGGGGATCTTAACAACCCAGGGATTGAATCTGGGTCTCCTGCATTCGTGGGCCTATTCTTTACTATTAAGCCACTTGGGAAGCCCCTGCTGTTGAAGGGTAGGGTTAAATGGAATGGAAGGAAGGTGAAAACTATAGAACCTTGTCCTGATTCACATTTGGGTACCTGAGAGACGACCTCAGTATTGATTTGGGTACCCTAAGGGGCTATAAGATCTTAGCAGCATAAGATGCTGATCATTTAAAATACAAGTACCTTGATGGATTCACCTGGTATACATCTGAAGAAAATGAAAAAAGAAAACTAATTAAAAAAGATACATGCACCTCTATGTACATAGCAGTATTATTTACAATAACCAGGATATGATGCTTAATATCAAGCTAAGTGTCCACCAATAGATGAATGAATAAAAATATGATATATATACAATAGAATATTACTCAGCTTTATAAAAGAGAATGAAATTTTTATTTGCAACAACACAGATGGACCTGGAGGGTATGTTTATTGGAATAAGTCAGACAGAGAAAGACAAATACTGAAGTGTGGTGGGTATGGTTGCTCGATGCTCAAACCCCAATAAACAGGGTTGGTGGGAAGGGAAGTTTGCTTTATTTCAGATGCCAGAAACTGGAGTGGGGTGGTGTCTGTCCAAAGGCCAACTCGCCCCAGCCCTGACAAACAGGGGGTGAGAGCTTTTATAGATAGAGTCGGGGGAGGGGGGTGCCATGTAGAATCAGCATAGTCATCTTTAACAGTAATTATGTTCAAATTGGTCATCGGTTGTCAGACCAACATCATCTTGGTTGTTTTAGGTGCAGTTAATCTTCAGTTCCGGGGTCCATTTTCCCCAGTTTCCTTGCAGTCAATTCTGGCAAGGATTGTGGCAGCTCAAGTTGTGGGTACAGCCTGGTCATCCTGTAGTTAACTTCTCTGCTTGGTTTTTAGTATTTGTAAGACAACTCACAGGATGTGGCTCAGAATATTACCTCTAGCTCTTGAGAAGAAGCTAAAGGTCCTTGGCCATGCTTCAGGACTGCATTATTATTATTGAGTCTCCTTTGCCTGTCTTCCTTTGCTTCCACATTTCTCACTTCTCTGATTAAACTTATGTTTTGACTACAGATTTCCACAGACAAAAGACAGGCAGAAGACATGGAGGGGAGACAAGGACCATAGGATCCTGCTCCATTTCTTTTTCACTTACATGTGGAATCTAAAATATAATATAAAAACAGATAAGTAGTAGCAAAACAGAAACAGGCTCACAGATATGGAGAATTAGTGATTTCCAGTGTGGAGAGGCAAATGGGGGCAAAATAAGGATAGAGGATTAAGAGATAATAAGCTACAAGGATATAGTGTATAGCACTGGGAATATCCAATATTTTATAATAACTTTAAATGGATAGAATCTATAAACATATTGAATCACTATGTGGTACACCTAAATGAGTATAATATTGTAAATCATTAATTATAACTATACTTTAGTATATAAAAAAAAAACACAGAAGTACCTTGCCTATTTCCCAAGAAGACTCATCCAGTATTCTAGCCTGATTGGTACATGCTGAGAGTTGGACAGGGCAGGGGGCTGGATGGCTGGCATTTAGTATTCAGATTCTCATTCATTACCCAGTTTTCAGCCCAGTGACAAACTGCCCCCTCAGATGGTCTTGGAGAGTTACCTAACTCAGTGTGTTGGACGTGAATTTGCACGTGTGAGAGCTCAATGAGCCATGCCCCATGTTTTCAGCCCCACTGTATAGCCTGGACTTGATTTGGATGGTTCCAGTCCTTTCTATCACGGAGACTTGAGGATTCTATAGCATGAATCATCTTGCCTATTATTGTCATTCCCCTCCCCCACAGTTTGGTTTTAAGAATCTCTGCTTTGCTAAATCAGTTATGACTCATCCATCTATTTTCCAACCTTCAGAATTCTATAGACAATCTTTCTGATCTTTTGTCTCTGTATAAAGGCACAAATTGTATGTCTTATATCTTTTTACTGTTATTAATGGGGCTCTGGGATGGAGCAGAGATAAACATATGTCATCTGTCTACCTTATGTGTCTGCAAATCTCCTGTCTTTGTTTCTTTAATTCTTAAGTCAAGTATGAATACTACCTGCAGGAAATGGTGTAAAGAAAACAGTACTTCTTCTTTGGGTAAAAACAGCCATTTCTCCCATTTTGAACTCCTTCAAGAATGCCCATAATCTAATGCAATTCAATAAATCTATAAAGCTGTGTGCTTCCCAGAGCAATTTAGATAAAGTGGTAAGAGTGGGTTCCATTTGGGTCAGTTTGTAGTACCTGGTTGCCATGGTCACAGGCTCTATATAAATGGAGCAAACAAATAATAAAATACTGAATTTTTTTTTCTCAGCACCAGAAATTTATATTATTCAGATATTTACACATATAGCAGATTTACCAAGCCTTCAAAAATATCAAAATGGACCTACTTCTTAAAGGGCACACTTTTGCTATTGGCAGTTAAAGGGACACAAATTATTGCTTTGGACAAGCAGGTACTAAAAGAAAAATAAAATATAATCTTCCACTATTTGATTTTAGTTTCCTTTCAGAGATTATCTGCTTCTATACAAAAAAGATTTGCTTCACTTTTCAATCACTAAAGATAAGTCCTTTGGTGAATAACGGTTCTAAGATCTTTGCTCATTTGCAGTTAGTATTAATGACTATTAACATCAAAGGTAGATTTATGCTACTATGTCACCGCAGAAGGTAACTTCAGTTGAAGATAGCCAAGGCTTTCTTTTCTGTTTGCTTATTTTTTTGGCCTCACCCAAGGCATGCAGGATTTCCTGATGAGGGATTGAAACCATGCCCCTGGCATTGGGAGTGAGGAATCTTAACCACTGGACTGCCAGGAAAGTCCACAAAACTTTTATTTTTTCTTCTTTAAACAAGCCTTTCTTTTTTATTTTTTAAAGTGCACAAGACTTTAATTTTATTTTATTTTTTTTTTCTTTTGCCTTTATCTTTATTTTTTATTATTTTTTTTTGGCATTTTTTTTTAATTTTATTTTTATTTTTTTTTAATTTATTTATTTATTTTTAATTTTTACTTTACAATTCTGTATTGGTTTTGGCATAGATTGACATGAATCCACCACAGGTGTACATGCGTTCCCAAACAAAAATTTTAGCTTTTATTTCATTTTCAAGAAAGCACTTAAATGAGATCTACTCCTCAGCAGAATTTTAAGTGTATGGTGTAATAGCCTTCATTATGGATACAATGTTGTATAGCAGCTCTCTAGAAAATACTCATTTTGCATCACAGAATCTGTATATTTAGTGATTAATAACTTCCCATTTCTTTCAAATGACCTTCAAATGACTCATAAGTCACTAACCAGCCAATCATTTTTCCCCGGAGATCTTTCCTCTGTTCTTTGACGCAGCCTAGATTTGATGTGATATTTTAGAAAAATGTAGTAAAATTTAAATCAGAGCCTAGGCAGTAGAATATATTTTAGGCTTATGGAGAGGTACATGAGGGAAATATAATTCTCCAGTTAGTTTCTGTTTCTGTTTTCAACTGGGGGAAGTTTTGAGTAGGCAATAAGTTAGAGATTTGTGATTGATTAAAATTTCTCTCCTGCTTTCTGAGACAAATAGAATAGCATAAATCTAAAGGAGTGAAAAGCAAAGGAGAAAAGGAAAGCTATACCCATCTGAATGCAGAGTTCCAAAGAACAGCAAAGAGATAAGAAAGCCTTTCTCAGCCATAAGTGCAAGAAATAGAGGAAAAGAGCGGAATGGGAAAGACTAGAGATCTCTTCAAGAAAATTAGAGATACCAAGGGAGCATTTCATGCAAAGATGGGCTCGATAAAGGGCAGAAATGGTATGGACCTAACAGAAGCAGAAGATATTAAGAAGAGGTGGCAAGAATACACAGAAGAACTGTATAAAAAAGATCTTCAAGACCAAGATAATAACGATGGTGTGATCACTCACCTAGAGCCAGACATCCTGGAATGTGAAGTCAAGTGGGCCTTAGAAACTGTCACTATAAACAAAGCTAGTGGAGGTGATGGAATTCCAGTGAGCTATTTCAAATCCTGAAAGATGATTCTGTGAAAGTGCTGCACTCAATATGCCAGCAAATTTGGAAAACTCAGCAGTGGTCACAGGACTGGAAAAGGTCAGTTTTCATTCCAATCCCTAAGAAAGGCAATGCCAAAGAATGCTCAAACTACCGCACACTTGCACTCATCTCACACACTAGTAAAGGAATGCTCAAAATTCTCCAAGCCAGGCTTCATCAATACGTGAACCGTGAACTTCCAGATGTTCAAACTGGTTTTAGAAAAGGCAGAGGAACCTGAGATCAAATTGCCATCATCTGCTGGATCATCAAAAAAGTAAGAGAGTTCCAGAAAAACATCTATTTCTGCTTTATTGACTATGCCAAAGCCTTTGACTCTGTGGATCACAATAAACTGTGGAAAATTCTGAAAGAGATGGGAATACCAGACCACCTGACCTGCCTCTTGAGAAATCTGTATGCAGGTCAGGAAGCAACAGTTAGAACTGGACATGGAACAACAGACTGGTTCCAAAGAGGAAAAGGAGTATGTCAAGGCTGTATATTGTCACCCTGCTTATTTAATTTCTATGCAGACTACATCATGAGAAATGCTGGGCTGGAAGAAGCACAAGCTGGAATCAAGATTGCTGGGATATATATCAATAACCTCAGATATGCAGATGACACCACCCTTATGGCAGAAAGTGAAGAACAAAAGAGCCTCTTGATGAAAGTGAAAGAGGAGAGTGAAAAAGTTGGCTTAAAACTCAACATTCAGAAAACGAAGATCATGCCATCCAGTCCCATCATTTCATGGCAAATAGACGGGAAAACAGTGGAAACTGTATTATTTTTTTGGGTTCCAAAATCACTACAGATGGTAAATGCAGCCATGAAATTAGAAGATGCTTACTCCTTGGAAGAAAAGTTATGACCAATCTAGATAGCATATTCAAAAGCAGAGACATTACTTTGCTAACAAAGGTCCGTCTAGTCAAAGGTGTGGTTTTTTCAGTAGTCATGTATGTGATTGGACTATAAAGAAAGCTGAGCACCGAAGAATTGATCCTTTTGAACTGTGGTGTTGGAGAAGACTCTTGAGAGTCCCTTGGACTCTAAGGAGATTCAGCCATTCCATCCTAAAGGAGATTAGTCCTGAGGGTTCATTGAAAGGACTGATGTTGAGGCTGAAACTCCATTACTTTGACCACCTGATGCGAAGAGCTGAAAAGACCCTGATGATGGGAAAGATTGAAGGCAGGAGGAGAAGGGGATGACAGAGGATGAGATGGTTGGATGGCATCACTGACTCAATGGACATGAGTTTGGATAAACTCTGGGAGTTGGTGATGGATAGTGAGGTCTGGCTTGCTGCAGTCCATGGGGTCACAAGAAGTGGGACACAACTGACCGACTGAATGGAACTGAGGTGAAAATAAAACTTTCAACATTTATCCCCAGCAAAAAAGTTATGAAATATATAATTATATAACATGGAATGCAGAAAACAAGTCAAAGCTTTGGAGCCTGTTGGTCTCTACATGAAAGGTATGATAAGCTCCCTCTGGTGGTGGATTTAACAGTAATAATAATTGAACTATCAATAATAATAATAATAGAATAATAATATAATATACAACAATAATAATAGAATAAGATAACAATATATCACTAATAATAATTGAACTAATAATTGAGCTATTGTTTGGGTCTTCCCAAGTGGCTCACTGGTAAAGAATCTGCCTGCCAATGCAAAGATGCAGGAAATGAAGTCTCAATCCCTGGCTTGGGAAGATCCCCTGGAAATGGCAACCCACGCCAGTATTTTTTTTTCTACATTTTATTTTTAAAATTATTTTATTTTATTTTTTTTACTTTTTATTATTATTATTTTTTACTTTACAATATTGTATTGGTTTTGCCATACATCAACATAAATCTGCCACGGGTGTACACGTGTTCCCCATCCTGAACCCTCCTCCCCTCTCCCTCCCCATAGTCCAGCATTTTTGCATAGAAAAGTCCATGGACCGAGGAGCTTGGCGGGCTATGTAGTCTATGGGGTTGCAAAGAGTCTGACATGCATCCTATTATTTAAACCCCAATTCTATGAAATTTAAAGGATCTTTGAATTGTCAACAGTCATGCCATCGAAATTGCCATTTAGATTCTTTCCCAGGCTCTAGACTAGGGAAATAGATCACCACAGGATATTTATTCATTCATTTTGCTAGAGTCATCTGACAAAGACAAAAGGTTCAGGAATTCAGTGATACTGTTTTGTCATCTAGAGCCTATCTAAAAATTTATAGACTCATTCATTCACTCACTCAGGTATTGTCTCTTACAGAGGAATGTTGGAATTTTTGTGGGGAGTGGCTGCAGTGCTGAGGACTTGAAATTTCTCTTCCATTGCCATTGTTCACTGGCATAAACCGACATGTGCAGTGTCTTTGTGATATCTGGGTACAGGATTTACTGCTATCAACTTCTGCTCTGTTACTTTCAGTAAATAAGATTTTATCCATTCCCTTGTGTTTGTATAAAGGCAGAAAATTGTAAGCCTTATGTCCTTTACTGTTATTGAAGGGACTTCTAGAATGGAGTAGAAGCACATGATTAGACTGCCTTGTATATCTTCTCTTACTATTTTAGCTAAAAATGTATTTTAATACAATACAGTGAAGAGATATACATTTGGCTTTGAAAAGCATAAAATTGAAACATTTAATATAGGCAGCCTTACACAGTATAGTATGGGAATGACTCCCCTCTGCACTGGCCTTCCTTTTCTGCCACAAATTTAGGGCCTTGAATGTAGGCTCAGTCATTCAGTTTCCATATAGACACACAAAAACTAGAATGAAAACTCTGTAAATTCACAATTACTCAAAAATCAATCATTTAATAGCCCTTTCATTAATTATTTAATTTACCTTATAAATGTAGTTATTAAAATGAAAAGTAATTCTCGAGTATTACTTAAAGGAAAAGAGCAAACACTTTAAAACACCAATGTTTTTCTGAAAGCAAAATGTCACTGAGAAGCCTATATTGTCTTGCAGGGTAATTGTGTGCACACAGTAAACACTCAAAAATCAGTCTTTATAGTTCTTAGATTCAAACAACAAAAACATCTGGACTACCTTGATGTTTCTTTTTCTCAAATGATGTTTTTTAAGTTTTGATTGGATCCTGTCAATATAAGCCAAAAAAAAAAAGATCTTTCTTTGATATGATAGTGCTATAAAGACAAAGCAGAGTCCATAAAACTGAGACAGACACATATGGAATCATATTCTGTCAGAACTCTAGAAAGAAAAGAATGTTGTTTCAGTGTGAACTGAAAACTGGTCTTCTCTTTATTTTCTCTGTTGTCAGAGTAAGGTAAAGATTGAGAGGTATATAATTCAAAATTTCTACATCAGAAATGGAGACAATCATGGCTTGAATCTGAATTCACTGATTCTAAGAGATTCTAAGTGATTCTAAGATTCTTTGATGGCTGTGTATCAAAGTAATCTGGGAAATTACTAAAATTATAGATTTCTGAGATGCCCCCTCTCCTTGACACCTTGGAGATTCTAATTCAGTGAGTCAGGGTGAGGTCAAAGCATCTGTGCATTTGATAAGCACCCTCCAATGCAGGGTCCCCAATCTCAGGTATCTAATGCCTGATGATCTGAGGTAGAGCTGATGTAATAATAGAAATAAAGTGCACAATAAAGGTTATGTGCTTGAATCATCCCCAAACCATTTTCCCTCTCCTCCAGGTCTGCAGAAAAATTGACTTCCATGAAACTGGTCTCTGGTGCCAAAAAGGTTGTGGCCTACTGCTCCAATGATTCTAAAGCAGTGGATCCACTCAGTGATATTTAAGTACCATTCCTATTTGTGGCTACCCTTCCTTGACTCAAAGTCACAGACAAATAACTATAACTGTATTGCATCTCCGCTTTGAAAGTTTCTCAGTCATGTCTGACTCTTTGTGACCCCATGGAATTCTCCAGGCCAGAATAATGGAGTGTGTAGCCTTTCTCTTCTCCAGGGGATCTTCTCAACCCAGGGACTGAACCCAGGTCTCCTGCATTGCAGGCGGATTCTTCACCAGCTGAGCCAAAAGGGAAGCCCATCTCCACTTTGTCAGAAACCCTCCTTTGACTACTCTAAGGAGAACTCCCCCATCACTCTCCAGTGTATCAGTCAGGACAGGCTTGGTTATGTTGTAGTAACAAACAGCTCCACCTTTTTATTACCTTTGAGCAGAGTTATATTTTTACTCACATAAACTTTTTAGGTAAAGTCCAGGCAAATTTTCACCCAGGTCACCTTCCACATGGTGGCCCAGCACTCCAGTCTCCTCCTGTCTCCAAGGCAACATGCACTGTCCTGATTGCCACATTAAAGGGAGGTGAGTTGGAGAGTCAAATAACAGCACTCCAACAGTGCAGCCTGGCAGTCACATAACTATTCTATTGGATTGGCCAAAACGTTTGTTCAAGCTTTCCATAACATCTTAAGGAAAACTGGAATGAACTTTTTGATCAACCCAATACTTACATTTTTACTATCCAGAATAAGTCAAGTGGGCATGCATGAGGGTAAAGTAAACCTATGCATACTCAGAACTATAAGAAAACCAGATATTCACTAGTAATGTTTATCACATGATATTCATTTTTGCCTATCATACATTTTCTGATATTATATTTCTATTTGTGTATTCTGTTATTGTCCGTTCTCACAAAATGGCAAAATTTTGTAGGCCAGGATCTTTATTTTGTTTACCACCAGTGATTGTTACTCTGCCTGGCACATAGTAAACATGTAAAGAAACTGTTGAATAAATGAATAGATGAAGACAGAGAGCTGTCTAGTAGGATTCAGACAGTCATTTAAACCAGGTAATTAGGGGAAAAACAAACAAACAAACAAACCAAGCACAGCCATTGTTTATTCTTTTCCTGGGAGAATTAGGCAATTAAACATTTATTGAGTACTTGTATTTTCTAAGACTTGCAAAACTGAACACACCAATATAATCACAACCCAAACTGAGAGTATGTGTCAGTAAAGAAGAAAATAAAATACTGAAATCTAGTCATATAATGACAAACTCTCAGTGATTATCTGTTTTATGAAAGCTTCTTCTTCTTTTTTTTCAAGATAATTCACAGGACTTTTCTTAATAGCAATCTCCCCAGGAGAACTTAAAATATGTTTCGATTTACACATGAGCTCCTACCAATATATCTACAAAATCAGCCATGATTGTAGTAAGGCTTTAATGCTACAGAGATTCTCAACAAGAGAAAGGAAATCCAGGCAGAGAACTTCAGGAGCCATTTTGGTTCTTCAGCATATTTCATCTCATTCCTAAACTCCCTCTAGTGTCTAAAAAGAATAAGGTCCATTGGTATGGGTAGTGAACACAACCATCACTTTAAAAGTAGCAAAGGAAACTTTCTGAATGTGATTTTGAAAAGGAGAGAAAAAATCATTTAATTGTAAAGTTTTATGTGTTGGAAATGTATTTCTAAGATTTTTTCCCCTTTTTCAGCTTTAATGAGGTATAACTGACAAAGAAAACTAAGATAATTAAAATGCACAATTTGATTCAGTATATGTACACATTGAGAAAGGATTCTTTCCATTGAGTTAATCAACACAATTATCACCTCACATATTTAACTTTTTACCTTTTCTATTGAGAACATTTAAGTTCTACTCTTTTTTTTTTTCAAATACACACACACACACACACAGAAATCTGAAAGGAAATATACACAATGGCTTATTGATTTACTAATCCCTGGTGACTCAGGGCTTCCCAGGTGACGCTAGTGGTAAAGAACCTGCTTGCCAACCAACCGAGGAAACATAAGAGATATGGGTTCAATTCCTGAGTCGGGAAGATCTCCTGGAGAAGGAAATGGCAACCCACTCCAGTATTCTTGCCTGGAGAATCCCCACGGGCAGAAGAGCCTGGCAGGCTACAGTCCATAGTGTTTCAAAGAGTCATACACAACTGAAGCGACTAAGCACACACACGGTGGCTCAGACCGCAAAGAATTTGCCTGTAATGCAGGAGACCAGGGTTCAATCCCTGGGTTAGGAAGATCCCCTGGAGAAGGAAATGGCAACCCACTCCAGTATTCTTGCCTGGAGAATTCCATGGACAGAGGAGCCTGGAAGGCTATGGTTCATGGGGTTGCAAAGAGTTGGAAACAACTGAGTGACTAACACATAAGACATATAATTTGTGCACATGGTTGGAAATTCAAAGGCAATGGGAAGGCACAAATCTAGGACAGAAAACCTCCCCATTCTCTGTCTTCAATTGAATTCCTATTAAAGTTTTCCTGTTCAGAGTAGCCCTGACACATACATAGTACCATGAGTAAAAGAGATAGCTAGTGGGAAGCTGCTATATAGCATAGGATGCTCAACTTGATGCTTTGTGGTGATCTAGAGGGGTGGGGGGGGGACGAGAAGGAGGGAGATTCAAGAGGGAAGGGATATATGCATACATATGACTGATTCACTTTGTTGTACAGCACAGTTGCTCAGTCGTTTCTAACTCTTTGTGACCCCATGGACTTTGTTATACAGCATAAACTGATACAACATGGTAAAGCAATTATATTACAATTTAAAAAAAAGAGAAATGTTTACATGGGGAAAAAAGTCTCAATCAATTTCAAGAAAAGCAAACAAACAAAATCATATGCATCTTTCAGCAAGTATCTATATAGAATGTTGCCTTTAAAAAATCTATATAAAAGGAATTGAACTATAAGAAGTGTTTTGCTTTCTCTTTTCACTTGCTTTTAAGGATATTTCCAGAATACCTCCTAATTTTTTGGCAGTAACACAGTATTTATATTGTTTTAATGCCTAATTTTTTGATATATAGCATTCATCCATTTGTTTGCACTTTGTTTTCCTATTCCCATATTGATAGACATTTTATTACTAGAAATAATGCTACCTTGGACATTCTTGTACATAAATTTCTTTAACTTTTGTGTATATGCAAAGATAAATAGAAATTCTGAGTTGTATATACAAATTTGTTATAAAAATATTACCAAATTCCTCTCTAAAGTAGCTATACTAATTTATTCTTATAGGTATTGTTTTTTAATCAAATTTTTTATGCTAAATGAAACAAACCAGTAATGGAGAAATAAATACATAGTTAATTTGGAGTCACAATTTCAAAATTTTTTGCTTATAAGGTTTTACCTTAAGCTTTGATAAAAGAAATCTCATTTTTGAGCATTTATTTAGAATTTAGTTACTATTTTTGGGCTCCAAAATCACTGCAGATGATGACTGCAGCCATGAAATTAAAAGACGCTTGCTCCTTGGAGGAAAAGCTGTGACCAACCTAGAGAGCGTATTAAAAAGCAGAGACATCACTTTGCTGACAAAAGTCCATATAATCAAAGCAATGGTTTTTAAGATCTTCCCTGGTGGCTCAGAGGTTAAAGCGTTGATCCCTGGGTCAGGAAGATCCCCTGGAGAAGGAAATGGCAATCCACTCCAGTATTCTTGCCTGGAGAATCCCATGGATGGAGAAGCCTAGTAGGTTACAGTCCACAGGGTCGCAAAGAGTCGGACACGACTGAGCGACTTCACCTTACCTGACTTCACCTATGTACTGATGTGAGAGTTGGACCATAAGGAAGGCTGAGTGCCAAAGAATTAATGCTTTCTAACAGTGGTGCTGGAGAAGACTCTTGGAGAGTCTCTTGGACAGCAGGAGAGCAAACGAGTCAATCCTAAAGGAAATCAATCTTGAATATTCACTGGAAGGACTGATGCTGAAGGTGAAATTCCAGTCTTTTGGCCACCTCATGCAAAGAGCTGACTCACTGGAAAAGACCTTGATGCTGGAGGAGGAGAAGGGGATGACAGAGGATGAGACGGTTGGATGGCATCACTGATGTGATGGACATGAGTTTGAGTAGGCTCCGGGAGTTGCTGAGGGACAGGGAAGCCTGGCACGTTGCAGTGTATCGGGTTGCAAAGAGTTGGACAGGACTGAGCTACTGAACAGCAACAACTACTGTATTCTATGTAATGCTGAGTGGTCTCTTGGGATGATAAGGTACAGACACACCTCATTTTATTGCACTTCACAGACTTTTAAAAATTGAAGGTTTGTGGCAACCTTGTATCAGGCAAGTCTATTGCCACCATCTTCACTTCATGTCTCTGTGTCACATTTTAGTAATTCTCAAAATTTACAGACCCTCCACCAGCAAAAAGACTACGACTCATTGAAGGCTCAGAAGATGATTAGCATGTTTTATCAATAAAGTGTTTTAAATTAAAGATGTAATTCCTTAGATATAATGTTATACTTTAATAGACTATAGTATAAGGTAAGCATAACCTTTATAAGACTGAAAAATCAAAAAACTTTTGTGACTCACTTTACATTATTTGCTTTTCTGCAGTGTTCTGGAACTAAACTCACAATATCTCCACTATATATGATTGCCTTTATTATTCAAAGCTACAGATTTTTTTTATATAGAAGAATATATTTTAAACTTTTCAATAAATACAGACTCAAAGTTAATTTAATTCAGGATATGTTTAACTAGTGACAAGAAACACAATTTTCAAAGATGGTGGTTTTTCTCCTTTTCATTTTGCATTAGATATCCTAATATTCTTATTCAAATAAAGATATTCACTGAGAAATGTTAACTGGAGTAAGCCCAGGTCTCCTGCATTGTAGGTGGATTCTTAAAGTCTGAGCCTCCAGGAAAGCCCTAGAATACTGTAATGGGTGGCCTATCCCTTCTTCAGGGGATTGTCCCAACCCAGGAATTGAACTGGGGTCTCCTTCATTACTGGTGGATTCTTTACAGGCTAGGCTACCAGGGAAGCCCACTAATTATGAAACATCATATATTTTGGAAAATCTTGTTTTAGGAGAAAAACATAATTTAATTAATTATCACCAAATGAATTTTTAATAGGACATATCAATTTAAGTGCATTTACATTCGCTTTTTCTATGGAAAAATACAACACATATAACTGCTGTATTTATTTTATTTTTTGTTGAAATAAAACATTGACATAAACGGCCTAATCACAACATTAACTAAATCAACTATCAATATTCGTAAGTGAAATGGAATCAAGTTTTATTTCAAAGAGCTATACATAATTTTGGCTCACAAATGACAGTATTACCCACCGAATATAATCATCCACTACACAAATTGTAAATCAGTCCCTAAAAGAAAAATAATGGCTATCGTTATTCACAGGACTTAATACAGACAATACACACATGCTTATTATCATATACACCAGTCAATAAAAAATCATCATGCAATAAGAACTTATTTTTTTTCCTTTTTTAAAATTGAAGTATAGTTGATTTACAATGTCTTATTTTTTCAAGTGTACAGGACAGCAATTCACACACACACACATATGTTCTTTTCCAGATTCTTTTCTCTTATAAGTTATTTACAAAATATTGAGTACAGTTCCCTATGTTTTACAATAGGTCCTTGTCAGGAAACAATCTGATGTACCAAGTTGCCTGAGAAGCCAACTTTTATGGGCTATATCTTTGAAACGGAAATATTAGAAATATATTTTATAAGACATTCATACATCAATCTGTATATGCCCAAATAGGTTTACCAATTGTGTTTCTCTTCTTAGACCACTGTAATAAAACATCACAGATTGGGTGACCCAAGCCAACACTTTAAAACATTTTTATTGGACTATAGATAATTTACAATGTTGTGTTAGATTCAGATGTACAGCAAAGTGAATCAGTTATACATATACATACATATATCCACTCTTATTTAGATTCTTTCCCCATGTAGGCCATTACAGAGTAGTGAGCAGAGCTCCCTGTGCTATACAATAGGTACTCATTAGTTACCTATTTTATATATAGTGTGTATATGTCAATCCCAACCTCCCAGTTTGTTCTTTCCGGTCTTACCCACTGGTAATCTTGTTTTCTACATCTGTAACTCTATTTCTGTTTTGTAGGTAAGTTCATTTGTATCCCTTTTTTAGATTTCACATATAAGTGATATCATATTGTTAGGTAGTTAGAATAGGAAAAAGGAGTCCAAAATGACAGTGGCTGAAAGACAAAGAACGGAGAAGCCCATGAAAATAGAACAAAGGAAGGTCCAAGGACTGGAGTAAGAACCTCAGGTGAAACAAACAGCCCTCCTGGCTAGCCCAATTTACATAGGGCAGTCTCAGAGGGAGGAGAAAAAACATATAAAAAGAGGAGTCAAAATTGAGACTGCTCTCTTCTTTTGGGTCAGCCCACCCTCATGCCTCAAGGATGAGGATGTATTTTCTTTTGCTTGCCAAATAAAACTAAGCTGTAACAGAGCTGTAACACTGGTCCACCATTTCAAATTTTTGCTGCGGTGAGACAGAACCGAGGAAATTAGACATTCCCCTGACAATATGATATTTGTCTTTCTGGGTCTGATTTACTAGGATAACAATTTCTGGGTCCATCCGTGCTGCTGCAAATGGTATTGTTTTGTTCTTTTTTTAAAGTTGAGTAAGATTCCACTTTATATATGTAGCATGTCTTTATTCATTCCTCTGTTGATGGGCATTTAGGTTGCTTCCATGTCCTGACTATTGTAAATAGAGTTGCTATGAACATTGGGGTGCATGTATCTTTCCAAGTTATGGTTTTCTCCAGATATACGCTCAGAAGCGCAGTTGCTGAATCACATGGTAGCTCTATTTTTCGTTTTTTAAGGAACGTCCATCCCGTGGCATTTACATTCCCACCAGCCATGTAGGAGAGCTCTCTTTTCTCCACACCATCTCCAGCATCTATTGTTTGTAGATTTTTTTTTTTTTTAAATCATGTTCCATTCTGGCCAGTGTGAGGTAATATCTCATTGTAATATTTATTTACATTTCTCTAGTAATTAGTTACATTGAGCATCTTTTCATGTGCTTTTTAGCCATCTTGTATCTTCTTTGGGGGCTTCCCAGGTGGATCAAGTGGTCAAGAGTCTGCCTGACAATGCAGGAGACACAGGCAGGAGATGTAGGTTCTACCCTTGGGTTGGGAAGATCCCCTGGAGGAGGAAATGGCAATCTACTCTGGTCTCCTTGCCTGGAAAATCCCTGGACAGAGGATCCTGGTGAGCTACAGTCTGTAGGGTCACAAGGAATAGGACATGACTTAGCGACTGAGCACCATGCACGTATCTTCTTTGGAGAAATATCTGTTTAAGTCTTCTGCCCATTTTTTGGATTGCATTGTTTTCTTTTTTGATGATAGTTGCATGAGCTATTTGTATGTTTTAGAAATCAATCTCTTCTCGGTTGCTTCATTTGCAAATATTTTCTCCCAGTCTGAGGGTTGTCTTTTTGCTTTGTTTATGGTTTCCTTTGTTGTGAAAAAGCTTTTAAGTTTAATTAGGTTCCATCTGTTTATTTTTGTTTTTATTTTCATTACTCTAGGATATGGATCAAAAAGGATGTTGCTGCGATTTATGTCAAAGAGTGTCCTGTCTATGTTTCCCTCTAAGTGTTTTATAGTATATTTAATCCACTTTGAGTTTATGTTTGTGTGTGATGTTAGGGAATGTTCTAATTTCATTCATTTACATATAGTTAACCAGTATTCCCAGTACCACTTCCAGAAGAGACTGTCTTTTATCCATTGTATATTCTTGCCTCTTTTTTCTTAGACTAGGTGACCATAGCTGTGTGGGTTTATCTCTAGATTTTCCACCCTGCTCCATTGATCTGTATTTCTGTGTTTCTGTCAGTACCATACTGCCAAGGGCTTCCTTGGTGCTTCAGACAGTAAAGAATCTGCCTGCAATGTGGGAGACCTAGGTTCGATCCCTGGGTTGGGAAGATACCCTGGAGAAAGGAATGGTTATCCACTTCAGTATTCTTGCTTGGAAATTTCCAGGGACAGAGGAGCCTGGCAGGTCACAGTCTATCGGGTCACAAAGAGTCAGACATGATGGAGTAACTAACACTTTCATTTTCACCATACTGCCAAACAGCAGACATTTATTTTCTCACAGTTCTAGAGGCTGGATGTCCAGGATTGAGGGGTTGGTAGGTCTGATTTCTCTTGAGGCCTCTCTCCTTGGTTTTCAGATGGCTGCTTAGTGTCCATCTCAAATGATCTTTTCTCTCTGTGCCAGCACACCCCTTCTTCTCTGTCTGTATCTCCTGCTCTCTTCTTATAGAGTACCAGCTGGACTGGATTAGGATCCACTCCCCCATTTCATCTCACACAAACTTAAATTCCCTGTTAAAGGCTCTGTGTCCAAATAATTAACTTCCTTAGAAACTATGGGTTAGGACTTCAATGTATGAATTCATATATTCATACATTCATTGAATTCATACATTCATACATTCATTGAATTCATACATTCAATGTATGAATTCTGAGTGGGGATGCAATTCAGTCCATAGTATCAGTCTACAGAAATAATCGATATTGTTACCAATAATCTGAAGAAAAGAGTTTGTTTATACCACCAGTGAGAGTGCTAGCTGTGGGCAGGATAGACTCAGGATCATCAATACCTATGCTTCAGTGGCTTCCCAGGTGGCTCAGAGGTAAAGAGTCCACCTGCAATACAGGAGACATGGGTTCAATCACTGGGTAGGAAAGATCCCCTGGAGAAGGAAATGGCAACCCACTCCAGTGCTTGCCTAGAGAATCCCATGGACAGAGGAGCCTGGCAGGCTACAGTCCAAAGGGTCACAAAGAGATGGACATGACCGAGTGACAGAGCAGAGAACATGGTGTAGAACAGCAATCTACTTTGCTTTCAACAGTGCCTGAAACCCCAGGCTCTGGAGCCAGAATTTTTAAGTGTGAGTCTCAGTATTACTACTGTGATCTTAGATCAAATACCAAATTTTTCCTGCCTTAGCTTCCTCACCTTTAAAATGGGAGTAAAAATAATTCCTGTTCCTAGGAATTGTGCAAAATGCATCCGTCTGTGTAAAGTGTTTATAATAGAGTGGGGCACGTAGTCTAAGTTTTGAGTCTTCACTGACTTTGTCATTGTTGTCCTTAAGCATAAGTTAACCTATATTGGATATTTGAAAAATTATTAGAAATCAAAGAAGAAATCAAGTGGAAAATGCTGAGCAAAGACGCTAAAGACCAAGGTGGTATATGTAAGACAGTTTTGGCTTTTATCAGGAGCTTGATGATATTCCAAGGGTGAAGGAATGAAATCTTGAAACCAGAACATTCTGACATGTGGTCAGACATTTTGACTAAGTCATTTTGACATGACATGTTGACAGCACTGACATTTTAATGTGATCCTTTTATCTTGACCACATAAAGCAACTGCTTCAAAATGTGAAATCAGTGTTTTATTACCAAATAAGATGTGCACACCAGACATCTCTGAGTCTTACCCGCCTTTGAGCAGTACATTCCCTGACACCCCCTACCTTCCCATGGATGTGCGTTTCAGAATTGTGCATATTTTTTATTCCTCCCAATTTAATTCAGTCGTGTCCAACTCTTTGCAACCCTGTGGACTGTAAACCACCAGGTTCCTCAGGCCATGGAATTTTCCAGGCAAGAATAATACAGTACTGACCATTTCCTTCTCCAAGGGATCTTCCCAACCCCAGGGACTGAACCCAGGTCTCTTGTTTCTGCTGTATTGGCAGGCAGATTCTTTACCACTCGTGCCACTTGGAAAGCTCCCCAAAACAAGTGCTCAGTTGTGTCCAACCCAATTTAACTGGTAATAAGTTCTTTTGCCATTGCAATAAAAATAGAAGGAAATTGTAAAGATTTTTGGTAGTCTTTTTCACTGTGCTCTCTCGTAGTACACTTTGGAGCAGAAGCATTGCTAGATGTATACAGTGGTTCTCTCTGATTACTTGGAAAACCTTTAAAATGAGGTATTTCAAGGAAGCTGCAGTAGGGTGAGCAGTAGCTGAGCTCAGATGCAATAAAGCTCTGGACCCAAGATTAATTCTGGGTCTGGCCATAAATCAAAACCAAGACAACTGTGATACATTTCACAGCAAATTGTCAATTACAAATTGGCTCTAGTGAAATCATTAAATCACTTATTCTATCTCCAAAGAAAATATAATAAAACACAGCTTCAGAAAATGATACTCGTTAGCCATTGGACAAAAGACTGATGGGCAGAATTTAATGGTTGATCTGTGGGAAAGCTGTCACGTGAGTCCTGTGAATGTTTACAGTGAACCTTATAGATACAATGTGAATTGCATACACAGAGGATGGTATTTTTGAAGTTGTGTGCTGCAGTGGCCCCAGGGCAAAAACAGCCCCATCACTAGATGTTTGAAATCTGTCTGCAGACCCTCTTCTTCCCCATTTAAGTTCTCTTTCTCTTCTCAGTATTGTTTTTGAGATGAACAAATCTGAGAAGCAATGTGTGCAGGAAAACCACAAGTCTCTATTTTAAGGTGCTAGTGGCTTCATGTGCCAAGATTCTTCTTTTATAAGTTTACCAAAATGTGAATTGTTTTAAAAAATTAAGAATGCTAAGCCAATGTTGCTTAACAGCACCTTTAAAATATTTTGTCTTTATTTTATTTCTTTATTTCTGGCTGTGCTGGGTATTTGTTGCTGAGCATGGGCTTTCCCTAGTTGTGAAGAGTGGGGGTTCCTCTCTAGTTGTCATGCATGGGCTTCTTATTGTGGTGGCTTCTCTTGTTGTGGAGTAAAGACTCCAAGGCACATGGTCTTCAGAAGTTGGGGTGCACTGGCTTACTTGCCCTGTGGCATGTGGAATTTTCACAAAACTGTGTCCCCTGCATTGACAGGTGAATTCTTAACCCACTGGACCACCAGGGATGTCCAGTAGCTTGTTTTGTAAACTGTTGATTCCAGGGCAAGTTTTATGACAACATTCAGCCATGTCTTTAAAAGTTCTAACACCCTTCAGGACATTTGTCTCTGCTTCAAGAGAGCAAACAAAAACCACTACCAAAGCAAACAAACAAAAAACAAGCAGAAACCTGTCTGCTCCCTTGTGCTGAAATGGAACAGCCTTGCTCAAAGCCCACTTGAGAGGGGGCAAATACTGCAGTTCACAACCTGCCTGACCAAAGAAAGCTCTGGTACCCAGAGAAAGAGGGCATCATCCTGTAACTATAAAATCAGTTCACTTCTGGTTCTTAAGTTGCTGTAACCTAAGCCCCTCCAGACCTAACTTAACTGGACAGAAAAATGTTCCTCTCAAATGATCTCCTATTTTCTTGGCCAAATATCTGCCCCAAGACACAGAGTCTACTGTCTCATCTTCCTCTTTTCCTACCTGCTCGTCTGGAGAAGACTCTTGAGAATCCCTTGTACTGCAAGGAGATCATACCAGTCAATCCTAAAGGAAATCAGTCCTGATTATTCTTTGGAAGGACTGATGTGGAAGCTGAAGCTCCAATCCTTTGGCCACCTGATGCGAAAAACTGACCCACTGGAAAAGACCCTGATGCTGGGAAAGATTGAAGGCAGGAGGAGAAGGGGATGACAGAGGATGAGATAGTTGGATGGCATCACCAACTCGATGGACATGAGTTTGAGCAAGCTCCAGGAGTTGGTGATGGACAGAGACGCCTGGTGTGCTGCAGTCCTTGGGGTGGCAAAGAGTCGGACGCGACTGAGCGACTGAACTGAACCTGCTTGTCTGTCACCCATGTCACAGCTGCCCCTGTGCTATCTGACCGTCATGCAAACCTTGTTTGGGGCAAATGCTGCCGCTGAGGTTTACGTTGTGATTCCTCCACTACAGCTTCCAAATTCCAAGGCAGGCCCTTCTCATTCTTCACACCACAGCTAAGTCCAGGTGAGACTTTTAACTAGACTTCCTGAAGCTTGGGAGAGAAAGAGAGGAGAAGGGAGGGAGAAAAAAGAAGAAGGAAAGGGATAGAGCAAAAGAGAGAGAGATTGAGAGACATACACATGCTGTCACTCCTTCCCCTACTCCTCTGCCAAAACCACACACATACACAAAAGAAGCCTTAAAAATTATTACTGGATTATGTGCTAGGCCATAAAAATATTTTTAACAACAACAAAGAGCCAAAATATTATGTGGACTCCATTCTGTTAGCTTGATATTCTAATACATTTAGAATGCAGAAATAAAATTAATTTACTTAATGCTCTGTGGTGGTCTGAATGGGAAAGAAGTCCAAAGGGAGTGGATATATATTTATATATTGTATATGCATATATATGTATATGTATATATATATGTATATATATATGTATAGTTCCAAGGTGACTCAGTGGCAAAGAATCTGCCTGCCAAAGAGGAGACACAGGAGATACAGGTAGGATTCCTTAGCTAGGGAAGATACCCTGGAGAGGGAAATGGCAATCCAATCCAGTATTCTTGCCTGGAGAATCCTATGGACAGAGGAGGCTGAAAAGCTACAGTCCATGGGGTCACAAAGAGTCGGACATGACCTAGTGACTAAACAATGTGTGTGTGTATGTTGTTGTACAGGAGAAACTAACACAACATTGTAAAGCAACTATGCTGCTGCTGCTGCTAAGTCGCTTCAGTCGTGTCCAACTCTGTGCGACCCCATAGACGGCAGCCCACCAGGCTCCCCAGTCCCTGGGATTCTCCAGGCAAGAACACTGGAGTGGGTTGCCATTTCCTTCTCCTTAAAGCAACTATACTCCAATAAAAATTAATTGCAAAAAGAGAAATTGAAAAACAGTCCCCATACATTTCAATATTTAAAAATCCTCACACTCTTAAATAATCTATGAGTTACATGAAAAAACATCATAAAATTATGAAATATATAGTGCTAAATGAATAACATCAGAATCAGCATATATCAAAAGATAGCAGATGTAGCCAAAGCTGTTCTAATTAGCTCAGGAAACCCTGAACAATCTGAATGCATGAGGTGGTAAACACAACGAAACTCCTGCCTCATTAGGGAGCAACACCACATAGTTAGGACTTTTTATGGATAAGTTTGACCAAACCATCTGGAACTAATAATCTCTACTTTATACAAATTGTTTCTGAGATCTACAAAAGGTCACCTCATCTCCTTCTGTTATCATTTCTTCTTTGAGCCTGTCTGTGAATGCTTGTCTATTAGAGAAGCCATACTTTATTTAAAGTATCTGGTTTCTTAGGGAATTATTTATTGAAAAATTTAATCATTTTGGATAATACTAATGTATACCTTAGTGTGTCTTTGTTTGTGGTTTCTCTTTTTTTTCTTGAAATATTTTTCCCTTAAGTGTTAGACTGCCATTGTTTTCTTTTTTTTTAAATTGTTGTTTCTCATATTTGAATGAGGGTTTTTTCTTGGATCAGCTATTTCTAGGACAGTAGAGCTGGGGAAGAGCCAAAGAATGCTGGTAGTTTAGGCTTTGGTTCCTTGGTCTGTTGTCTGCAAACATTTTCTCATCAACATTTTCCACCAGAGAGTTAATTCCACTCAGGGCAGGTGATCTTCCTATTGGTGAAAGTCTTAGTCACTCAGTCGTGTCTGACTCTGAGATCCCATGGGCTGTAGACTGCAAGTCTCCTCTGCTCATGGAATTCTCCAGGCAAGATTACTGTTGTGGAATACAAGAATACTGTTCCCTTCTCCAGGGGATTTTCCTGACCCAGGGATTGAACCCGGGTTTCCTGCTTTGCAGCCAGATTCTTTACTGTCTGAGCCACCAGGGCAGCCACTCAGGGCAGCTGATCTTCCTATCTTAGATTCAAGTCCCTTGTGTGACCAGCCTTGATGGGGTTGTACATCTACCATTTCTCCATGCTCTTGCCACATCATCAGCCTTGTTCTTGCAATAATGCTGTGTCTTCTCTCTTCTTGTGGCCCCACTGATGTAAGACCTCAAAAGAGTTCAGGGAAATTCTCAGAGCCTTCTCATAGCTTCTGATGAATTAGGATCTCTGCTCCATATCTTGGAGAAGGCAATGTCACCCGACTCCAGTACTCCTGCCTGGAAAATCCCATGGATGGAGGAGCCTGGTGGGCTGCAGTCCATGGGGTCGCTACAAGTCAAACGTGACTGGGTGACTTCACTTTCACTTTTCACTTTTATGCATTGGAGAAGGAAATGGCAACCTACTCCAGTGTTCTTGCCTGGAGAATCCCAGAGATGGGGGAGCCTGGTGGGCTGCCGTCTATGGGGTCGCACAGAGTCGGACACGACTGAAGTGACAGCAGCAGCAGCAGCAGCTCCATATCTATAGCAGCAGGATGTGTGCTCCCTCACTATGGACCCACAAAGCTGCTCATCTTCTTGTGTGTGAGTTGGGGTTACAGGGTTTCAAATTTTAATGAAGAAGAGACTTCTTTGTTTCCTATGCTCCCAGTTGCTTTTGGTTGGTTTCAGGGAGAAACAGGAAGAACAGTTCAGTTAAGATCAGTTGCTCAGTCGTGTCCAACTCTTTGCAACCCCATGAATCTCAGCATGCCAGGCCTCCTTGTCCATCACCAACTCCCAGAGTTCACTCAGACTCACGTCCATCGAGTCAGTGATGCCAGCCAGCCATCTCATCCTCTGTCGTCCCCTTCTCCTCCTGCCTCCAATCCCTCCCAGTGTCAGGGTCTTTTCCAATGAGTCAACTCTTTGCATGAGGTGGCCAAAGTACTGGAGTTTCAGCTTTAGCATCATTCCCTCCAAAGAAATCCCAGGGCTGATCTCCTTCAGAATGGACTGGTTGGATCTCCTTGTGTCCTATACCACCACCTAAAACAGGGAGATCCATCATTGTCTTAGTAACCTAGGACTGTAAGACATAAGGATTTTCTAGTTCACAAATCCACATCTAAGTAATGTGTCCCAGGAAATTGGTGTCATAATTTTTACCTTTTATTTAATTTTTATTCTTCAATCATTCAGTTGTGTCTGACTCTTTGCAACCCCATGGACTGCACCATGCCAGGCTTAAGGAGTTGGTTTAAGAAGTAACTTGAATAGGATATGAGTTAGGGCTGCAAGTGTGTCACTACTAATTTTTAAAAAATTCATTTTAAGCCAGATCAAAATGTTCTAACAGCTGGGTCAAAACAGCCTCATCAGAATGTCCTTGACATTAAAGCAGGCATATCAAAACATGAAAATATCCAAATGTCATATGCCTGCTGGTAAAAAATGCTGAGTGGAGACTGTGGAAGGAATAAACTTTATTCTTCAGTCGATGTGAGCATTTCATGGGAAAGAAATAGGTTCAGAATCTTGAAACAAGTGTCATAAAGTGGCTTCTCTCACATATAAACTTCTGCATACTCTTGTTGGATCACACAAAGATTTGAAAGGATATCAACGATAACTCTGCTTATGCTTTACCAGGTCCCTGATGAGGAATATTAGGGGCTTCCCTGGTAGCTCAGCTGGTAAAGGATCCACCTGCAATGCAGGAGACCCTGGTTCAATTACTGGGTTGGGAAGTTCCCCTGGAGAAGGGGTAAGCTATCCACATCAGAGGGCAGACACACTGAAACCATAATCACAGAAAACTAGTCAATCTAATCACTAATAACTAAGCCATGCCCTGTGGGGCCACCCAAGATGGGTAGTTCATAGTGGAGAGGTCTGACAGAATGTGGTCCACTGGAGAAGGGAATGGCAAACCACTTCAGTATTCTTGCCTTGAGAACCCCATGAACAGTATGAAAAGCCAAAATGATAGGATACTGAAAGAGGAACTCCCCAGGTCATTAGGTGCCCAATATGCTACTGGAGATCAGTGGAGAAATAACTCCAGAAAGAATGAAGGGATGGAGCCAAAGCAAAAACAATACCCAGTTGTGGATGTGACTTGTGATAGAAGCAAGGTCCAATGCTATAAAGAGCAATATTACATAGGAACCTGGAATGTTAAGTCCATGAATCAAGGTAAATTGGAAGTGGTCAACAGGAGATGGCAAGAGTGAACGTCGACATTCTAGGAATCAGCGAACTAAAATGGACTGGAATGGGTGAATTTAACTCAGATGACCATTTTATCTACTACTGCAGGCAGGAATCCCTTAGAAGAAATGGAATAGCCATCATGGTCAACAAGAGTCCAAAATGCAGTACTTGGATGCAATCTCAAAAACGACAGAATAATCTCTGTTCGTTTCCAAGGCAAACTATTCAATATCACAGTAATCCAAGTCTATGCCCCAACCAGTAACACTGAAGAAGCTGAAGTTGAACAGTTCTATGAAGACCTACAAGACCTTTTAGAACTAACACCCAAAAAAAAGATGTCCTTTTCATTATAGGGGACTGGAATGCAAAAGTAGGAAGTCAAGAAACACCTGGAGTAACTGGCTAATTTGGCCTTGGAATATGGAATGAAGCAGGGTAAAGGCTAATAGAGTTTTGCCAAGAGAATGCACTGGTCATAGCAAACACCCTCTTCCAACAACACAAGAGAAGACTCTACACATGGACATCACTGGATGGTCCACACTGAAATCAGATTGATTATATTCTTTGCAGCCAAAGATGGAGAAGCTCTATACAGTCAGCAAAAATAAGACTGGGAGCTGACTGTGGCTCAGATCATGAACTCTTTATTGCCAAATTCAGACTTAAATTGAAGAAAGTAGGGAAAATCACTAGACCATTCAGGTATGACCTAAATCAAATCTTAACGGTTATACAGTGGAAGTGAGAAATAGATTTAAGGGACTAGATCTGATAGGTAGAGTGCCTGAAGAACTATGGATGGAGGTTCGTGACATCATACAAGAGACAGGGATCAAGACCATCCCCATGGAAAAGAAATGCAAAAAAGCAAAATGGCTGTCTGGGGAGGCCTTACAAATAGCTGTGAAAAGAAGAGAAGTGAAAAGCAAGGGAGAAAAGGAAAGATACAAGCATCTGAATGCAGAGTTCCAAAGAATAGCAAGAAGAGATAAAAAAGCATTCCTCAGTGATCAATACAAAGAAATAGAGGAAAAGAGCAGAATGGGAAAGACTAGAGATCTCTTCAAGAAAATTAGAGATACCAAGGGAATATTTCATGCAAAAATGGGCTCCATAAAGGACAGAAATGGTATGGACCTAACAGAAGCAGAAGATATTAAGAAGAGGTGGCAAGAATACACAGAAGAACTGTATAAAAAAGATCTTTAAGACCAAGATAATAACGATGGTGTGATCACTCACCTAGAGCCAGACATCCTGGAATGTGAAGTCAATTGGGCCTTAGAAAACATCACTATGAACAAAGTTAGTGGAGGTGATGGAATTCCAGTTGAGCTGTTTCAAATCCTGAAAGATGATGCTGTGAAAGTGCTGCACTCAGTGTGTCAGCAAATTTGGAAAACTCAGCAGTGGCCACAGGACTGGAAAAGGTCACTTTTCATTCCAATCCCAAAGAAAAGCAATGCCAAAAAATGCTCAAACTACTGCACAATTGCACTCATCTCACACGCTAGCAAAGTAATGCTCAAAATTCTCCAAGCCAGGCTTCAGCAATACATGAACCGAGAAATTCCAGATGTTCAAGCTGGTTTTAGAAAAGGCAGAGGAACCAGAGATCAAATTGCCAACATCCGCTGGATCATGGAAAAAGCAAGAGAGTTCCAGAAAAATATCTATTTCTGCTTTATTGACTATGTCAAAGCCTTTGTGTGGATCATAATAAACTGTGGAAAATTCTGAAAGAGATGGGAATACCAGACCACCTGACCTGCCTCTTGAGAAACCTGTATGCAGGTCAGGAATCAACAGTTAGAACTGGACATGGAACAACAGACTGGTTCCAAAGAGGAAAAGGAGTGTGTCAAGGCTGTATATTGTCACTCTGCTTATTTAACTTCTATGCAGAGTACATCATGAGAAATGCTGGGCTGGAAGAAGCACAAGCTGGAATCAAGATTGCCGGGAGAAATATCAGTCACCTCAGATATGCAGATGACACCACTCTTATGGCAGAAAGTGAAGAGGAACTAAAAAGCCTGTTGATGAAAGTGAAAGAGGAGAGCGAAAAAGTTGGCTTAAAGCTCAACATTCAGAAAACGAAGATCATGCCATCCAGTCCCATCACTTCATGGGAAATAGATGGGAAAACAGTGGAAGCAGTGGCTGACTATTTTGGGGGGCTCCAAAATCACTGCAGATGGTGACTGCAGCCATGAAATTAAAGCACGCTTACTCCTTGGAAGTAAAGTTATGACTAACCTAGATAGCATATTGCAAAACAGAGACATTACTTTGCCAACAAAGGTCCGTCTAATCAAGACTATGGTTTTTCCACTAGTCATGTATGGATGTGAGAGTTGGACTCTGAAGAAAGCTGAGCACCAAGGAATTGATGCTTTTGAACTGTGGTGTTGGAGAAGACTCCTGAGAGTCCCTTGGACTGCAAGGAGATCCAACCAGTCCATTCTAAAGGAGATCCATCCTAGGTGTTCTTTGGAAGGACTGATCCTAAAGCTGAAACTCCAATACTTTGGCCACCTCATGCGAAGAGTTGACTCATTGGAAAAGACTCTAATGCTCGGAAGGATTGTGGGCAGGAGGAAAAGGGGACGACAGAGTATGAGATGGCTGGATGGCATCATCGACTCGTTGGATGTGAGTCTGAGTGAACTCCGGTGCTTGGTGATGGACAGGGAGGCCTGGCATGCTGCAATTCATGGGCTCGCAAAGAGTTGGACATGACTGAGCAACTGAACTGAGCTGAACTGAACCCACATCAATATAATTGGGCTTCCCTGATGGCTCAGATGGTAAATAGGTGCTTGCAACAGGAGACCTGGGTTCAGTCCTTGGATTGGGAAGATCCCCTGGAGGATGGCATGGCAACCCACTCCAGTATTCTCACCTGGAGAATTCCCATTGACCAAGGAGCCTGGCAGGCTACAGTCCATGGTGTTGCTAAGAGTCAGACATGACTGGGCGACTAAGCATAAATAATTACAAAAGGTACCAAAACCATATCTCTTTTTCCTACTGTGCATCTGACTCTGGGAAGGCTGGAAGTCACTTTGAAGCATACTGAGAGACAGATTCAATAAGATTGACCTGCGGCAATGGCACCCCACTCCAGTACTCTTGCCTGGGTGGAGGAGCCTGGTAGGCTGCAGTCCATGGGGTCGCTAGGAGTCGGACACGACTGAGTGACTTCACTTTCCCTTTTAACTTTCATGCATTGGAGAAGGAAATGGCAACCCACTCCAGTGTTCTTGCCTGGAGAATCCCAGGGACTGGGGAGCCTGGTGGGCTGTCATCTCTGGGGTCAGAGTCGGACACGACTGAAGCGACTTAGCAGCAGCAGCAGCAGTGATGATTAGCCACCAATTTGGAAATCAGGATTTCTATTGGGAGAATGGACTAGTTTTATGTGTAATTGATGTGGGTAGTTGACTTTTAATGATTGCAAAAATCCCCTGACTCAAAAATACCTCTCTTACTGTCCTTTTTCCTATCCCTGGAATCTCCATACTGTCATTCCTTAGATTTAGGCATCTACAGTGTTCTTTGAATTGAATAAAAGGGCTACATAGTGAAAAGAGAAGTGCATGGTTCTTGGAATCAGAGGAGTCTAAGTTCAAATTCTGACTTTGTTACTTATTAATTGTTCAACTCTTAAGTTCCTCAATTGTATAAGGTGAGAATAATAACGGCTACTTTATAAGGTTGTCAAGAGGAATAAGTAAAATAACATGAAAGCATCTAGCAAAAGTAGGTGCCCAGGAAATTTTTGCTTTAGAACCCGAAACATTGGGATAGTATGAGTGTGTGTGCTTCCTCATTTAGTCATGTCCTACTCTTTGCAACCCTTGGGACTATAGCCCACCAGGCTCCTCTGTCCATGGGATTTTTCAGGCAAAAAATACTGGAGTGGATTGCCATTTTCTTCATCCAGAGGATCTCCCCAACCTAGGGATCGAACCCACATTTCCCATTGTCTCCTGAATTACAGGCAGATTCTTTACCTGCTGAACCATCAGGGTATATAAAGCTATAAGAGATGTCACCATTCCAGCTTACCAACTCCTTGGAGAAAGGTGTCAGAGAAGGTGGGATGAAACACAAGTTCTGAAGAAGAGAGAAGAAGAAACTAGTATGAGACACTTTCAACTACTTGAAACTTTTGATCCACTGTTGGGATCCAAGGTTGCTGTAGCCCTTGACATATAATACAAGGGGGAAAGCAGCAGAGTATTAAGCGTTGGCCCAGAATGCAGTAGAATGCTTTCATGATGCATGTGAAGCAAATCACTTTGAATCTAAAAAGAAAGGAATAAGCCAGAGGGTTTAAACAGCACAGCTTATGAAAATTCAAATCTTTGGTTATGGGCAACACAGACCTCAGTGAATTAAGTTTGTTTGACAATGCAAGGGATGAGCTGTTGATTGCAAAGTGTTGCCTGGAGGATTTGGCTTCCTAGTCTTCACATCTAGAGAGTGAAGCACTTGTAGATTTTTTCTCTCATCCAAGTTCCATCTAAGAGAACATATAAGGTACACAGGAAAGTGATTCTGAAATTGGATGGGCTCATATGGATGGGTTATGAATCAATATGATATATTCAGGAAGAAGTATTTATTTCATTTCAGATAAACTACCACTCCCTAGCTCTGAACAGTACACTGGCAACCTGGAATCCATATTCTACCTTCTCTGTGAGCATTTGATTTATCACATTTCCTGACATTGCCTGAAAGCAAATGCCTATTCACAACTCATAGTAGTGTATACATGATAAAGACTTAAAATAATTATTCTGTTCATAAAATGCAGGTTTAAAAAATGTGACTCTACACATTCATAATTATTTTAGAATGCACACCTGGGTGGGAAGGTGGGTCAAGAAGGAAGGGATATATGTATACTTATGGCTGATTCATGTTGTTGTATGGCAGAAACCAACACAAATTTGTTAAGCAATTATCCTCCATTAAAATTTTTTTAAAATGAAAGGCATTAGATATAAAAAATGCACATCTTTTCCCTGTGATACAAAATATTTACCATACTCAAGCCTTTAAAAATAATTTTAGTCAAATCATTTTTCTTCTACAGTTGTGTACTTCCTTATCATAAAGTGTAGTGTTTAATGCTATAAATTCTTACCTTCAACTTTTGTACCCTGCAAGGTTGAAATTTATAGATAGCTATGTGTGTTATTCATGGTTATCTGTGAAAATATATAAACAGAATCACATACATGCATAGATAAAAGCATAAATCCTGCTGTTGCTATAGTAATTCCAAGGGCACATCTGCACTGAGGTGCACAAATATAATTGTGTTAGCAAAACACTTCAGCATGGTTAGACTTTACTTTGAATACTTCAGGTTGATGTCTGAAAGTCCTTTGAGCAAAAGTATTTTTTTTAAAATTCTTATTTCTATCAGAAGAGCATACTTTCCTTATATTGTTCCTCAAAAAAGATAGAAAATGATGCAAAATATTAAATTTTCATC
The DNA here is from genome assembly GCF_014754425.2 of Oryx dammah. NCBI lineage: Eukaryota > Metazoa > Chordata > Mammalia > Artiodactyla > Bovidae > Oryx > Oryx dammah. The sequence continues at coordinate 24,100,780 of NW_024070211.1, forward strand.
ACATTGTGGCAAAGATGAAATAGACTGTGTTCTTCTTTTGGCCTTTGATTTTTTTTAAAGTAGAGAAACAAAGAGTGAAATTATGAAAGTTGAAATGAGGCTTTCAGAGAATGTACCTTTTATCATGATTAATTTCCCCTGATTCAAGGATTTTTTGCAAGATACATACTCATTCTTTCAAAAAGCTTAAATAAATATTGATAGGAACATGCAGTCTCAGGCATATTTTATGTACCTAGGATAATAACTAGCATTTCTTCGGTATTTTCCAATGTTATTTCCTCCACTTAGACTCTTTAGCTGGCTTTTTAATAGTTTTATGGTTTACATTTTTCAGAATGGAATGTCTGAATTCCAATTGAAAATTAAAGAATCCAAAGTTCTGGATACATATTTCAGTTGGTTGCTTAAGGATTAACATTTGCCCATGAAGATCTTTCTAAAAGATCTGGGTTAACATCTTTGTAAAACAGTAGCATGAACTTAACTAAGTTTTAAAGTTTAATTGAATTTTGATAACTGAAGGTTTCTCAAGCCATAGGCTATTGTTCCAATCCTTACAGCAGTGTCTGTTGTAGAAATAAGAAAGATGGAGATAAATGTGCACTGCTGCTGCTGCTGCTACTGTTGCTAAGTCACTTCAGTCATGTATAACTCTGTGTGACCCCATAGACAGCAGCCCACCAGGCTCCCCCTCCCTGGGATTCTCCAGGCAAGAACACTGGAGTGGGTTGCCATTTCCTTCTCCAATGCGTGAAAGTGAAGTCGCTCAGTCGTGTCCAACTCTCTGCAACCCCATGGACTGCAGCCTACCAGGCTCCTCCATCCATGGGATTTTCCAGGCAAGAGAACTGGAGTGGGGTGCCACTGCCTTCTCCAAAATGTGCACTAATGTCAGAAAATAACCTAAAAACAATAGTTGATATCCTGTGGTTTTCTTCTTCAAATAATAATTATAATTCATGAAAAATAATTTTTTTCATCACTGACTTGTGTTTGAGCAAACTCCAGGAGATAGTGAAGCTCAGGGAAGCCTGGCATGCTGCAGTTCATGGGGTAACAAGAGTCAGACATGACTTAGCAATTGAATACCACCAACAAATAAATTTAGTAAAGTGAAATCTCTGACTTTTAATTAAATTGATGTTTTACTTGGGCTCCAAAATCACTGCAGATGGTGATTGCAGCCATGAAATTAAAAGACACTTGCTCCTTGGAAGGAAAGTTATGACCAACCTAGATAGCATATTGGAAAGCAGAGACATTACTTTGCCAACAAAGGTCCATCTAGTCAAGGCTATGGTTTTTCCAGTGGTCATGTATGGATGTGAGAGTTGGACTGTGAAGGAAGCTGAGTGCCAAAGAATTGATGTTTTTGAACTGTGGTGTTGGAGAAGACTCTTGAGAGTCCCTTGGACTACAAGGAGATCCAACAAGTCCATCCTAAAGGAGACCAGACCTGGGTGTTCATTGGAAGGACTGATGCTGAAGCTGAAACTCCAGTACTTGGCCATCTCATGCAAAGCATTGACTCATTGGAAAAGACCCTGATGCTGGCAGGGATTGGGGGCAGGAGGAGAAGGGGACGACAGAGGATGAGACAGAGGATGAGATGGATGTTCATCACTGACTCGATGAACATGAGTTTGGGTAAGCTCCGGGAGTTGGTGATGGACAGGGAGGCCTGGCATGCTGTGATTCATGGGGTCTCAAAGAGTCAGACACGACTGAGTAACTGAACTGAACTGAATAGCAAACTTGGTGATTCAGTGGTAAAGGGCAAGAGACGCAGGTTTGGTCCCTGGGTTGGGAAAATCCACTGGAGAAGGAAATGGCAACCCACTCCAGTATTCTTGCCTGGGAAATCCCATGGACAGAGGAGACTGTTGGGCTACAGTCCATGGGGTCACAAAGAGTTGGACACAACTGAGTGACTGAAAAATAACAATAGCAAACTACTTGTTTCATTTGTAGGCATGGCAATAAAAGTAGAGAATGCTATTTAAATCTAAAATAAACTTGGTTTTGGTCATCAAAAATATTTATCAAGTATTAAGTGTAGTTTCTGAAAAAGAATCAACTTTGGTATAAAAAGAATTGTATATATGCAGTTTACATATTATATTATTGATTTACTTCTATACCTATGGTAGAACTTACATGTAAATACAAAACGAATATAAAATAGAACTGATCAAATTGTCTGAACAGTATTTATAAATATTCCCCTTAGGATTTGAAGTCACTGGCAGAGTAGATATCTAGTTTAGACACTCACACATGCACACAGACACACATACACCTAAGGAGTTGAAATATAGATGACTCAACTAATTTTTAAGAGTCACTTTTTTAAAGATTAGAAATATTGGCTTTTCTGTGTATGTGTCATAAGAATTTATATGAACTAGAAGCATTTTATCTATGGCTAAATGAACCTGTTGCTAAAATACAGAGAATCACCAAAGTGCATTGCTGTAAACAAGCTTTCAACTCTCTTCATGTAAGATATTTAGGAAAAGAACAATTTACAAAATAAAAATGGAAGTTTTGTTAGAAGCAAGAATATTTTATTAAAACCACTTTTTATCTTTAGTCAGATGATGCAGGGATGGATTCATCGATCAAGTTCTATTTAATCTATAAGACTCAGCCCTGGTCAGAAAGGATCTTAAAGTGGATACAGCAGTATCTCAGCTTGTGCCACTTCTTCAATAATGTCAGTTATCTAGACATAGACATGAACTTGAAAATGCAATTTAAAAATCTTTAGGACAAGAAATTAAAATAGAAGTCACAAAATCCTCTCAATAAAGTTTATTAATTTTACTACAAGTAAAGTCCTTCAGAACCTATTTATTTTCAGTTTGAATAAAATTCCACCAATATTCAAATTATGCACCATAAGAATTTCAGTGCTTAAATTTAATGGCTTAATTTAGAGTGGAATTAATAATAACAGCGAAATGATGATGACAAGGCTTTTCCTTCTTCAATCTGCTCAAAGTTGGTAAACTGAGCTTAGAGACGCTGATGACTTGCCCAAGGTCAGCCAGTCAAATATATATTGAGCATCTCTTCCATGTCGGGTACTCTTCTGGATGCTTCAGTGAAATTAGTGAGTGAAGAAGACAAAAGTCCCTACTTTCATGGACCTTATAATTTAGGGGAAACATGGATAAATGAGAACATAGTAAAATATGTGTTATGTTAGAAAGTAGTAAGTTATATAGAAAAAAAGTAGAGCCAGATACACAAGAAGGTTATGTGTGTTAAGGTGGGCTGTGATTTTATGTGGAATATTTAGCGTGGGCCTCAGGAGTAAATGTGATATTTGGACAGACTTGAAACTCATGAAGGAGTTGGTGTGAAATGATGGAGAAAGACAGTTACTAGGAAGGAACAAACAGGCTGAAACACTGAAATGTGTCTTGAATATTCTGAAAAGCAAGGGAGCTTTGGTTGGTATACGTTGCAAACAAGGTGGAAGAATGGTAGGACTGAGGATAGAAAGGCAACGTGTCAGATGAAGATTTCTAGGCCATTGTAAGGACTCTGGCTTTAATGCTGAATGAAACCAGGAGCCTGCAAGGGTTTTGAGCAAAGGAGAGCATGGCAAGATCTAACTTACAATTTTAGATCACTTTAGGTTGCTGGTTGAGAATAAACCATAGAAAAGAAAGGATAAAGCAGAGAGACTAGATAGGAGGCTGCTCCTCCTCCTAACTAGTCTGATTGAGAGATGCTATTGGCTTGGGTGATGAAGTTGTTGAGTCAGTAGGTGTTGACTCTAGTTTGAAGTTGGAACAAACAGGAGTTTGAGGCAGAATGCACATAGTGTGTGAAGCAGTGGGAGGAATTAGGAATAACAAAACTGTTTTGGCCAGTCATCTGGAAGGATAGGGTTGCCTTCCATCAAGATGGGTTTTTTGGGAAAGATGAGCTGTTTTGGATGTATAAAACTGAGACGTTTCCAGGACATATATAAGTGGGAATGAAGGTTGGAAATCGTATATGTGAGTCTAGAATTGGGTGTTAAGCTCTGTACTAGCAATGGAAATTGAAGGATCATATATATGAGGGGGGCATTGATGTTTTGTCACTTACTATTCAGTAAATAGAATGAGGATTTAAATAATGCTTGGTTATCTTTAGTCTCCTATACATCATAATCATTTTTTCCCAATTTATAAATAATTCAAACTGAAGGGCTTATTAAGTATTCACCTATTAATTACCACCTCCCTTAACCCATCAGTATCTCCTGATGAAAAAAATGACACTCTATTAAAAGAAAGCAGTACAACAGCAGGAATTATATTCATGCTAAAACCCTGCTGCTGCTGCTGCTGCTGCTGCTAAGTTGCTTCAGTCATGTCTGACTCTGTGTGACCCCATAGATGGCAGCCCACCAGGCTCCCCCATCCCTGGGATTCTCCAGGCAAGAACCCTACTGGCAAGCAATTAAGTGCACTTTCACCATGAACTTTGAGTCTGCTTAAACTGGCTGGTTTAAAATAGTAAAGAGTTTAGGGTCAGTCAGCCTGCTTCCTGGAATTCATATTCTTATTTATAGCTTTTAACCTTAAAGCAAAACTCTAAAGAAAGCCACACGGAAGCCTGCATTTCACTGCCAGTCTGCAGGCATATGTTGTTGCCCTGCTTTACTTAAGACGAAGCATTGATGAATTTGTGGAAGTACCCAAAAAAGTGTGAAAGTGTTGGTCACTCAGTCGTGTCCTACTCTTTATGACTGCATGGGCCATAGCCTCTATCCATGGAATTCTTCAAGTAAGAATGCTGGAGTGGGTAGCCATTCCCTTCTCCAGGGGATCTTCCCCACCCAGGAATTGAACCCAGGTCTCCGGCATTGCAGGAAGATTTTTTCACCTCTGAGCCATGAGGGAAATAGCTAGGAAACACATTTCATAAGAACCATCAGACACTACTTAGATTCCCCATTCTGGTGAAGATATCTCTATTTATTGAGTCAGATCTTGCCATCTTGGTTACATTGTAGGGGACAATCTTCATGAGCTCCTCATGCACCATAGAGAATATAGTGAAAATTTATTTTTATTACAAAGTAAAAGGGAAGGAAAAAGCTAACTGGTACTGGCAGCTGTTTTCCCTACCCTAACTTTCAGGATTGAAAGACCAGTTTCTAAGGGCTTAGAGAAAAGATACCCTGCAGGATTGTGCAAGAGGAAGAAAGAAAATAGCACAGTGTTTGGACTGGAGAGTGGCTGAATCTAAGAAAGGTTAATTCCCCCAAGATGGAGAAGACAGCAGGGTCCTGCAGTTTCTGCTTTTACACCAGGACTTCTGAGTCCCCTGGTTATTTTTGAACCCTAGAAAGGATGGGCAAGAGGAGTGATCCCGTACACTAATATAAAAGCCATAAGAAGCACTGCGTAAGCCTGAGACTGATACAGAAGCAGTAGTGCCACAGCTGTTCTTATCATAAGGATGTATATTGTTACAGATTGTGTGTTAGAACTATCAACACGCTAATCACAGAAATCAAAGAAGACCTAAGTAAATGAAAAGACATACTGTGTTCAAGAATTAGAAGACTCAACATAGTAAAGATGTCAGTTCTCCCCAACTGATCAACAGATTTAACGCAATTTCTACCAAAACTCCAGCAGGAGTCTCTATAGATGTGCTTGAGCTATGTTCCTGTGGCCATGGGCTCAGGGTACATCAAAGGAGAGCCGTGTGGCCTAAAGCCCAGACAGCCTGTCTCTCTAAACTGCACTGGACCTCTTGGCTTGTTTTCTAGCCTAGGGGTAGGCAGAAGCCCACAGACTTGTCTGAGATTCACTTTCCCTTTGACTAAGTTGGGGCTTGAAGCTAGAGAACTGATTTTGTTTTTGTTTTTTTTTTTTTAAAGAAATAAAATATTGCAGCATGTTTGCACCTTGGTGTTAAGTACTAAAGTGCATTTAACCTCCAGGAAAGATTCCTCAAAATTTTGCCAGAATATTTTTTAGGCCTGTTTATTCCCATTTTCTCTCCTCATTCTCACCCACCTCTATTCTGTATGCTTCCTGTTCCTTTAATGCATAATTCACTTTCCTACATCTGCACTTCCTATACACCCTTTAAACGTTATCTCCTCAGTAAAGCCTTCCAGTTGCCTCGAAATAATTGTCTTCAAGCATTTTTATTTACACTTCTATTTTAGTGCTTTTACAGAGAACATATTGCATTAAGTTCTGCTCATGTTTATGATCTCTTCTAATATTATATTACTTCAGAATAGCAACCAAATATTTATCATCTTTCTGACCCTATTATTTAAGTTAGTGTCTTGCTCATTTCAAGGTTCAATAAACTTGTTTGTTTAATTAAAAGTTCATGCATATAAAGCAAGGAAATAAAAGTTATACAGGTTGGAAAACAAAAATTAAACTTTTCTGTTTGTGGATAATTTAATTTTCTTCATAGGAAATCATAAGTAACCTCCAGAAAAAAATTCTATAGCTAGTCAGTGAGTTTAGCAAAATAACTATGGATAAGACCAACACTAAAATTTAATTACATCTCTATAAGCAATCAATTAACCATTGGAAATGTAAATTTAAAACACGATGCAATGCATAATCATTCTAAAATCTTTGAGTATAAATCTATCAAAACATGTACAGGATGTGTATGCTTAAAGCTACAAAATGTTAATCAAAGAAATCAAAGAAGACCTAAATAAATGGAGGAATATCTTCATAAATTGGGAGATTCAATATATTAAAGATGTCAATTTCCCCCACATTGATCTACAGGTTAGACACAATTTCTATCAAAATTCCAAGCTTGAGTCTCTATAGATCTATACTAAATTACAGTAAAATTTATATGGAAATGAATAGGAATAATAATAGACAAAACACATTTTAAATAGAAGAATAAAGTTGGAGATATTACATTACCTGACTTTAAGACTTATACAGCTATACTCCAACACTTTGGCCACCTGATGCTAAGAGCTGACTCATTTGAAAAGACCCTGAAGCTGGGAAAGATTGAGGGCAGAAGGAGAAGGGGATGACGGAGGATGAGATGGTTGGATGGCATCACTGACTCAATGGACATGGGTTTGAGTGGACTCTGGCGGGTGGTGATGGACAGGGAGGCCTGGCGTGATGCAGTTCATGGGGTCTCAAAGAGTTGGACACGAATAAGCGACCGAATTGAACTGAAATGAATCAAGATAGTGTGGCAGAAGAATGGACACATAGTCGATAGAAAGAATAGAGACGACAGAACATCAGGCAAATACAACCAACGGATATTTGACAAAGATACAAAAGCAAATTAAGGGGAGGAATATAGTCTTTTCAACAAACAGTACTGGAAAAATTGGACTTTGAGAGGCAAAATAATGAAACTTGATTTAAACCTCATACCTTATGTAAAAATTATCTCGGTGAATCACAGATGTAAATGAAAACACAAAACTATAAAACTTTTTAAGAAAAACTCTCAATATGAAGGATTAGGCAAAGACTACTTAGAGGACACCAAAGGCACAATTCATGAAGGAAAATTTGACAAATTAGATTTCATCAAGACTAAAAGACTTCCTGAATCTACAAATACAATAAAATTTCAAATCACCAATGTTTAAAAAAATGCATGAGAAAACTGATGAAACAAGGGAAGTTCTTGAGTTAGTATCATTGTATCAACATCAGTGTCCTGGTTTTAATAATGTGCTATGGATATGATTATATAAAATATTATCATTGAAAAAACTGGGTGAAAGGTACTTGAGAACTCTAGTTTTTTACAATAACACTAATTATTAGAGAAATGCAAGTTAAAACTATAATAAGGTATCACCTCACACTCATCAGTATGGTCATCATCAAAAAATCTACAAACAATAAATGCTGGAGACGGTGTGGAGAAAAATGAAAGCTCTTAAACTGTCGGAGAGTTTGCACAGCCCCTAAGGAGAACATTATGGAGGTTCCCTAAAAAACTAAAAGAGCTACCACATGATGTATCTCTCCTACTCCTGGGCATATATTCAGAGAAAAGCATAATTTAAAAGATACATGCACACTAGCGTTCACTGCAGCACCACTTACAGTAGTTAGGACAGGGAAGCAACTTCAATGTCTTTGAACAGAGGAAAGGATAAAGAAGATGTGGTACATATGTACAGTGGAATATTACTCAGCCATAAAAAGAACAAAATAATGCCATTTGCAGCAACATACATGGACCTGGACATTGTCATACCTAGTAAAGTAACTCAGAAAAAGAAGCACAAATACCGCCTGATGCTGCTTATATCTTAAAAAAACGACACAACTTCTTATGAATCTTAAAATATTTAAAGATAGAAGTTGACTTTTAAAAAGTTTGTGAAGGTTAGGAACTATATGAGAACTCACTGTACATTTTGGTCATTTTTCTCTGTGAATCTAAAACAATATTGTAAAATATAAAATACATTTTAAGAAATAAAATAAAGGTAAAAATAAGTCCTTGAAACAATTTTTGACAATTTATGAAAGACCCCCCCCCCTTACAATGGTAAACATTGATGGCAACATTTGTCTTTTGTATTGCTCCAAGAAAAGACTCAAGCTACACATGAATATATGTCACAGAAATAAAAGATTGCCTTTAGTAGCAACTTACCACAACACATGAGCATAAAACTCTTGTCAACATAGCAAGTGTTTCATGTTCAAATACCATTTTCAAGAATATCTGCATATTGATTTGGACTCTCAACCTCTGTATGGATTGCACATTCAGTAATACAATATGTGGATTTTAAAAATCAAGTAAGCCTTGAGAAAGCCTTTTTAAACCCGTTTGTGTGGCTGTGAAATCTAAACTTATAGCATATCTAATCAAGGATTCTTCATGATTTACAAACACTCCTGAGAAATGGCCACAATTACAAGATTGAAGACAAATCTCTAATTGATAAAGATATCTTTTGCAGTATTTTCTCAGGAGAATCTTTGCCAAAGTTGTTTAGGTCTCTATTCCTCGTCTAGTTACACTTGTCAGAAGGTTACTGGCATTGCAAGCTTTAAATGTTATAATTGACATACAATATTATATCAGTTTCAGGTACATAACATAGTGATTTGATATTTTTATATATTGTGCAATAGTCACTACAATAAGAGAGGTTATCATTCATCACCATACAAAGCTGTTACAATATATTTGACTCTCTGTATGTTGCATTCCTCTATAGGCATTACATGCTTCCATATGTGTACATACACTTCATCCTTATGAGCACATTTTATGTGTCCCTACGTCAGGTCAGTTTCTCTTCCTCAGTTCTTATCTCATCACAACTAAAATTTGGAATGATGGAAGGATTTAGAACAACAACGAAGAGCTCAGTTCAGCTCAAGCTAACAGATCTTTTATTAGACAGTCACTCCCAAAGCACAAGAGAATGCCGATCCCAAATGAGTCTTCCTCCCATTTCTTCTTGGCGTCCACCCCCAGCTTTTATACTTCTCCTTTCCTCCTTTGGCTGTGCCTTGTGCAAAACAGGGCTTCTATCTACCACCAATCAATGAAAGGGAATGCAAATGGGCTTCTGCTCAAGGCTGATTGGCAATTACAAGTTATATAACAGCAGGCTCTGTCGTTTATATCTTCCCATAATTCAGTCTGTTATAATCATATATATATATGTGTGTGTGTGTATATATATTTATGTATAATATTTATGAACTCTTGATGGGTTCTTGGGCTTCCCTGGTGGCTCAGAAAGTAAAGAATCTGCCTGCAATGCAGAAGACTTGGGTTCAATCCCTTGGTTGGGAAGATCCATTGGAGAAATGGATCTCCAGTATTCTTGCCGACCCACTCCAGTATTCTTGCCTGGAGAATGCCCATGGACAGAGGTGCCTGGCAGGTTGCAGTCCATGGGGTCACAAACAGTTAGACAGGACTCAGCAACTAAACAGTACAATGGGCCCCAAGCTGCCTAAAGTAACTTGGAGAAGCCCCTATGGTTAATTTGTATCCACTATGTGCCTTGGGCTCCTGTGTAGGCATTGGAAAAGTCTCTGTGGTTATTTTGTAGCATATCTGCCAGCTCTCCTGGGTGTGTCTGCTATGGGTTTAGAGATCAGCTTGTATCCCTTTCAATCAGGCCACCCCTCCTTGCACATGTATGACTTCCTACCCAACACCTATCTGCATATTATATCTTGTGACTTAGTGTTTTATGGCTGGAAGTTGAGTAACTCTTAAACCCTTTCACCTATTTAGAAACCGAACAAACTGGTGGTTGCTGGTTGCGGGGTGGGAGGGTGATGGAGGAAAATAGGCAAAAAAGAAGCAGTTTTGTGAGTGCTTGGTTTGGCTTCTTTTCAGAAGGCTTCCACTAGTGAACATAGGATGTAATTATAATAAAAAAATAGCCCCTTGTCAAAGATCTGCCTCTCTCCAGACATATTTATACCATTATAGGAGGCTGTCCATCCATTTCCTGGGGGAACTGTCAAAGCAACTCAGGTCTAGCTAAGAGAAGTAAAATTCCACCTGGATCCGGCCAGTGAATCAATTTATTTGAAAGCTAGAACCATAACTTAGCTTAGAGGTGAAAATATTAAAGAAAAATGTGGCCACATTTATCATGTAAGGTGCCCTTGAGTTCTTGCACAGACCTAAGTTGCTGCACAAATCATGCTGGTGCTGAAGCTTAATTGTAAAGAGAAATTTTGTGGGAATTAAAAACAACCCTCATATCAAGTATCCATAGGCAATCAATACCGTGTTGGGAAGGTCTCAGAAAGCTTAATCTTGCCCAAGCTTGACACCAGCTGAGGTTCAAGCTTACTGCTCTATATATTCGCAAAAAAGCCACCCATCAAGGGACAATGAAAGTACAGCACGTTTAGCCTTCAAATTTTCAGTACATAACAGAGATCCTGAATTCAAGGACCTAGATGGAGTAATAGCTATTAGAATTGAGAAAGCCCTTCAAAAATAGCTCACATCATTCTTATACATCAGGCTTCTGTAAGAAAAAATATATATGTGAAATCAAAACTTCCAGTGTCAATCTTTTCAGCTTTTTCAGTGATGCTTGAGCAAAGTTGTTCCAAAAAGAAAGAGCATCAAACTTTCCTAGAGATACTCAGTGTGCTATATTTTTGTTTTCCGCCTTCCCCACCTCATGCCAAAATGTTTATTCACATTCTCATCTGCTGAAAAATGTTACTTAGCAATGCTGGAGGTGTTTTCTATAACCATTTAAGTTATTGACCATTCTTTGAAGGCAAAGGAGTTACTGACTTCCAAATATTTACCATTATGTTACAATAGACATGAGCTATTTTGATTTTTTTAAGGCTTTATTATGAGAAGGTGAGACAGAGGATGAGATGGTTGGATGGCATCACCGACTCAATGGACATGAGTTTGAGCAAACTCTGAGAGATAGTAGAGGAAAGGGAAGCCAGACATGTTTCAGCCCATGGGGGTCGCAAAGAGCCAGACACAACTTAGCAACTGAACAACAATTCTGATTTTTTAAAAGATATTTTTATATGTAACATATTTTAAAGTCTTTATTGAATTTGTTACAATATTACTTCTGTTTTATGTTTTGGTTGTTTGGCCTGGAGGCATGTGGGATCCTTGATCAGGGATGGAACCCATAACCCCTGCATTGGAAGGTGAAGTCTTAACCACTGGACTGCCAGAGAAGTCCCTGAGCCCTTCTGATTTTTGATGCTTCTTCCCCTTAGCATATTAGCCATAAAATACCAGGTGAAACTGAGGTACTCTTTATCTCAATTGTGTAAATATATCCCTTCTCTCATTGTCTAAGAAACCCTCATATCATGTAGGAGCTGTAATAATCCACTATTATCCCCCTCTGCTTCCCTGGTGACTCAGTTGGTAAAGAATCAGCCTGCAATGTGGGAAACCTGGGTTCAATCCCTGGGTTGGGAAGATCCCCTGGAGGAGGGCATGGCAACCCATTCCAGTATTCTTGCCTGGAGAAACCCCACAGATAGAAGAGCCTGGTGGACTATGGTCCATAGGGTCTCAAAGAGTTGGACACGACTGAGCGACTAAGCACAACACAGCCCATCCCTATATCCATATTTTCACAATCTATGTTCATCACTTTGGGGTATTTTGTTTTTTAAAAAAGCATTCACCTTTAATTATATCATTACCAATGCATTTTGAGTCTTTTTAGTGTTATGAGCCCAAAGCCTTTATGATAATCTTGAGATAGCTGTTGGTTCTGCAGATATCAGATTTGTTTGAGTTGTCATCAGTGAAAATAGTGACTTGTCTCTTCAACTGATAAAGTTGTGTGGTAAAGACAGAGCTTAAGCAATCAAACGAGGAATATAAGCTCTGTGATCAGAAAAGTTGATTCTCATAAGAAAATAATTTCCTTATAAAGAGATTTTGTTTGTTTTTCATGTCACCCTCATACTGGATGCAGTACATTTGGAAAGTGCTTATAATGCAAATGACTGTTTAGTATAGGTATGATTTAAAGAACATTTCAAAGCTTTCTGGAGTCCTAGAACTAATGATGGTATTGAAAGAGCTGCAGAGGAATAGAGCATTTATTGGGCTTCATAATCCAGTGAAACACTTTCTTTTCCGTAAGAAAGGACAAAGAAGCTTAGTTAAGAAGAGCTTTAATTCTTGGCACTATAAGAATGAATAATTTTAGTTAGCTTGTGAAGTTCCTTGTGAATGTAACCTTCTTCCAGTGCAACTGTTATTGATTCTTTTAGTGAGGCAGTTCTGAGTCCACAGTTATGCATAGCATCTCCAGACTCGATTAAGCCTTGGAGTATAATATAAACAGGAAGAGCATCACTTTTGGAGCAATATCACCTAAATATGAATCCCAGCCTGCTTATTTGCTGGTTGTGTGGATCCAGGCACCATATTGAGCTTCCATGTGCTTTGGCTTCCTCATTTTCAAATGGAAGGATAATAATACCAGCTTATAGGATTGCTGGGTGGAGAAGGAAATGGCAACCCACTCCAGTGTTCTTGCCTAGAGAATCCCATGGACAGAGGAGCCTGGTGGGCTGCTGTCCATATGGTCTCACAGAGTAGGACATGATTGAAGTGACTTAGCATTCATGCATAGGATTGCTGTAAGAATGGAAAGACTTTGTTATATCTAGTGTTCACAACAGTTCCTATTACATATTGATCTCTCATTCACATGAAGAGGATGACAGCATTTCCATTTGGATTGTTGATTACCTGGTTTTATTCAATTACAAAACCAGAATTTTAGATATTTGCATAAAATTAAGACTGAATGGAAATGTCAAGTAGGGAGAAAACCATAATTTAGGATGGAGATACAATATTTCATTATGTGGTGAAACTATATAATTTATTTAATCATGTTCAAATTCACTAAAAATAAAATAAATGCAAGTTTTTAATAATGAAATAGCATTTCCACCTATCAAATCAATGAATTTTTGGAATTTAGAATGCCCAATTTTTGATGTGAATATTGTGAAACAGTATTCTCATAGTGTTATGAAGAGCAAATTGGAAATACATATCAAGATTTATAAAATCTTTCATCCTAATACTTTATTTTAAAGCAAGGATCCCTTAGAAGAAATGGAGTATCCATCATAGTCAACAAAAGAATCCAAAATGCAGTACTTGGATGCAGTATCAAAAATGACAGAATGATCTCTGTTCATTTACAAGGCCAACCATTCAATATCACAGTAATCCAAGTCTATGCCCCAACCAGTAATGCTGAAGAAGCTGAAGTTGAATGATTTTATGAAGACTTACAAGACTTTCCAGAATTAACACCCCCAAATTGTCCTTTTCATTATAGGGGACTGGCAAAAGTAGGAAGTCAAGAAACACCTGGAGTAACAGGCAAATTTGGCCTTGGAGTACAGAATGAAGCAGGGTAAAGGCTAATAGAGTTCTGCCAAGAGAATGCATCGGTCATAGCAAACACCCTCTTCCAACAACACAAGAGAAGACTCTACACATGGACATCACCAGATGGTCAACACCAAAATCAGATTGATTATATTCTTTGCAGCAAAAGATGGAGAAGTTCTATACAGTCAGCAAAAACAAGACCGGGAGCCAACTGTGGCTCAGATCATGAACTCTTTATTGCCAAATTCAGACTTAAATTGAAGAAAATAGGGAAAACCACTAGACCATTCAGGTATGACCTAAATCAAATCCTAACGATTATACAGTGGAAGTGAGAAATAGATTTAAGGGACTAGACCTGATAGACAGAATATCTGATGAACAACTGATGGAGGTTCCTGACATTGTACAGGAGACAGGGATCAAGACCATCCCCATGGAAAAGAAATGCAAAAAAGCAAAATGGCTGTCCGAGGAGGCCTTACAAATAGCTGTGAAAAGAAGAAAAGCCAAAAGCAAAGGAGAAAAGGAAAGATATACCCATTTGAATGCAGAGTTCCAAAGAATAGCAAGGAGAGATAAGAAAGCCTTCCTCAGTGATCAATGCAAAGAAACAGAGGAAAACAACAGAACGGGAAAGACTAGAGATCTCTTCAAGAAAATTAGAGATACCAAGGGAACATTTCATGCAAAAATGGGCTCCATAAAGGACAGAAACGGTCTGGACCTAACAGAAGCAGAAGATATTAAGAAGAGGTGGCAAGAATACACAGAAGAACTATACAAAAAAGATCTTCATGACCCAGATAATCACAATGGTGTGATCAGTCACCTAGAGCCAGACATCCTGGAATGTGAAGTCAAGTGGGCCTTACGAAGCACCACTATGAACAAAGCTAGTGGAGGTAATGGAATTCCAGTTGAGCGATTCCAAATCCTGAAAGATGATGCTGTGAAAGTGCTGCACTCAATATGCCAGCAAGTTTGGAAAACTCAGCAGTGGCCACAGGACTGGAAAAGGTCACTTTTCATTCCAATCCCTAAGAAAAGCAATCCTGAAGAATGCTCAAACTACCGCACAGTTTCACTCACCTCACATGCTAGCAAAGTAATGCTCAAACTTCTTCAAGCCAGGCTTCAGCAATACGTGAACCATGAACTTCCAGATGTTCAAGCTGGATTTTGAAAAGGCAGAGGAACCAGAGATCAAATTGCCAACATTTGCTGGATCATGGAAAAAGCAAGAGAGTTCCAGAAAAACATCTATTTTTGCTTTATTGACTATGCCAAAGCCTTTGACTATGTGGTACTGGGGTCCAGCCCCGGTTGGATCCAGGGTATCCGAAGGGTGGATGGCGAGTCGAGAGAGGTATATAGATATAGATTTACAGACTTAGATATATATATATATAGAGATAAGAAAACAGTTAAGAAAACAGAGGAGAGAAAGAGGCTGAGATTCCTTGGTTTACACAAAAAGCTAATAAAGTCTCAAGACAAGAGATCTGCACCATCTACGTAGGCCACCGGTGCCCGCTTGAAGAGCGGAGGGTGCCCCGCCTTGGGCTCCCTCTCGCGTGGGTCTTAGAAGCCCAGGCAAATAAGTAGACACAGCGAGCCTCTGTGTTCCAAGGGATCAGCCTGAAAAAAAGAGGGAGGGAGAGGGAGAAAGAGAGAGAGAAAGAATTGACATGAGGGAGGGCAACCTTGTGCAAAAACCCCATAACTTTATTTTCAAAAGGTGCTTACATGCCCTAAGTTTTATATAATGGAAGATGCAGAGTCATGCAGGGTCAGAAGTCCTGACCCTTATTGATACCAGGCTTTCTTTCTGCATATCTTTCCGTATACAAAAGGTCTCAGGTGATTTACATTATCTTCTGGCCAGGAGGCCTGTTAACATTTTATGGCTCTTTTCCTTGATGAATCTTAATTAACCAAAAAACTCATTTTCCCTTGAAGTGTTTTTCTTTAATCTACGTCACCCTCAAAGTACTAAATAAAGTTACATCCTTATAGAACAAAGGTGCAGTGGGTTACAACAAAGAAAGTACTTAACTCAAAGATCTAATGTTGCTACTTGTTTTTTCTATACACCAACTATATTAATTAATGCACTCCTGGGTACACAACAAATAAAAGATATGAAAACTTGGCAGCAAGTATTGGCTCAAGAATGAAACCCTTAACCAATTCTATTCTAATGATTTTTAACTCAAAAGGCTATACATTCCTAGTTTTTAAGCTTCCTGTGCCTCTTGCAGTTGGGAGGTTGTAAACAATCATATGCATAGTTGTAAAAGTCCGTATAAACCTGTCAGGCAAGTTAGAAAGCTATCAGAGGGGTTTGAATTGAAACACTCTTATTATGCCCAGGAGACTTACTAACCAAAGCTCTAAGTTAATTTTCTTTAGAGAAAGGTGGTCGAGGATAGCACCCTCGTAATGTTGGAGGTGTTGGTGAGAGACATGAAATAATAAAACAGACAGATTCTGGTTTTGGGGTAGATGCTCAGGCAGAGGACCCCTTAAGACCTGATCCGCCTTGCCCTGTCAGGCTCTTCTGCATGACCTTGTCATGGGTAGGATCTCCCATGCTGGCTCCCTGCATCATGGATCACAATAAACTGTGGAAAATTCTTCAAGAGATGGGAATACCAGACCACCTGACTTGGCTCTTGAGAAATCTGTATGCAGGTTAGGAAGTAACAGTTAGAACTGGACATGGAGTAACAGACTGGTTCCCAATAGGGAAAGGAGTATGTCGAGTGTGTATGTTCTCACCATGCTTAATTAAATTATATGCAGTGTACATTATGAGAAATGCTAGGCTGGATGAAGCACAAGCTGTAATCAAGATTGCTGGGAGAAATATCAATATCCTCAGATATGCAGATGACACCACTCTTATGGCAAAAAGTGGAGAAGAACTAAAGAGCCTCTTTATGAAAGTGAAAGAGGACTGTGAAAAAGTTGGCTTAAAGCTCAACATTCAGAAAACGAAGATCATGGCGTCTGGTCCCATCACTGGCAAATAGATAAGGAACAGTGGAAACAGTCCCAGACTGTATTTTGGGGGGCTCCAGAATCACTGCATATGGTGACTGCAGCAATGAAATTAAAAGATGCTTACTCTTTAGAAGAAAATTTATGACCAATCTAGACAGCATATTTAAAAGCTGAGACATTACTTTGCCAAAAAAGGTCCATCTAGTCAAGGGTATGATTTTTCCAGTAGTCATATATGGATGTGACAGTTTTAGTATAAAGAAAGCTGAGCACCGGAGTATTGGTGCTTTTGAACTCTGATGTTGGAGAAGACTCTTGAGAGTCCCTTGGATTCCAAGATCCAACCAGTCCATCCTAAAGGAAATCAGTCCTGAATGTTCATTGGAAGGACTGATGTTGAAGTTGAAACTCCAATACTTTGGCCACCTGATGCGAAGAGCTGACTCATTTGAGAATCCCTGATGCTGGAAAAGATTGAGGGCAGGAAGAGAAGGGGATGACAGAGGATGAGATGGTTGGATGGCATCACCAACTCAATGGACATAAGTTTAAGTAGTCCCCAGGAGTTGGTAATAGACAGGGAGGCCTGGCGCACTGTAGTCCATGTGGTTGCAAAGAGTCGGACACAACTGAGCAACTGAACTGAACTGAATAATAGTGGTGCATTTTCTAATCAGGATATTCATTGTTATCATCATTTTGTAAATATCCCTGAAAACAATGTTGTTCAATGGGTACCATTTTTACAGAATTTTTTTTAAAATTCCATACAAAAATCATAAATTATGTGATTCTAACTGTGTTCTAACTGTTGCTTCCTGACCTGCATACAGGTTTCTCAAGAGGCAGGTCAGGTGGTCTGGTATTCCCATCTCTTTCAGAATTTTCCAGTTTATTGTGATCCACACAGTCAAAGGCTTTGGCATAGTCAATAAAGCAGAAATAGATGTTTTTCTGGAACTCTCTTGCTTTTTTGATGATCCAGCAGATGTTGGCAATTTGATCTCTGGTTCCTCTCTCTTTTCTAAAACCAGCTTGAACATCTGGGAGTTCATGGTTTATGTATTGCTGAAGCCTGACGTGGAGAATTTTAAGCATTACTTTACTAGGTTGAGTGCAATTGTGCAGTAGTTTGAGCATTCTTAAGGATTGCCTTTCTTAGGGATTTGAATGATAAGTGACCTTTTCCAGTCCTGTGGCCACTGCTGAGTTTTCCAAATTTGCTGACATACTGAGTGCAGCACTTTCACAGCATCATCTTTCAAGATTTGAAATAGCTAAACTGGAATTCCAACACCACCATTATTAAATGATTCAATTAGTTAAAATATGAATTATCTCTGAAGAATAAAAAAATAACTAAATAAAGATATCTATGTCTACTTCTAGGAAACTTGACACTAATTTTTACTTATAAAACTGGCAAGAAATAAAAAATAAAATTTCATGCTTTTATATTAAATAGAATACACAGTGTAAAATCTCAGTAAATATATTCTCATGTATTTAGGGAAAGCATACATTTGTAAACATTAAGTAATTCACTAAATGAAGGTAGATGATTTGGGATAATAAAACAATATATGTGATTTCAAGAATATCTGATATTTACTATATGGGTAAAAATGCTATGAATATACTTTTCTAGTCTAGTTTATTTAGATATAGTAACTGATTCAAATAAATACTCACATCCTTGCTCCTACTCTATAAGAATCTAAATTTCAAATTTTCTCCCAAAATTGTTCTCTGCACTATTCTTTTACACAACTTGTGCAACTTAAGCCACAATTTTCAAAACATTTGCAATGATATTTTTGAGACCTTCTCAGTGTCAATTTTAAGATCATGTTTTTATTGAGTGAACTTTTCTAGCAATCCAGGAAGTAAACATACTTAAAGTAACATTAAACTGTATTCATTAATTTCTCTGTAATTGAGTCATTAAAAATGAATAAATACAGTTTTTAAAAATAAATCTTTTTATTATATTTGTGTATGTAATAGAATAACATATACACATAAAATAAAAATATATAAAATATTTCTCTCTCCAGTGACTCAGTAATATTTATTTATCTCTTTAGTGATACACTTGCAGAGAAATTAATGGATGTCTTAGAGATAGAGATAATAATAGAATGAAATTATTTTCAATTAAACCAAACACATGATTATTTATTTTGCTGTTGTTTTTGTTCAGTCACTAAGTCCTGTCTGACTCTGCAACCATATGGACTGCAGCATGCCAGCCTCTTCTGTCCTCCACTATCTCCCAGAGTTTGCTCAAATTCATGTCAATTGGGTTAGTGATGCTATCTAACCGTCTCATCCTCTGTTGCCCTCTTCTCCTTTTGCCGTCAATCTTTGCCGGCATCAGGGTCTTTTACACTGAGGAAATATTGGAGCTTCAATTTCAGCTGATTGTTTAAATTCTTGCTCTAAATATAACATTGAAACTCTCTGAAATTATATGTTTCTCAAGGCAACATAATGTTTAAACTTGAAAGATTATACTAAATCTATGAAGGAAAATAAACAGTGTTATGGAAAGATCTTAGTACAGTGTTTCATTAACTCAGAGAAACAAATGGAAAGCACCATTTTATCAATGACTTGAATTATGGGGAAGGGTAGATCTGTATTTGTTTTCTCTTAAAGTAAAATATAATCAATGATTTGAAAAAACTGAAAGCAAAAAGATGGCACATTTTCTCTACTTTAAAAACAATAGCAAACTAGTGTATTTGAATTCAAATGTATATTTGAATGAGGCAAGCTGATGGAGATAGAATAGAAATGAAAATAATAAAATAGAGAAATGTTTCCAATGAACACACACAACGAAGAGTGAATGTACACTGTACTGGTGGGGAGATTAAAATTGAAGAATGCGCTTACTTGCTTTACCATTATTTCCCAGGGAAATACAATGGAAAGTTTTCCTAGTAATATGAAAAACAGACACTGGTAAATGAGGTAAATTAATCTTCTAGCAAGACAGAATTGTTTGTAGAAAGCTTAGCAGCACAGCATTCCAATCTTAACTCCCATTTTCAGAAACTGTTGGTGGTCCAAGGGATTCAACCAAGGGTTGTACAAATGCATCATAACTTATGTTCAAAAGATTCAGAAGATGTCTCCAAAACATTTGTCCAGCTCCATTTCTCGCTACTGCCCTATTCTCTTGTTGAATTTAACACATGTTCCTGACTCCGTGGCATCACTTATGTTACTCCTTCTGCCTAGTATGTCCTCTACAACCCACACCTTCCTACCCATCTTCAAGGGCCAACTGAAAGGTCATTTTGTTTATGAAATCCCCCTACCCTATCTCAACTAAAAGTGATTTCAGCCTTCTTGAAACTGCTATGTAACTCTCTGAACACTGCTTCTTCCCCCTTGTTCTACTGTGCTTTCTATAGTTTATAGTAATTTCTACTTTTTTTTCTATCTCCTTTCTAAACAATAAATTTCTTGCAGATAAAGAATTTGACTTTCTTCTCTTTATAGTAGATTTCTTTGCTGTGGGGTTTTCAAAACTTTTATATGATCATTTGTATTATTAATTTCCAAGAGGAGGTCATTAAGACAGTGTTTTCCCCAATTTCTGGTCATTGAATCTTTTTCTTCTCGAACAACTATATCTCTTAGAAATAATAGTCAAAGAAAAGGCTAAGGAAATTCAATTACTGGTCATTTTAAACTTAAGTAGAATCAAAGATCAAAGTTAGTTATATTAGTTCAATCACTTAGGCACAAATACTTATTGAATGCTTAATATCAACCTGGCAGTTTTAGATAATAAAATATTTGAAAACAACATGATAAAATGTATGTCTTCATGGAGATTATATTTTAATAGGACATTTCTCTTTTAAGGGAATTAAAGACCTTTAAGGAAATTAAAGGAAAATTAAAAGATGCTGGTTCCTTGAAAGAAAAACTATGACAAACCTAGACAGCGTAATTATAAGCAGAGGCATTAATTTGCCAACAAAGGCCTGTCTAGTCAAAGCTGTGGTTTTTCTAGTAGTCATGTATGGATGTGAGTGTTGGACCATAAAGAAGGCTTAGTGCTGAAGAATTGATGCTTTTGAACTGTGGTATTGGAGAAGACCCTTGAGTCCCTTGGACAGCAAAGAGATCCAACCAGTACATCCTAAAGGAAATCAATTCTGACTATTCATTGGAAGGACTGATGCTGAGGCTGAAGCTCCAATCCTTTGGACACGTGATTCAAAAAACCAAATCATTGGAAAAGACCCTGATTCTGGGAAAGACTGAAGGCAGAGGAAAGGAAAAAAGATAGAGACAAATAAACAAAAATAAACACTGGTTCTTTAAAAAGAACAGTAAAGTTGATCAACCCCTAGCAAAATTGTTTAGTCATTTATTCATAATAAAATTCTCAAGAAAATCAGAAAAGCTTTCTCAATCTGATAAAGTGCATATAAGAAATAGTTATAGCCAAATATTTATAACTAGGTTATACGAAACACCATCCTAAAGGAAATCAGTCCTGAGCATTCATTGGAATGACTGATGCTGAAGCTGAAACTCCAATACTTTGGCCACCTGATGCGAAGAGCTGATTCATTTGAAAAGACCCTGATGATGGGAAATATTGAAGGTGGGAGGAGAAGGGGATGAGAGAGGATGAGATGGTTGGATGGCATCACCGACTCAATAGACATAAGTTTGAGTAACCTCCAGGAATTGGTGATGGACAAGGATGCCTGGCGAGCTGCAGTCCAAAGAGTCGGACACGACTTAACAACTAAGCAACAACATACAATTATATTAATGGAATAAAATCAAGAGTCCAGAAGTAGATTCATATGTATATGACAAATTGATTTTGACAAATGTATCAAAGCCATTCATTGGGAAAAGAAAAATCTCAACAAATGCTGATACTATTGAATGTTTATCAAGGAAAATAAGAACCTCACACACACACAAAGATTAATTCAAGATGAACCATAGATCTAAAGGTAAAGAGAAAACTCTAAAACTCCTGAAAGAAAACAACAATCAAAAAACCCTTGCAAGATAAAGGCATATATACACAAACATGAAAATCACTAAACATAAAATAAAAATTCATAAATTAGGCTTTGTCAGAAGCAAAAATCTGGGACTTTCTTGGTGGTCCAGTTGTTGAAAATTCACCCACTAATGCAGGGGACATGTGTTCAATCCCTGGTCTGGGAAATAAGATCCCACATATAGAGGGACAACTAAGCCTGTGCACCACAACTGTTGAACCTATGATCTACAGCCCACAAGCTGCAACTACTGGGCCCACATGCTGCAGCTATGGAAGCTCTAGAGCCTGTGCTCTGCAGCAAGAGAAGCCACTGCCATGGAAAACCTGGGCACTGCAGCTAAGATTTGCCCATGCTCACCACTGCTAGAGAAAGCCCACATGCAGCAGCAAAGACCCAGTACAGCTAAAAATAAAGAAATCTTAAAAAGGAAGAAAAGAAAAGAAAGGAAAACTTTCCATTAAAAAAATAAAAGTTTGCTCCTGCTCATCAAAAGACCATTAAGAAAGTAGAAAGGCAGGACACAAATTAAAATAAAAATATATCTCTCCCATGAACTTTGTATCCAGAATATATAAGAACTGTTAGAATTCAAAAGCTTGTTTTGTAAAGACGCTTCACAAAATAATTATGTAAGTGGTTATTAAGGATATGGAAAGATGTTGAATATCCCTTGCTATTGTTTAGTCGCTCAATCATGTCTGACTCTTTGTGACCCTATGGACTGTAGCACGCCAGGCTTCCCTCTCTATCACCATCTCCTAGAGCTTGCACAAATTCATGTCCATTGAGTCACTGATGCATTCCAACCATCTCATCCTCTGTCGTCCCTTCTCCTCCCACCTTCAATCTTTCCCAGCATCAGGGTCTTTTCTAATGAGTCAGCTCTTTACATCAGATGGCCAAAGTATTGGCTCTTCAGCTTCAGCATCAGTTCTTCCAATGAACACCCAGGACTGATCTCCTTTAGGGTGAACTGCTTGGATCTCCTTGCAGTCCAAGGGACTCTCAAGAGTCTTCTCCAACACCACAGTTCAAAAGCATCAATTCTCAAATATCATCAACATGGGGAAACATTTCTCAAATATCATCAAATTTTATACTTAAAATATGTATGATTTATTCTATGTATTATATGTAAATTCTACCTCAGTGTATTTTACCAAGTGTACTCAGTCATGTCTGACTCTTTTGGGACACCATGTACTGTACTGCCGGGTTCCTCTGTCTGTGGAACTTTCCAGGCAAGAATACTGGAATGGGTTGCCACTACTGCCTCAAGGGGATCTTCCTCACCCAGGGATTGAACCCATGTCTCTTCTGTCTCTCACACTGGCAAGTGGGAGACAAGCACCACGTGGTAAGTTCCAGTTTACCAAAAGAAAAAAAAATAATCAAACAATAACCCAATAACTAGCACATAATGTTGATAAATATTTACTAGTTTGACAAATATCTTAGGCTTTTCTTGGTGCTTGGGAGATAAAAAGATGGAAAGACCAACTTTTCCTGTTCTATCTTTCAAGTCATTTTACTTCTAAAAATTCTAGGTGCAAAATGCTACCGAATATAACTTTTTTATACTCACAGTATAGAGTTATTCAAGAAAGAGAAATGCAAAAAAGCAAAATGGCTGTCCCAGGAGGCCTTACAAATAGCTGTGAAAAGAAAGGAGGTGAAAACAAAGGAGAAAAGGAAAGATATATCCATTTGAATGCAGAGTTCCAAAGAATAGCAAGGAGAGATAAGAAAGCCTTCCTCAGCAATCAATGCAAAGAAATAGAGGAAAACAATAGAGTGGGAAAGACTGGGGATCTCTTCAAGAAAATTAGAGATACCAAGGGAACATTTCATGCAAAGATGGGCTCGATAAAGGACAGAACTAGTAGGGACCTAACAGAGGCAGAAGATATTAAGAAGAGGTGGCAAGAATACACAGAAGAACTGACAAAAAAGATCTTCACAACCAATATAATCATGATGGTGTGATCACTCACCTAGAGCCAGACATCCTGGAATGTGAAGTCAAGTGGGCCTTGGAAAGCATCACTATGAACAAAGCTAATGGAGGTGATAGAATTCCAGTTGACCTATTTCAAATCCTGAAAGATGATGCTGTGAAAGTGCTGCACTCAATATGCCAGCAATTTGGAAACCTCAGAAGTGGCCACAGGACTGGAACAGGTCAGTTTTCATTCCAATCCCAAAGAAAGGTAATGCCAAAGAATGCTCAAACTACTGCACAGTTGCACTCATCTCACACGCTAGTAGAGTGATGCTTAAAATTCTCCAAGTCAGGCTTCAGCAATACATGAACCATGAACTTCCAGATGTTCAAGCTGGTTTTAGAAAAGGCAGAGGAAACAGAGATCAAATTGCCAACATCTGCTGGATCATCGAAAAAGCAAGAGAGTTCTAGAAAAACATCTATTTCTGCTTTATGGACTATGCCAAAGCCTTTGACTGTGTGGATCACAATAAACTGTGGAACATTCTGAAAGAGATGGGAATACCAGACCACCTGACCTGCCTCTTGAGAAATCTGTATGCAGGTCAGGAAGCAACAGTTAGAATTGGACATGGAACAACAGGCTGGTTCCAAATAGGAAAAGGAGTATGTCAAGGCTGTATATTGTCACCCTGCTTAACTTCTATGCAGTGTACATCATGAGAAACGATGGGCTGGATGAAGCACAAGCTGGAATCAAGATTGCTGGGAGAAATATCAATCACCTCAGATATTCAGATGACACCACACTTATGGCAGAAAGTGAAGAAGAACTAAAGAGCCTCTTGATGAAAGTGAAAGAGGAGAGTGAAAATGTTGGCTTAAAGCTCAACATTCGGAGAACTACGATCATTCCATCCAGTCCCATCACTTCATGGGAAATAGATGGAGAAACAGTGGCAACAGTGGCTGACTTTATTTTTCTGGGCTCCAAAATCACTGCAGATGGTGATTGCAGCCATGAAATTAAAAGACGCTTTTCCCTTGGAAGGAAAGTTATGACCAACCTAGACAGCATATTTAAAAGCCAAGACATTATTTTGCCAACAAAGATCTGTCTAGTCAAGACTATGGTTTTTCCAGTGGTCATGTATGGATATGAGAGTTGGAGTATGATGAAAGCTGAGCACCAAAGAATTGATGCTTTTGAACTGTGGTGTTGGAGAAGACTCTTGAGAGTCCCTTGGACTGCAAGGAGATCCAACCAGTCCATCCTAAAGGAGATCAGTCCTGGTGCTCATTGGAAAGGCTGATGCTGAAGCTGAAACTCCAATATTTTGCCACCTGATGAGAAGAGCTGACTCATTTGAAAAGACCCTGATTCTGGGAAAGATTGAGGGCAGGAGGAGAAGGGGACGACAGAGGATGAGATGGCTGGATGGCATCACCAACTCGATATTCACGGGTTTGGGTGAACTCCGGGAGTTGGTGATGGACAGGGAGGCCTGGCGTGCTGCGGTTCATGGGGTGCAAAGAGTCAGACACAACTGAGTGACTGAACTGAACTTATCTGAACTGAACTGATAGAGTTATGAAGACTGAAAAAGGAATCAGGACAATTGCCAGAACAACTCTAACCCAAATTTCCTTGAAAAATGATATCAAATGCATTTGTAATAATGTTCAATTCACCTCTATATTCCCGGTACATGTTAGAGATACTAGCATGTAACAGGGCTAATGAATCACAGTGAATAAATGAATGAATGACAAGCTGCATAGTAGTCAGGCACAATTTTCAAACACTGTTGGGGTATGTGCTCAGGCTTTAATCAATTCAGCTACACTCCTCGCTATTCTTATCTATGGAGGCTTTCCTGGTTGCTCAGTGGTAAAGAATCCACGTGAAATGCAGTTGACATGGGTTTGATCCCTGGGTTGGGAAGATCCCCTGGAGAAGGAAACGGCAATATATTACAGTATTCTTGCCTGGGAAATCCCATGGATAAAGGAGCCTGGATGGCTACAGTCCACCTTATTGTTCAGTCCCTCAGTCGTGTCCGACTCTCTGCATCCTCATGGACTGTAGCACACCAGGCTTCCCTGTCCTTCATCATCTCCTGGAATTTGCTCAAATTCATGTTCATTGAGTGGGTGATGCCTTCCAGCCATCTTGTCCTCTGTCACCCCCTTCTCCTCCTGCCCTCAATCTTTCCAAGAGTCAGACTCTTTTCCAATGAGTCAGCTCTTCACATTATGTGGCCAAAGTTTTGGAGTTTCAGCTTCAGAATCTGTCCTTCCAAAGAATATTCAGGCTTGATTTCCTTTAGGATTGACTGGTTTGAGCTCCTTGCTGTCCATGAGGTCACAAAAAAGTCAGTTACAACTCAGCAACTAAACATCAATTGTTATCTACCTAGCAAAAGCAACAGGCTGCAATTTGGGGGATAGATTGTTATATCCTGCTTAATATGGTCCCCATTGAATACGTCAAATGTCAACAAACATCACATTTGTCCTTGTGCTCCATTTACTCTGAATAACACTTTTCAGAGTAAAACAGTCCTCAGAGACTAATTCGACTCCTTCATTTTCAGATTAAAGTCCTTGGCCTCAAAAAGTGAATTGTTTGGGATTACAGTGTTGATAGAAAAGCCCATTCTATTTTTACCGGTATAAAATACTCACTACTAGAGAAAAAAAAATATCATTTAGAAAGAGAGAGAAAAGGAGAGAGAAGGGGGAAGAAAGGAAGGAAAGAAGAAAGGAAGGAAAGAAAGAAGGGAGGAGGAAAGAGGGAAGAAAAAAGAGAAAGCCAGCCAGCAAGCAAATTCTTAACCTGACTTGCCAAAGCCCTATCACAAAGGCAGAAGGAATCAAAGGTCCATGGAACAGGAATACAGCGGTCACATCAGAACCTAGTTCTCCACTGTTTTACTTGCTTCCATCAGCTTTTCTTTCAGAGTAGTCCAAATCCCTTTCAGTGCTGTGTGACTGTGCTAATTAATTGTTAACTTTAGCCTTCTATTAAAAATCTGCAGGGCTGCAAGCCAAAAGAGGAGTGTTAAAATATTCAAACGCCCTTAAGCCTGGGGCACAAGCTGATTAGCAGCAGGAGGCAGGAAGACTTTCCCCTGGTACTGAGTGGCTAATTCAAGGAAGCTGAGTTTGCTGCAGTTCTTTTGAAATGCTCCTTCTGACTTGTTTCCATTTTCAAAAGCCGGACATCAAAGAATCAAGGCCCACTGGTCAGCATCATTTTGGATCATCCAGCTTCATATCATACATTCTTACAATACCTCGTGAATGATGTGATCATTTCCATATGAGGCCCAAACTCATTAGATTAAGTGAAAATCTGGGGTGAAATAGATTTAATGTCACTCTTTGAATGTAACTAAACTACAATTGAGTCTATAAAAGACCAATGAAATAGCCTTAAATGTGGCCAATCTGTAAGCACAGTTGTGGATATTACTAAATAATAGGGGGTTGATTTTTGATTAATTAACTAGGAATATCATTTGTCTTCTTGCTGGCTGGTAAACTCCAGATCAGAGGGAATTTAGGCAGAAGGAGAGGAACAGAAAATGACTTAGCAAAGACAGTTTGATGCCCTTTGTTCTTATTGACTCACATGTTTTGAAAATTGTGTTGGGGACTAAGGGAGATATTTCAATAATATTAGAATGTTGACTGGGGTGAATCATTTTTCTCTGCATGTCATTAAAAGGCAGTGGATGGAAATGTACAATGTGCCTCTTGCCAGAGGCAAAAGTCTTAGGAGGGAAAACTTGGTATGTACAATTTGTTCTAAAAAAAAGTGAGGTAAGGTGGCGGGAAGTATTAGAGAGATCCTTAAGCAACTATGTGCCATATTCTCAAAAAGAGTTTCTGTGAGAATTTTCATCTCACTTTTGACAGTACATCTAATCCTGTTCTGAGTGCAGTTATAAATATCCAGTGAAAGAAAACTAGTTTATTTTTCAAATGGAGATGACTTCACTTTGATTTGGGGCACTGGAATAGAAAGGTACAGTTTTCTTATAGGACAAAGTCATCCAGTAACTGTAAGCCACGAGAAATTCCAGGACACATTTCCAAGAAAAGTTACACTCTTCAAAGCATTGCATAGTCTGGGTAAAACATCCTTAGCTCCTTATTGGGCTCACCATGTAATCCACGCTTTGTCATAAGATGTATGACAGGGCCTATTTTGAGTGTTTTACAAATAGTAAGTCATTAAATCTTCATAACATCTCCATGAGGCAAGAATTGCTATTATTCCCATTTCACAGAGTACACTAAGCCTTGCTGTGGACAGTTGCTGCTGCTGCTAAGTTGCTTCAGTCGTGTCCGACTCTGTGTGACCCCATAGATGGCAGCCAACCAGGATCCCCCATCCCTGGGATTCTCCAGGCAAGAACACTGGAGTGGGTTGCCATTTCCTTCTCCAATACATGAAAGTGAAAAGTGAAAGTGAAGTCGCTCAGGCACCCAGAAAGGGAGCCCATTGTCTTTGAAAGGAGATGGAGAAGTCGTGAGGCTACTGTAAGAATAAGACTGAAAACCAGAGGCAGTGAACTTGCTTAGATTGCAATGTTGGTAAGGATTGAAATTGGGATTCAGACCAGCCTGACTGGCTCCAGATAAAATGCTCTTAAACATAATACCTCCCCTGTGTCATTTTGACGTATCAAGCAATTAAATTGAAAACAAAGATGTTCCGTGCATTGATAAGTTTTGAAACCTTACATGCCAGTAATGATTGCTTATCTTTAGAATCAGTCATACAGGTCTGAATTACTAAACGCTTGAACTCACATTTCAGTTCAGTTCAGCTTAGTTGCTCAGTCGTGTCCAACTCTTTGCGACCCTGTGGACTTCAGCACGCCAGGCTTCACTGTCCATCACCACCTCCCGGAGTTTATTCAAACTCATGTCCATTGAGTCAGTGATGCCATCCAACCATCCCATCCCCTGTTGTCCCCTTCTCACATTTGCCCATTGGTAAAATATGATAGCACGTATGTATGTTAGCTGCTCAGTCATGTCTGACTATTTGTGACCCCAGGCACTGTAGCCCACCACGCTCATCTATCCATGGGATTTTCCAGGTAAGAATACCGGAGTGGCTTGCAATTTCCTTCTCCAGAGATCTTCTCCACCCAGGGATCAAACTGGCATCTCCTGCATTACAGGCAGATTCTTTACCAACTGAGCCACAAGGGAAGCCCAGGATAACATCTATGCTTTAATATTACTTAGAAAAGTAAATAATTTAGTGTACATATAAAGTGCATACAATTCAGTTTTACAATAAATCTTCATGCTTGGTGTACCAGCTGTTGGGGTGACAAATATGAGTAAGACATGGCCCACAGGATAGTTGGTTCTAAATAGTGGTCCTCAGGCCATCATCACTGGCTACGTGTGATGTCAGAAATGCACAATCATCAGGGTGCTTGTCAGAAAATACCTTCTCAGGCACTACTTCAGATCTGAAAAAGCAAAAATCTGCCTTTTTATCACCATCCTTGGCGATTTATGTGCATAGTAACATTTGAGAAGCACAACATGATGTACACGTGGTTCATTGCCTTCCAGTTCATGTCTCTGTTTCTCTGTAACCTATATGTACAAACTCCTATCAAACAAGATTCTTTGGAGAAGTGCTAATTTCAAATCCTTCTTCCTTTTGTCAGACTTTTTGAGTGTGTCGGACCAAGCGTTCTGATCTTGTGTTTGGAAAAAATGATCTGTGTATATGTTTTGTGTCTCAACATTTTCCAAATTTTTTATGCTACAAAAATGCTTTTAATCTTAACTAATAATTCCATCATTTGCTCCATCTGTCTCGGTTCTGCCTGTCCACATTCCTGAGGGGTTGTTCTGGGGGCAGGCTTCAGGATGAAGTGCCAAATTTCATGGTGGAGTTACATAATACAGTCTTCATTGAAGCATTCAATTCTGCCTCCCAGAGCCCCTCCAAGGGGCAGGGAAACCTCGGATCAAATATACACAGAGTTTCAAAAGTTAAAATATAGCCAGAAAACTGAAATACCTGCTCATATCATTAAGAAGATAAAGTGGATGAGACTTCCCTGGTGGTCCAGTGGCTGAGACTCTATGCTCCCAATGCAGGGGCCTAGGGTTCAATCCCTGGTCAGGGAACCAGATCCCACATGGTACAACTAAAGATCCCGCATGGAGGGGAAGGAAGGAGAGGGTGGGACAAATGAGTTACTCTTCCAAGAGTAACTTGGAAGCATGTACATTACCATGTGTAAAAAAGATAACCAGTGGGAATTTGCTGTGTGACTCAGAGAACTCAAACCAGGGCTCTGTAATAACCTAAAGAGATAGGAAGGGGTGGGAGATGGGAGGGAGGTTTAAAAGGGAGGGGACACATGTATACCTATGACTGACCCATGTTGATGTATGGCAGAGGCCAACACAGTATTTTGAAGCAATTTTCCTTCAATTAAAAATAAGTAAGTTTGCGGGGGGGGGGCGGTGAAAGTGCATGCTGTAACTAAGACCCAGTGCAGCCAAATAAATAAATATTTTTTTTAAAAAGTACAGTGGGCTAAGGAAACTAATAGGCAGAAAAAGGAGCCATAGAAATAGGAGGGAGAGAGGATCTTGAAATGATGAAGAGGCGCTCCAGGAAGCACAGTTTCTTAGGAGAAAGAAACAAATGCTGTTTTCTGTTGGATGATGCTATAAATTTGGAGAAGGAAAGGCCAACCCACACCAGTATTCTTGTTTGGGAAATCTCATGGACAGAAGAGCCTGGAGGACCATAGCCCACGAGGTCACAAGAATTGGACATGACTTAGAGACTAAATCACCACCAATGGTATAAATCATTAAAAAAATGAAGAATCACAAGATATTTCTTGGAGGTGAAATTGCCCCATGGATGGGGTTGCATTTGAAATACCCTTAAAAAGAATATCTGAAAGTTACTCTCGGCAATAGAGTGATGCTCCAGACCTCCAAGCTAGTTTTTGTTAATGAACCACACCTGTTGTCCCCATTTGCTTATTTTCTACTTAGAGTATTCCACATACAAGAGCTTAGCCATCACAGTTCTTTGTGGTTTTAGCTTGTTAGAAAATGCTAGCTCCTGCACTGGATAGAGGGTGGTGATTGAGGAAATCAGTAGAGTTTGGAGGGGAAAAGACAGAATTAGCCTTAGGAGAAGAGAATGAGGAGAAGAAAGAGAAAGATAGTCAGAATGTTCCAGAAAAGTGTGGCCCCAATTAGGGGAGAAAGATTACCATTAAGAGGGAAGGAAAGAATGAAGGCAGGAGGGGGATGAAGAGAGAAAGAGGAAAGGGAGGAATGAAGGACAGAACCAAAGGGACAAAGAGGAGGGAGGGGAAGACAGAGTCTAAGTAGGTGTCAAGTAAAAGGTAGTAGTCATTTAATTTCTCCTATGCTCATTTCTACCTCTGCAACAGACATATGCCTCAAAGCCTAAAAGACAAGAGTTGTTAGAAAACAGTGACCCAAGCAATGATGTTGCTTAGTGAAGACCAATTTGGCTTCTCACATTTGATGTTCTTTTCAGTGAAATGGCTCAATTTTGCTTTTGAAGATAATGCCAACTTCTTTCTCCCTCCCAAGAGAATTTGCTGTTTTCATTTGGTGTCTTGAATAGTCCTTGCTGCTACGAAAGACAGAGTTCACATTTATTTAAGAAAAGTGCTTGTTTCATGTAGATGGACACAAGAGCGGTGTTTTAGCTGGAAGCCCAGAGCCTCAATCAATTTCAAGGAAACCTGGTTCTATTGACAGAGTACTTCCTGCTGCGCGATTTCTAGAAGCAAGAAATTCAGCTGAAAACAAGATATGCTGGCATCTATCAAAGGAGCAGCTGACAAAGAAATTGAAATATGATGGGAGAGCCAAGGCCTGCTTCCCTCCCATGCTTTGATGTAAAGTCATTGTTTGATCTTGAGAAAGTCAAACTCTCTGAACATTAGTTTTTATACAAAAAGATGGGAAAATATCAGGACTTATTTCCTCAAGGATGTTGCATGTTTTCATCAATCTCCTTAGAAATATGCATTGTCTTAGTATCTATGACTTTCTCCTTCCTGATATTTCCCACCAAATAAGAAAAGCTTTCCTCTAACTTTTGAAAGGCTTGAAAGTTATTTTACCTCAATATGTCATTTTCAATTCAATTTGAAGAAACTCAAATATATTTCAATAAGAATAGATCTTATTGCATAGGAATTGGACAAAAAAAAAAAAAAAAAAAAAGAAGAAGAAGAAGAAGAAGAAGAAGAAAGAAAAACAACAACCTTGAAACTTTATTTGGTTTCCAAGAGAGAGGGGCTAATCAGAACTGACACAATGGTTACATTATAAAATTCAGAGAAAATTGACTTCTTTCTCTTATCTTTCACTGTAACTAGAATTTGCCCAGTAGAATATTTGACTGACATAACAATTTTGTACATATAATGATACTTCTAAAATATTTAAACTCAGCTGATTTTCTTTAAATCCATGTTTACATGATAACTCTACATAACAAATATTTTTATTCTCTAGAGTGAAAATAGTAGAATATCAGGTAATAGTTTGAGCAAATTATCACAAAATTTGAATGTGGAGTCTGAATTCCTAAGATTTCTCACCGAATCCTGTAATTAGAATGGGAAGAGATCTTAGAGGATATTTTTATCAAGTTTAAATTTCACAAATAGAATAATTTAAAATTCATAAAATCAAGTTCATTGCCTTCAGTTATAAGAACAATATATGGAAGGGTTAGAATTTGAAACTCCTTTTCATTAGAATGTTTTGTCTCATTGAAACAGTTTCTTTATTACTAATGAGAAAAAATGGTATTTCCACAGAGAGTTACAAGGTGGATTGGGGTTTACAAAGGTCATGGTCAATTCTTGACATTAACCAGGAGTAAGCTGCAAGTTAGTTTGCGTTGGTCAAGGATAAAGATGAAGAAAAATGTGTCTGACTGTAAAAAGAGGATATTAGTAGGGGAGGCATTAGTGGCTCTGTTTTTCATAGCTTGCTGCTCTTTATCTCCTTATGCTAACAATGTGGCACTTTAACTGGGGGACCTCTGATCACTGTTCCCTTGATATAAGCAAACCTCCAGCTGGCTACTTTCAGCCTCTCCTTTATCATCCAGGACTTCCAACAACTCATTCTTTTGTTGGAGTCACACATTTCCAGATCATCCTCTTGGCAGAGGTTCAGCTTACAATGACCCTGTGTCCTAAGTCGCTTCAGTCATGTATGACTCTGTGCAACCCGATGGAGTATAACCCACTGGGCTCCTCTGTCCATGGGATTCTGCACTGGCAGGGAGGGTTCTTTACCACTAGTGCCACCCTGGAAGCCCTATGATGGCCCTAAACAGGCTCTATTCTACAGTTCTATATCTGGTGAGAGGCAATCATACATCTTGAGTCCACATTCAGTAGAAATACAGATCACTCCCAATGCAACATTCTCTCTCTTTGCTCTGCCATCTCCAACCTGTCTCCCACCTCTCCAACCTAGAGTAGATTCATCACTACCTGAATCCCCAAAGTCAAGATCTTGCTTTTTCTCTTGCTGAGCTTAAAGTGAAAGAGATGCACACCCTCATTCCCTTGGGGTGAGGTCACACAGCACACTGAAAGCCCTCTCTATAAAGTCCTCATTGCAGGCCACTTCCACTTCTTTTCCTTAACTCATCTGAGCTTTTGGCTTTAGTTTATAAAATGATTTAATTCTGAAAATGTTTTAGTTTTGGAGATCGTATCATCAAACTTTCAGGAATGTTCTGAGGGTTACATGAGATTAATAATATACCTGCTAGATACAAAGCAATTATTACTATAACATTAATTACTTCTCATTGTAAAATCATCAAGCCAATTTTTAATCAAATATAGAACTAATATTTGTCCCTCCTCCTTGCCTCTTTCCATCTCTTTACTGACTTACTTTCTTCATTCTTGTGTCTTTCCTAAAATCCAACCCCATTTTAAATGTGTTAGTGTTAAAGTATAAAGATATGGATCTACCAAAATAGTCCATAATTTGCAAATCCCTGCATAAATCTCCGATTTCATGGTTTTCTAACCAAGCCAACAAAATTAGCATACTTATTTGGCACGGTTAAGCTCAGTCTGGGACTAATCGTTTTTCCTTTCATTATATAACACTGATGTGCTTTGAGATTAGAAAAAAAAATGTTATTCTGATTTCAGTTGTTACAGATGGTGTTTTCTTCACTCTTTCAAAATAATTTTGTTTTTGGTGTAAAAAAAAAAAACCAACAATAATATAGCATTACCTAACATGGCACAATAAAGAAGAAATCTCATAAGAGTCATGTACTTTCTCACAGGAATAATGAGGGTCAAATAAATCGAGGAGGAAAGATAGTAATTATATAATGAATTGGTATTATGTTTTAAATAAAATGCAAATAGATAGGAGAAATTTGTTTTATATTTGCAGACCAATCAGTGTTTAGTTCTACCAAGCCTTTAAAAAACAGACTGGGTGCTTGTAGACTCCATCATATCCACTGAACTGGGAGAATAAATAGCTTGTACAAAGGGTCTTCAATTTATTTCTTGTAGATATTCAGAGCTAGAAACCAAAGTAATAATCAATGACCAGTTGGTGGCAAGATTAATTTTTTTATTTAGCTTTGAGGAGTAGTTAATAACACATGCTCTGAAGATAAACTGCCTGACAAATTCTGGGTTTCTACCTATGTGACCTTAGGCAAATTCCTTAACTCTTTTGTGCCTTAGCTTCTTTATCTGCAAAATTGAGGCTACCTTATTTGCAAAAGGACTGCTGTGACCACAAAATCGAGTTAATAGATATAAAGCAACAATAAAAATGCTCCATGTGCAGTAGGTGCTCATTAAATGTTACTTATTATGATTAAGTGAATGCTAAGAACATACTATTAGCCCATCAGGCTCCTCTGTCCATTGAATTCTCCAGATAAGAATAATGGAGTGGGTAGCTATTACCTTCTCCAGGGGATCTTTTGACCCAGAGATAGAACCCTAGTCTCCTGAACTGCAGGTGGATTTTTTTGCCAACTGAGTCACTAGGGAAGCCCAAGCACTTACTATGTGCTAGGGCTAGGCTTGACATGGATACAAAATGATGGAAGATATAACAAACAATATACTCAGATCACGTGGTACTTATAAGTTTAAGAGAGGCGTTAAAGCACATATAAATATAAGTGAAAGAGGAGAGTGAAAAAGTTGGCTTAAAGCTTAGCATTCAGAAAACTAAGATCATGGCATCTGGTCCCATCACTTCATGGGAAATAAATGGGTAAACAGTGGAAACAGTGTCAGACTTTATTTTGGGGGGCTCCAAAATCACTGCAGATGGTGATTGCAGCCATGAAATTAAAAGATGCTTACTCCTTGGAAGAAAAGTTATGACCAAACTAGATAGCATATTAAAAAGCAGAGACATTACTTTGCCAACAAAGGTCTGTCTAGTCAAGGCTATGGTTTTTCCAGTGGTCATGTATGGATGTGAGAGTTGGACTGTGAAGAAAGCTGAGCGCTGAAGAATTGATGCTTTTGAACTGTGGTGTTGGAGAAGACTCTTGAGAGTCTCTTGGACTGCAAAGAGATACAACCAGTCCATTCTAAAGGAGATCAGCCCTGGGTGTTCATTGGAAGGACTGATGTTGAAGCTGAAACTCCAATACTTTTGGCCACCTGATGCAAAGAGCTGATTCATTTTAAAAGACCCTGATGCTGGGAGGGATTGGGGGCAGGAGGAATAGGGGACGACAGAGGATGAGATGGCTGCATGGCATCACTGACTCGATGGATATGAATTTGAGTAAACTCCAGGAGTTGGTGATGGACAGGGAGGCCTGATGTGCTGCGATTCATGTCACAAAGAGTTGGACATGACTGAGCAACTGAACTGAACTGAAATGAACTGAATATATGTTTAAAAAGAGAGATATAAAAGAGAGATGACCAGGACTGGGAGGTTGGAGAATTGTTTCCTGAGTATGTGATGACTAGGCTGAGATCTGAAAGATAAGTAGAAGATAGAAGAGAACATTCTAGACAATGGGAAAAGCTTGTGCCTGTGTTCACTTGTAAC
Organism: Oryx dammah; assembly: GCF_014754425.2. Taxonomy (NCBI): domain Eukaryota; kingdom Metazoa; phylum Chordata; class Mammalia; order Artiodactyla; family Bovidae; genus Oryx; species Oryx dammah. The sequence continues at coordinate 24,136,840 of NW_024070211.1, forward strand.
AATGTGAGAAGTGCTAGCCCAGGTGAATCACAATGGACTAAGGTGAAGGCAGGGGAGATGGAAAGAAGGCAATAATGGGAGATATTTATAGGTAAAATCTCTGGGACTTGGATTGAATAAGATATGTAAGGGAAAAGAAAGTATCAGGACTTTTTCTAAGGCTCTGAAATATAAATCAGATTGACTGGTGATACCATTCACTTGAAAGTAGAAGGTGATGCCTGAGTTTTTTACCCTTTATTTTTAGAAGGTGTGTGCTGAAATTATTTCTCATCCATTGTATAGCCTTTACTACTGGGGAAAGGGAGTAGGTAATTAATACTATTCGAACCTCTATGGAGGTTCATGGACCAAGGACCATGTTGGCTCTTGTACATTACATAGGAAAGCTGCAACTTTGAGTAACAGAAAATATAAGAAACAGTAGTTTTATCAGATAAGAGACTACTGATTTCACATGATAAGAATTCTTGAGAAAACTATTCTATGTCAGCTCTAGCTGCTCAGGAATGTCATGAAGGAAATAGTTTCCTTCTATGCCAGACTTATAACATACTGTGTGGTTTTATACTCGTGGTTCTAAAATGGCTGCTATACCTCCAGGCATCAAATTGTCCTCCCAAACAGGAAGAAAGAGATAGGACCAAAATACTTGTCATTTTATGAGGAGGGAAACCCTTTCCGTGAGACTTCCATTGACAACTCATTGAAAGGTGTAAAGTGATTAGAATAGGATTTGAAAGTTTTGAATTAACCAATCAACAGTTACTGCCATAATTCTTTGGCATACTTTAGTTAATTTAACCTTTATATTATCTCAGAACATATTTGGAAACAGTGATTTAGAGATGTTAAGTTACTCGAAATTAATCAGTGAAATAAGTCATAAAGCTGAAGTTCAAACTTTGTACTCCTCAATCCCAAGGTCCATATGCTTGCAATCACTCCAGATTGTGTAAGTATCTTAAAAAATTGTAGATCAAATAAGTTAAAAAAACAGAAACAGATGATTTTATGCCATAGCATATGGGGATCATTTGAAGGTATAATCATAAGAGTATGTGGTTTTTTTCCCTTCCCTAAGGACACACATACACATGTTAAATAAACTGCATAATGACACCCTGAAATGCACTCAGTGAGGTTATCAAGCTTGTTTTGATGGCTTCTCTTTTATCAGTTTTACTCCACAGTAAAACCTTAGATGAAAGACACATTGCTAATAAACTAGTGTAATAATAAGAGCTGAAATACAGCAACTGTGTTTAGAACCAATGGACAATTCTCAAAAAGTATAACTTGATGATAATTATAATAATAATTAATGCGGTAATCATGAAAAATGCTGGGCTGGATGAACGAAGAGCCTCTTGATGAAGGTGAAAGGAGAAAGTGAAAAAGCTGGCTCAAAACTCAACATTCAAATCACTTCATGGCAAATAGATGGGGAAACAAAGGAAACAGTGACAGATTTTATTTTCTTGGGCTCCAGAATCACTGCAGATGGTGACCGCAGCCATGAAATTAAAAGATGCTCCTTGGAAGGAAAGTTATGACAAACCTAGACAGCATATGAAAAAGCAGAGACATCACTTTGCCAACAAAGTTCCATTTAGTCAAAGCTATGGTTTTTTCAGTAGTCATGTATGAATGTGAGAGCTGGACCATAAAGAAGGCTGAGTGCTGAAGAATTGAGGCTTTTGAATTGCGGTGCTGGAGAAGACTCTTGAGAGTCCCTAGCACTGCAAGGAGATCCAACCAGTCAATCCTAAAGAAAATCAACCCTGAATCAGTTCAGTCCAGTTGCTTGGTCATGTCCGACTCTTTGCAATCTCATGGACTGCAGCCTGCCAGGCTTCCCTGTCCATCACCAACTCCTAGAGCGTGCTCAAACTCATGTCCATGGAGTCAGTGATGCCATCCAACCATCTTATCCTCTGTCATCCCCTTCTCCTCCTCCTTCAATCCTTCCCAGCATCAGGGTCTTTATCAATAAATCAATTCTTCACATCAGGTGGCCAGAGTATTGGAGTTTCAGCTTCAGCATTGGTTCTTTCAATGAATATTCAGGACTGATTTCCTTTAGGATTGACTGGTTGGATCTTCTTGCAGTCCAAGGAACCAAGAGTCTTCTCCAACTCCACAGTTCAAAAGCATCAATTCTTCAGTGCTCAACTATCTTTATAGTCCAGCTCTCACATCTATACATGACTACTCATTGGTAAAAACTGATGATGAAGTTCCAATACTTTGGCCATCTCATGTGAAGAGCCAACTCACTGGAGAAGACACTGATGCTGGGAAAGATTGAGGATGGGAGGAGAAGGAGACGACAAAGGATGATTTACTGGATAGCACCACTGACTCAATGGTCATGAATTTGAGCAAACTCTGGGAGATAGTGGAGAACAGGGAAGTATGGTGTGCTGCAGTCCATGGGGTCACAAAGAGTTGGACACAACTGAGAGACTGAACAACAACAACAAATGTGGAAAAGTGGGAGATTTAAAAGAAAACATAAACTTATAAATGGGAAAGCAAGTACATCTTTATTACATCTTTTATGTCCCCTTAGAATCTATTTTTTCTCAGGTATGTAGAAACCGGAGCCTATACTTAGCTTTTTAATGCAAAACTTGAAATGTGCAAATCACATTGTCAAGCTAATGTTTGTTCTGGATGCATATTTTGAAAGCTAAAATTATCATCTACATTATCTACCTGACTATATTAGTGGTTTAAATCCATTTATCCTTGATGCCAATTGCTGCCATTCCTGCTGGAAAAAATATATATGTATAATTAGAAATAATCCAATTTGCTTTGCTCTTATTTTTGTAAATGAAAACGTTATCATGTATTTCTTTTGCAAATCAGTGGATGTCTAGAGTACAATTTACATGGGAGGCTGCAAATATTTAAATGCATGAAGACAAAGCTTTTGTAAATGAAAATGGAAACTTATAACACAGTGCTGAAAACACCTATAGGTAAAATTTTGTCACAGCAAATATCACTTCAAAAGTGATTCTGCCCATAAACGTTTCCCCATTTTTTCAAGTTTTATTTCATAAGTGAGAAAGGCAACAAGAGAGTGAACATTTTTCAGTTCCTTCTATATTCCAGTCATTGGACAGCAAGAAGAAAAAGCCAGCCAATCCCAAAAGAAATCAACCCTGATTATTCATCGAAAGGACTGATACTGAAGGCGAAGCTCAAATACTTTGAATACCTGATGCAAAGATGGGAAAGATCACTGGGAAAGATCCTGGGGCTGGGAAGGATTGAGGGCAGGAGCAGAAGAGGGACAGAGGATGAGATGGTTGAATGGCATCACTGACTCAATGGACATGAGTTTGAGCAAACTCCAGGAGATTGTGAAAACAGGGAAGTTTCAGTCCATGGGATAGCAAAGATACGGACATAATTGAGCGACTGAACAACAAGTATTCCAGTCATGCAACTCCTGGTTTATTCCCCTTTTATAGATGAGAAAATTGAGTCTTTGATTATAGGACTTGTTCAAAGATGTAAGATTCATCAGCAGAAGTACTGAAAATTGAATTGAGGGCTAAATGACTTCAAATCATATGCAAAAGCCAGTCTAACAGAGTTCACTACCTTCATTAGAAGAGGTAGGAAAGTAAACGTTCAGTTCAGTTCAGTTCAGTCACTCAGTCGTGTCCGAATCTTTGCGACCCCATGAATCGCAGCACACCAGGCCTCCCTGTCCATCACCATCTTCCGGAGTTCACTCAGACTCATGTC